>NW_006399757.1:8023623-8046742 GCF_000299155.1 Elephantulus edwardii | reverse complement strand
TTAAACTGTAGACACATGGTCTTGTAAATCATCAGCAGCCGTGCGGCTAACATGAGAGAGAGAGACACACACACAGAGAGAGAGAGAGAGAGAGAGAGAGAGAGAGAGAGAGAGAGAGAGAGTGTGTGTGTGTTTCCCACATTGGGCACTGAGACTTGTGAGAGACTGGAGCAAGACCCTGATGAGAACCAGACTAGAGAGAGATCTTCATGAAAGTTCGCCCTTGGTGATGGTGGTGGAGAGACAGCGGCATTGCTATCGAGAAATTGGGGCAAGTTATGACCTAAAGCTTCTTGCATGTGTTCTGGCCACAGTTAAAGTTTTGCAGTTTTTGCCAGATCCTTGAAGGAAAAACTAACTTAAAATGCTTTAAGCAAACCTTGTTGGAGGATTGAGGAAACCAGAGGCTTCTTGAATTTTGTATTGCTAAAGTGAAACCTCTACTGTTATTAATTAAGGAAGTGTGTTTTACTGTTAATCTGGTTTGGGACTATTGGACTAAATCTAGACTAGTATTATGAGATATTCTTTGCCTCTTTCACTCCCCAACACATTTTCCTAATAAATCCCACTCTTGGCACCACAAATGTGAGTAAAATCTGTGAGTCAGCAAAATATTTAACCTAGTGATTGGTGGAAATAAGTGCAGGAGCACAGGGGGTAGTATGTCAGACCTAGCCACCCAGCATCTGTTTGCTGCAATGGATGTTATTGATGGAGATGGTTTCCCTTCTCTGAAACAGGGAGAAGTCAGACTCAGTGATTCCTTCGTTGCAGCTGCCCCTTTTGTACTTGGATGATAACCTTATTACTTCCTTGACATGATTTTGTATGGATTGTAAATGAGCACATCAGATTTTGGACCCAACAAAGTAGTAAGATTGTTGCTGAGATGAGTATAAAGAGGTCTGGGAGCATGGGGGCCAGGTCTGACCTCATGAGTATTGTTTTTGTGTTATTGATGCTGTTAACAGGAACAGTTATTCTTTGTGAAGCCAGTAAAGGTCTGTCATGGCTGTTCCCACATAACTTTGCTTTTTTAATGACAATCAGGTTGGAACCAACCCACAACTGACATTCAGGTGGGTTTTCAGAGGCGTTTTATATCACATGGGGGGAGATTGCCCATCCCTCTACCAGAGCTAGTGGATTCACATGGCATGCGACACAGCTACTTACCACTAAGCAATCAGAGTTCTGTTGGCTGAAGCAGCTTTCAATTATTTGCCATGCGGCTCTCTCCAATATGACAGCTTGCTTCATCAAAGCCACAAGGCAGAGAGAGTTTGCTAGCAAGGCAGAGTAATAATCATCAGAAGAACTGGATAATGCCTAGTTAACACCACTGACCCTTCTGACTAGAGCCTCAGTGTTGTTGTTACTGTTGTTAGGTGTCATCAAGTTGACTACAACTCACACTGACGCTATGAACAACAGATCTGAACCTGTAAAATCCTACTCTATCCTCATAATCTCTGATATGATAATGCCATTTTTACAGTCACTGTCTATCTATCTTGTTGAGGGTCTTCCTCTCTTTCTCTGACCTTCCACCTTAGTCAGCATGATGTATTTTTCCATGTACTTTTAAAATATGTTATCTAAACCTTGTCCTATTCTTTACAATTGTCACAATCTCCATCATACTCTAGCGTATTCAAGCTTATTGTAATCAATGTGTCAATCCATCTCATTGAGGGTCTTTTTTGTTTTCTGAGCTTGATATCTTTTTCCAAGGGCTAGTCCCTCCTGAGAACAAGCCCAGTGTATCAGATTTTCATCATCCTTGCCTCCAAGGAACACTCTAGTTGCACTTCCTCCAAGATGAACTTGTTTTTTCTTTATTCAATACTCTCCTGTAATACAACAATTCAAAGACTTTGATTCTTCTGCCATCATTATTCATTGTTCAACTTTCAAATGCATAGGAAGCAATTGAAAATATCATGGTTTAGATTGGCACATCTTACTCTTTTAAGTGACGTCATTAAGTTTTAGCACTTTGAAGAGGTCCTTGATAGCAACTTTTGAGCAGAACTCAAATTTACATACATGTATATACTATAAAGACAGGGAGAATCTCTAAAACTATTGCCTTCAGATACTCTTTAAACTTAGAACGAATTCTGTCTTCCAAAAATAACTGTAAGCATAGTAGAGTGGCACATAATAATGGATAGTACCCATGAGATCAACTCTTTCACCATTAGACTAAACTGTCAACAAATCTAAGTACTAGAAAAAGTAATAAACAGAAAGCAACTAAAGTGTGGGCACATTGTAATAATGTAACCAAAGTCACTGAGCAATTTTTATGGAAATATAAAAAATGAACATAACTTGTAAAAACTTTGACCAATACTCAACACAATAGTATACACATATGAAATAAAATTTGAATCAGTCTTCTGAAAGCCAATAATGGGTGCAACATTCTCTCCACTGTGTCATATTTTTTGGCTAGAAACAAGATACTCAAGAGGAAGGGATTACACTAGGCTACGATTACCAGGAGGAATGAATCAGTTGGGGTCCTCTTACAGGTGTGATAATGATTGCATCAATTGGACAAGTCATATAATGTACTTGATCAAGTTTTAGACCCTTAGTACTGACTCAAGAAATCTAAGCAATTACAATCTCAACCATAATTATTATTGTCATTTTATGTACACATTTTTCTTTTACTTTATTTTACATGGAGATTTTTTAAAATAATTGGGAGAAAACCCCAAATTAAAATATCTTTTAGTTCAGGTGCAACCACTGTGGAAGGTGGCATGGCGCTTTCTCGAAAAGTTACACATAGAGATATCATTTGACCCAGCAATTCCACTACTGGGAATATACCCAAAAGAGACCATAACTGACATCCAAGCAGAAATATGCACACCCATGTTTATTGCAGCTTTGTTCACAATAGCAAGGAGTTGGAAACAACCTAAGTGACTATCAAAAATGAATGGATAGAGAAGCTGTGGTATATTCACACAATGGAATACTATGCTTCATTGAAATACAAGAAACTCATGAAATATTATTCAAAATGAGTGACTCTGGAGGTAATTATGCTGAGTGCAGTATCTCAGTTATAAAAGGATAAATACTGCATGGTGCCACTGTTGTAAAACAGGACTGACCTTGGGGTTGGGGAGAGACTGAGAAAGATGGGTTCAATCAATAATGTATACTGCATTGCAACAGATGAGGGAGAAAACTATTTAAAAGGGATATGTGATTAGGTATTTTTGTCATGACAGGAATCTAGAACAAAGGCTACAAGGTGGAGTGGACCTGTGGGAGGGTTTGTAAAACAATGAAAGAATTTTTCTTTTACTTTTCTAAGAGGATAGTGTACTAGGGGGGAGGGTTGGGAGGGGAGAAAACTGCAACAAAGAGTGGATGGAAATCCAAAGTCTCTGTAAATTTTTACTGAAATTAAGAATAAATTTAAATTTAAAAAAAGCCAAAAAATATCTTTTAGTTAAAAATAATTTTTCCCCTATATGGTATCTAACTGCTAGATAGACACTGGTTGGTATTTTTAAAACATGTTTTTAAAGAAATTATTAATGTATTCAAACTGTTCTTGAAATAACAGAATTTTGATCCTAGATTGATATAATTACTCATTATATTTTGAGCTCTTAGCACATGAATTGATGATCTTGAAATTCACTGGATATGAGTTGTATTTTTACTTCTAAAATATTGATTTGCAATGCATCAAATACTCAGATGTTTTTTCTTTAGTTTTCTCATTGTTACAAAGGTTTATTAATGCTAATATCATTATTTACCTAATGAAATAAAATAAATTATTGCTAAATAATTTAATAAAAATGAAGTGTTATGTATAGGCATGACATGAGTCTAATTTTTCTCCATTCTGTGCCATGATGAATTATTTCAGTGTGGCTTTTCTAGCCATTGCCTACATTTTTACCAGAAGCCTCAATAGGACTAGATTAATGAGTGTTTTTGTGGCCCCAAGGGGAATGGATGTGTTGGTGGGAGCTATCAAGTTGAGTTTGACCTGTGAACTCAACAGGTTGAGCGACCCTTTGAATAACAGATCTGAACACTGTTCTATTCTGTGCAATTCTCACATCCTCACCTTTCCTGACACACTAAAGCACTTTGCAACAGTCACTGTGTCAGTCCACACAGTTGAGAGTCTTTCTTTGCTTTGCCAACGATCTGCCTTTCCTAGCATGTTGTCCCTCTCAAAGGAAGCTTCTCCTAGCAACATACCTGAAGCATGTGAGATAAAGCTTTATCATCTTTACCTCCAAGGACCACTCTGGGGGCATTTACTCCGAGAGATATATCTTTGCTCTTTTCACAGTCCAGATGTTCAGTACTCTTCTCCAGCACTAATCCATCTTAGTCCTCAAACTGACACCATTAATCAATAATTTGCAGAAGTACCTGACTGTAGAATTTCCTAGGGTGATACAGCTCCTGATTTTCTTACTGCTTATACAAAGGGTGCTGATTGTGGATCTAAGTAAGATGAAATCGTCAGTTTCAATATTTTCTCCATCTATCATGATATTGCCTATCAGCTCAATGTTAAGAATTTTTGTTTTCTTGACTTTGAGATGCAATCCATATTGAAGGCTGTATTCTTGGATCTTTTGCAACAAGTGCTTTAAGTCCTCCTCACTTTCAGCAAGCAAGACTGTGTCATCTGCATAACTCAGGTTACTCATGAGTCTTCTGTAATTTATTTGTGTTTCATTGACTGTGCAAAGGCATTTGACTTTGTGGATCATAACAAATTGTGGCTAATTTTGTGAAGAATGAGAATCTCAGAATACTTGATTGTTCTCATGCAACACCAATACTTGGACCAGGAAATAGTTGTCAGGAAAAAAAAAGGAAACACTGCTTGGTTTAAAATCAGGAAAGGAGTACACCAGGGATGCATCCTGTCTCCATATCTTTTCAATCTATATGTGGAACAGATCATTCAGGAGGCTGGACTTTATGAGGAGGAACATAGCATCAGGATTCGAGGAAGACTCATCAACAACCTACATTATGCAGATGACAATACCTTGCTCACAGAAACTGAGGAAGATCTCAAGGATTTGCTGAAGGTCTAGGACTGCAGTCTTCTGTATGGATTGAAGATCAACACTGAGAAGACAAAGTTTCTCACCACTGGGCCAATTGGCAGCACCATGATAGATGGAGAAGAGATTGATGTTAGTAACAATCTCAGTTTACTTGGCACTACAATCAACACTTTTGACACCAGGAGTCAAGAAATCAAAAGACAAATTTTTCTGGGAAAGGCTGCTATAGGAGACCTTTCAAAAATGCTGAAGAGTAATAATGTCAGTCTGGAGACTTATGCATGCCAGATTCAGTTCATGGCTTTTGTAATTACTTGTGATACATCAGAGAGCTGGCCAGAGATGACATAAAAAGAATTGATACCTTTGAGTTGTGGTGCTGAAGAGTATTGATTTTACTATGACTGCCAAGAGAACAAACAGATTTATCCTGGAGAGGATGAAACCAGGTTGTTCCTTGGAGACAAGGATTTTGAGGTCTCATATACTTTGGGTATGTGGCCAGAAGGGACCAATCTCTAGAGAAGAACATCATGCTTGGAAGGGTAACGGGGCAGCACAAGAAAGGATGGCCATGGGTAAGATGGATTGACACAATAACTGGGATAATGGGAAAAGGTGTGTCAGAGACAGTGAGACTGGCTCAGGATAGGACAGAGTTTAGAGCTATTCTACATGGGGTTGCTATGAGTTACAGGTGACTCCATGGCACATAACAACAGCAACAACATAATGTACATACTGTAAATAGTACCTTTGGGGTGGGAAGCTGCAAAAAAAAAAGAAAAGCATATAGGCTACTAGAGAAGGAATTTGCCAATTTTAACATCCCAATAAGATTAAAGTGAACCAGGCTCAAAGGCAGGAAATGAGAATCTTGCTACCACTATGAAAGAAGAAGCAGAAAGTTTAGTACACTCTTTTTGGCCAGAGCTTTCTGTGCTAGCTTGAAACCTAGACCTATTAGACCACCGCCAGAAACAGCAGAATTGGGGTAGAGAACAAGAGACTGATAGGAGACAGAGCTGAGCTAGCACTGCTGCTTCATGGAGCCAGAGCTGAAAACCTTAGCTTCAGGCCCCTAGAGAGCTAGGGGTAGATGTCATAATAGCAGGACTAAACATAACACTGGCCCAAAGCTGTTGTTGTTAGGTGCCATGGAGTTTTATGACTCATAGTGACCCTGTGAACAGCAGATCTGAACCCTAACCTATCTCGTGCCAGCCTCACAATCTCTGACACACTCGAGTTCGTTACTGTAGTCATTACATTAATCCAGCTGGTTGAGGGTCTTCCTCTCCTTTACCATACCTCCACCTTTCCAAGTATCATGTCCTTCTTCAAGTAATAACCTCTCTAATCAACTTTAAAACCTTGGAGCACACCTGAAAAACTAGCCTGATGATGAAAATGGAACGGGATGGGGCAGGGTTCAGCTCTATTTCTCAGAGGGTTGCTATGGGTCATACTCAACTTGATGGGTCATAACATTTCCTACTTGGTTTTTCTGACCTCGTAGGAATCCAGTTTGTGATGCTGAGTTGGATGAGTACACTTCCTTCTAGAGATTAGATGCTGCCACTGCCATAGTGGCAGCACTGTTCTTACATATAGTGATAAAGGGTAGGCCTTTTCCCAAGCATATATACACACTTTGAGTTCAATAACTGTACACATAACATATACAACCCTGATCCTCTCTCTTTTCAAATTGCTGTCCGTTGATTTCTTAAGTTGAGCTATCACTCCTTTTTTGCCAAATTATTTTAAGTGATAGTTACTTGTCCCACATGTTAGTTTTTTTTAAAATTGTTTCATCATGGATTAGTATAAATTTAGAATTTTTAAAAAGGCATTTAACAGATCCAATTATGTAGATTAGAAGTTCAGGCTAGGCTAATTTGATATCCTACTCAAAGTCTCATTGAATAAATCCAAGGCATTGTGTGGACTATGTTTTTTGTTTTTCTGGAAGGTAGAAGAATACATTTCCATTATCATTCCAGTTTTGGCAGAACAATCTTCTTACAGATGCAAGACTGAAATCATGGTTTCTTTGCTGTTAGCTGAGAGTTATTCTCAACCCCGGAAGCCCCAATAATTCCTTACTAGGTGGCCTATTTCATCTTCAAAGCCAGAATTGGAAAACATTCTTTACCTCAAATCCCTCTCATACTTCAAATCTTTTTACCAGTAAGAGGCCTGTCCCTTTTAAGGGATTACCTGATTAGGTCATGTCTACCCACAAAAATCTCCTTTCATAAAGTCAGTGATGCCATAAAAAACAACCAGTCGCTAGAGAAGGACATCGTGCTTGGAAGAGGGTCAGTGAAAAAAGAAGACCCTTGATAACATAGATTGACACAGTAACTGCAAAAATGGGCTTATTCACAGCTGCAATTCAGAGTTTTGGGATGCTGTATATAGGGTAGTTATGAGTCAGAGTTGACTTGATGGCATCTAACAACAACAGTAAACACAATTATAATCACCAACTACATACAACTACAAATCCAAATTAAAAAAATATCTTATAATTAGAATAAATTTTACTTCCCTACTCTAGTATTTAACATTTTAATCTTAAAGGAACTCTGGGATTAGTCTATTGAATTTTAAATTTTCAATAAAAACTTAGCAAACTAGGTAGACACATCATATAGAGTTCAATATTATTGATCCTTGTACAACATGCTCTCTTAAAAGATCAGTCTTATTTCATTAGCTAATGGCACCTATAATACTAGATACATTTATATTGTATAGAATTTGGAGTCATATAGTAGTTCTCAAGATAATAAAGTAATAAAAACAATAAAGAAAAAGAATACCAACTTGGATTCACAATCAACAACCTTGGCATCAGTTGTTGTTGTCATTAAGCACCAGTGAGTTGAGCATGACTCATAGCCAAACAATGAATAAAAGACTTGAACCCTGTTCTATATCTTCATTTCTTTAAATTAATAGTTTCCAGAGGCACGTTGTTTAAGAAGTGGATGTCACTCCTCCTTCCAAACCTATCTTACTTAAACTGGGAGCTCGACTGAAAACTGTCCACCACGGGTAACTGTTATAGCTTTTGACACACCAATGGCACAGAGTTCAGCTTCACAGCAACCCCAAGTTACCTTAGTACAACAAACTGACAAACAGGGTTGTACCACTTAGAAGAATGTTCATCCCAAACACAAAAT
This sequence comes from Elephantulus edwardii, assembly GCF_000299155.1. Taxonomy (NCBI): domain Eukaryota; kingdom Metazoa; phylum Chordata; class Mammalia; order Macroscelidea; family Macroscelididae; genus Elephantulus; species Elephantulus edwardii. The sequence continues at coordinate 8,038,461 of NW_006399757.1, read as the reverse complement.
ACCCAGCCCAAGGGCCTCAGGCCCAAGGGCCCAACCAACTTTTAAATACAAAAGCCCACCTACCAGGTCTTGATTGACTCTAAACAAGAGACTTCCAGCCCACAGCTCATTGTTAGCTAAATCCAGCAAATCCAATTAGCTCACAAAAACGAAATAAAAAAAGCCAACCAATCAGTCCGTACCCAATCTTCAACCAAACCAAGAGACCCATCTTCCAGAATTCAACCATTTCACTCATGAAAGCATTGGGAAAGTTGGCTATCAAGGACCTCTTCACTGTGATGAAAAACAATGATGTTAGCTTGAAGACTAAGGCTAAGGTGCACTTGCTCCAAATAATAATCTTTTCAATTACTTTGCTGTACGGCTGAAATTTGGGCAATGAATATGGATGACATAACAAGAATCTATGCCTTTGAGTTGTGGCATTGGAGAGGAGTACTGAATATCGCATAGACTGCCACAATGGCAAACAAATTCATCTTGTATGACATGCAAGCAGTGTGTTCTTTGGAGGCAAGGATAGTTAGCATGTTGTTTGGAGAAACCAGGCCTTGAAAAAGGATATCGTGCTTCAAAAGGTCAGCAAAGGAAGTGAAGACCCTCAATGAGGTGGTTTGCATATAATGACTATAATGGTGGGCTCTAATATGTCAGAAATGGTCAGGATGGCTGAAGAAAGGGCAAGATTCAGATCCATTGTTCATAGATCATTATGTGTTGTAGTCAACTCAATGGCACTTAACAACAACAAAAACAACACCAATAATATTGGGGAAAGTTATTAGTGAAAAGTAAAATTGATAAATAAACAATATTATGAGTAAACACAGGACTTAAGTTTAAAGAACAAATTAAACAAGATGAATCTGAAGGTTAATTGATAAGATTAATTTTGTGTCATAGAATTCATGAAACTTCTGTAGAGTGCAGAATTCCCTTATATGTACTCCTGTCTTAGTTAGATTTTGTTGCTGTAAGAGAGGTAGCACAAATGGATGGATTTACCAAACACAAATTTATTCATTCACAGTTTAGGCAACTTGAAGTCTGAATTCAGGATGCTGGTGATAGAGAAAAGCTTTCTCTCTGTTAATTGTGGAGTAAAGGCGTTTTCTCCTTCCAGCATATGTACAGCTAGAAGTACCTGGAAATGTTCATGAGTCTTAGAATCAATCCTTTCATGAAACTAGGAAGTTCACCATTCAGGGTCCCTACGTCCAAAGGACAAACTCTGCTCCTTGCTTTCCTTACTTGGCAAGTTCTCTGCTTCCTTTTCATTTTGCATTGCCACTCCATCCACTGTTGTTGTTTTTATGTGCTGTTGTGTTGACTGTTTCTCATAGCTACACTATGTACAATAGCTCTGAACCCTCCTCGATCCTCAGCCTGTTTCACTGCCTCAGACACACACACCCTATTACCCTAGTCACTACATCAATCCATCTTATCCTTCGCCTTCCTCTCTTTTGATGTCCCTTCTCTCTTCCAAGCATAATATTCTTCTCCAAGGACTTAGCCCCACCAAGCAACATGTCCAAGGTATTTTAAATGGACCTTCAAAATCCTTGCCTTCAAGAAGCAAATTACTTTGCCCTCCAGGACAGATCTATTAATTTGTGGTTTTTTATACCTTTTATCTGTTTTGTTTGGAATATTCTAATATCTTCCAGCACCACAACTCAAAGTCATCGATTCTTCATCTGTCATCCTTCTTCATTGTTTAGTTTTCTGATGTATAGCAAGAGATTATGAAGACTATAGCCTGGATCAGGAGCACTTTAGTGTCTAGAGTAAAATGTTTGGTCTTCAGTACTCTGGAGAGGTACATGACAACAGATGTTCCTATGCAGTTAGTCTTTTGGTTTCCTGACTGCTGCTGCCAAAGGTGTTGATTGTGTAACTGAAAGCTGAAATTGTTAACAATCTCAGTCTTTTCCGTATCCATCAATTGACCCAGTGGTGATAATCTTCATTTTCTTGATGTTGAGCTTCAGTCCATATTAAAGACATGAACTGTTGCAGCAAATTCTTCAGGCTTTTCTTGGTTTCAGCAAGTAATGTTTTGTTATCTGCATAGTTCATGTTGTTGATGAATCTTCTTTCAATCTTGATACCACATTCCTCCTTATAAAGTACAGAATCCTGAATAATATATATATTCCACATGTAGATTGAAATGGTATGGAGGAAGGATATATTCCTGCTGCACCCCTTTCTTGATTTTGAGTCATTCACTTTCATTACTGTTTTGACAACTGCTTCCTGGTCCAAGTATAGTTTTCACATGAGCATAATCAGGTATTCTAGGATTCCCATTTTTCTCAAGGTAAGCCACAGCAAATTTGTTGTGATCCACAAATGCTTATGCATAGTCAGTGAAACATAGACAATCCTCTAGTACTCGCTACTTTCAACCAAAATCCATCTGACATTGGCTATGATGGCCCTAGTACCATGGCCTCTTCTTAACCCAGCTTGTACTTTTGGATAATCTTGAGTACGATTTTGCTTGCATATGATATTGTTTAATAATTTCCACATTCTGTGGGATCATCTTTTCTTGGAATGGGAACGAATATGGATTTCTTCCAGTCTGTTTGCCAGGTAGTTGTCCTTCAGATTTGCTGGCACAGCCTAGTGAAGCACATACGTGGCTGCATCTGTTTATTGAAGTATGTCAAGTGGTTTTCCATCAATTCCTGGGATCTGACTTTTTACTAATTCTTTCAAAGCAGGTTGAACTTTCTCCTTCATCACCATTCCATTTTTCTTGAACATATGCTGTTTAATGAAATTCTTCTGTGTCAGCCAGTTCTTTCTGATATACTGACTCAGTGATGCATCCTGGATTATTTCAATATTTTGCCCATAGCACCCTTTGTTGTTGTGATTTTAACAAAAAGTTGCAGAAAAGCTGGATTTTCTCTTCCTTCCTTCCTTCCTTCCTTCCTTCCTTCCTTCCTTCCTTCCTTCCTTCCTTCCTTCCTTCCCTTCTTCCCTTCCTTTCCTTTCTTCTGTCTATGCTCCCAGTTCACTTAAAAAAAATTACTCATTGTTGCATATTTTCCTCCCACATCACCCCACCCCTCCTCCTGCCCATAGCATCCTTAAGGATTGGCACTTGAGGCTTGAATTTGTTACTTCGCTCAGCTTAAGAAATGCTAAGCTAATTCGTCGCTTTTCATTATCTCACTCCAGCTTTTTGCCTATTTCATTATAATACTTTGCTTTGTGTTTCTGAACTGCCCTTTGAAATCTCTTCTGCTCCTTAACTGACTGGTTTCTTCCCTTTGCTTTGGCTTCACACCATTCTAGAGCAATATTCAGTTTCTTCTGACATTCTTTTGACAACCCAACTATAGGTCGTTTGAATCTATCACATGCTTCCTCAGGGGAAATATGGGCAACTCCAGTGAGTTTTCAGTGACTATCAATTGATAGTCTGAAGAGTTTTCAGTGACTATCAATTGATAACTGAAGGGTCAGTTATGAGGAGGTTCTGACTTGATAGACAAACAAAATAGATAAATGGTATTAAAAGTCACACCAAAGGGAGACAATTTACATTGAATAATAGCTGTGATGAGATTAAGGGTGTTACATCTAACCTTTTATCCTCTTAAAACGAATTGGCTTATCAGATCATGTTGTTGTTGTTGTTTAAGTTTGAGGGGGAACTGACTCATAGTTGGCCTTCCCTTGGGTTTTCAGAGACAGTTAATCACACAGAAAGACTACCCATCCTTCTCCTGCACACAGCCGGTGCCTTAAGGATTGCAGTGCAATTTATTGCCACTAGTCCACAAATATGTAACTGCCACATTCCATCATTCCATTCAAAAACCATTGAGAAACTTGACACAGACAAGCAAATGCATTCATAGGGAGCAAAATTCAATGCAAGATTCCTTTGTTTTAAAGAACAGACAAATGTTGTTGAGTAGTTAAAACTCTTTCTCTTTTTTTATCTCTTCTTATTGGTTTGTTGATTCTTAAGCCTTCAAGGAGACTAACCCTTACCCTCCAACTTCTTTTGCCCTGGAGCACAAAAAACAAAAACGACAACAAAAAACCCACCAAAAAACCTTTATGCAAATTGTATCCTACTTCATTTTTCACTATGTTTGTTCATAGTATTTTCTAGTGTAAAAGAATACTTGAAAAACTAAAAGAGCAAGTTGTTCAGCATATCTAGAGCCTTGTGGCTGGAAATCCTAGGTTCTTTCTGGTTTTCTTTCTGTCATATATCTCTTCCTTTTTGATACCTTCACATAAACTTTGGAGGAAGAGATAATAATGCTTCTCTATGCCTTCCCAACTCTGCCACTAATTGATTAACTTGGTTAAATTCCTGAAGTTCTGCCTATTGAACATTTCTATATTGATTCCCTTTCCTTGTTTTCCTTCACTGTTCATCCTTGCTGCATGCCAGGGTTATTTGTCAGCAAGAATGAGGTAAGTGAAAAGTACCTGGGACAGATGATGTGAATCACAAGGGAATAGTAAAAACATAGTTTTAGACTTCACCAGACAAACGTAAACAAGGTGATTGAAAGACAGATTAAAATAAGGCAATAAAGAAACCTGTAAGAGAAATTCAACACAAGGAAAAAAGGAATAAAAAAGAAAGGTTTACAGCAAAATTTAGTGAAGGTAAATCTGCTAAAGATTTACATCTATGACCCATTTTAGGCCAGTGTCTGAGCATAATTGAATATGTGTTATGTAGTAATTTATTGATATTCTTACCACCTTTTATGAAATTGTCTGAAGATGGTTTAGTGGAAAGACATGATGTCTTCTGATGGATATGTGATGGGTCAGTGCTTTTAGGTGTGCTGTAGAGCCTGACTATTGATTAACACATTTATGAGACCATTTTTTAAAGGAGGCATGAAAATACATTGCAACAGGGCTGATAATGCATTGCAGTATTTTAGATGTTTTAAGAATGCTACTTAGTTCTAGGCTGCTAGTAGGAAGACATGGGCTATGCCTTAACTCTTTGACCTTTAAGAAACTGTTTGAAGCAGTGATGAAAATTCTTTTATTTTTCCATTTCAGAGGCAAAATTACTTAGGAAGTGATAGAATGTCATAAGAGTCTATGAAAGTGGGTAAGATATTCTTCTAAACCTTGGTTTCTTCATCAGTAAAATGCAGACAAACGAAAAATTCTCATCAGTGTTGAAAAAATTAAATGAAAAGCATTTGACATAATCCCTGACACGTTACATTAACTTGATAACAGTATTTTTTATTGTTGTTATTCTTATGGCACATTTGAGCAATGACTGATTTGAGTATATAATGCTTCTAAGAAGGGAATAATACCTCAGTCAGTATCACTATCTTTGCTCATTTTCAAGGTAACACTAAGCATACTAGGAAACTATTTCAAATTCAGCTTCTGTACTCATTCATAATAAAACTCAGAAAAGTTAAGAGTATGGGGTCATACAAGGAGAAGTTGATGAGGATTGAGTGTATCTGAATTCTTGTTCTGGCTTCTGTCCACTGCTCTGTGACTTGGGAAAGGTATTTTGTCTTCCCAAGCTGAAACGTTTTATCTATAAAATTGAACAATTGGAGAAAATAATGGCTGAAGTCAATTCCACTCTAAAAGTCTTATTTTAGCTATAGTTATCTATATTCAGGACCAACTATTGCAATAAACTTTCTCAGTAAAGAACAGCCAACACGGATTTTAAACCCCCCCTCACTATTGTTTTATTTCTTTAATGCTGTTTTCAATTCAATACCTGAAGTCTTCGAAAAAGCAAGCGGGGCGGGGGGCGGGGGGAAGTACAACATAAGGATTTTGCTTTTTGTGGGAAATTATTTTTATGATTTAAAAGTTGCATTTTTTAAAGTTTGGGAAATGGGGAAAGCTCTCAGAAAAATAAATATCATCAGTTATCTGCTCTCTTTTTTCAAACATCCTTTCTCAAGATAACTATTCTTAATGTTAAATTACTAATTTCCAAGAAATTTTAAAATTTATATATAAACATTAATTAATACAGAAAATATGACTGTATGATATTCTTTTATTCAGCTAATGGTTGTATTTTACCGATTTAATGGAATCATACAGCATGATAATCTCTGTGTGCATTGGCTGTATACGCTTCTCATATAAAACCGAACATAATTTGCGATACCTAATTATTATGGGAGCTCTGGTGGCTTAGTGGTAAGAAGTTCTGGTGCCAACCCAAAGATAAGTGGGTCAAATCTACCAGCTGCTGTGTGGGAGAAAGATGCGTAATTTCCTCTGATGTGTTTAAAATACCTATGAAAACCCACTGGAGGGTCAGTTTTGAGTTAGCTCCAATATGACAGGTACATAATAACAATTATTATGTCAATACTTTTGGATATTTCTTGTTTATTTAACTGACAAACTGTTTGAGAGACTACTAGAACTATCTTATGTCTGGGTAGGAAAATATACATAGTTTAATTTGCTCCAGAAAACTTGTATATTTATGTGCATTTTTTTGTATTCTCAGCGTTGGAATCTGTGCTATTCCAGTTGCATTTTTAAAAAAGAAGTAATTTCTTTGGTTTTAATGTTAATTTTTCAACTTGCAAAATTGGGTAAATCTTGGTTTATTAGCCATAATGTGGTCTTGACTCTCTGTGAAATTTGTAACAGCTTGTATTTTCATTAGCAAATTCATTACTAGTTTGTGTACATGTCACAAACATTTTTTCTTTATTTTCTTTCTGTATATAGTTAAGGTAAAGTAGAGAATATTTATGTTTCAAAATCTAGTAGTTGGTTTTTTTTTATGGTCTATAACTTTGTTGCCTTGTTTAGAAAGTTCTTTTCCAATTAAAAATCATAAGATTAACTATCAAAATTCATCATGTACTTGACTACATTTAAATTTTTAATCCTTTTGGAACTTAACAGTAGTTTCTATGGAAAGCTTGTGGAAATTGAAAAGAATTTTTGCCTGGGCTACCTGGGCTCTGTAGTTATTTATACATGTTGAAGGGGGATATATTTTAATTAAAACCTAATAATAAGATACTAAAAAGGGGGGGCAAAAAAAGCACCTCCTTCTCATTCTGTAAGCTCTGGGAGTTTAGTCCACTGAGTAGTATTTCACGTACACACGTCACAGGCAGCACCAGTTCCTACTCGCCCTTGGCTGGCCGCCTCAGTTGACCAGAATACATCACAAGGGGGAGCTTTCGTGCTTTAGTAAATCATTCTATGCTTCCCAGGCCACTCCTTGACTTTGTCGTGTTCTGTGCAACTTGGGTTTGTTTCTTGATCATGAAAAATGCAGTATATTGAGATGGTCGGTATGGGAGGTGGAGCAACTCTGTCATCACCAAAACAAAGCCAAACACTGTAACAATGGAGCCACAAATACTACAAACTACAGGCTTACACACTACTGCATTTGAATTCAAAGCCCTTTTTTTCTCTCTCTGTGCATAGTAATGAGGTGTAAAATTTCTTTCATTATACTGTTTTCCCAATGTTTGGACAATGTACTTCCTTAACATTCAGAAGCAAACATCTGTTTTCTTTAAAGTTGAGAGCTTGAATTAAGAATAAAATATTTAAAAAACCAAAGCCACTACCATCAAGTTGATATGTCCCTCCATCTGTTTTTGAGGCTGTAAGTCTTTACACTTTCACCAAATCAGTTAGCAGTCTGACATTAAAAACACAACTACATTACATTTTGGGATGATTTTTTTTTTCTTCTCTCTCTTACAGTTGTAAGTCAGTATGTGTCAAAGATAACATAATGAATACTCCAGGGTTTTTTTACTTGGTTATGTTGCTTAATAAAATATTTCAAGTTTATGTTCTTTCTCTGGCAATGGCATCCTCGGGGGTCCTTGGCCAGTCTTTCCCATGGTACCTGAGATGAGGTGTGGAAATCAGGAAAGCTCTGCCTCTCTCCCCTCCCAGAGTCCCAAAACTATTTCTCTGGCAATGGCGTCCCAGGGGGTCTCCCCCAACACTTCTTCCTCTTTGTACTATCCTTCTGCAGCATTCATTTATTTATAACTTGGGGAATATAATGAGGATGGCAAAATATTGGGCAAGTTTCTGATCCACTGTTCACAGGATTGTTTCTTAGTCAACTGAATGGCACCTGACAATAACAATGTGACTAGAGGGAAGTGCTTTTTGTGGTTAATCATCAATGACTTTCTTTCCTCCATACAGTGCAGGCGTCTATGAGATTGTATTTGGAGTGGCAACCACTTACACTGTGCCTGTCATTTGCATATACCCTTAGAACATGCTATAGGAAATGAGTACTGTCAGATAGTTTCTCTCCCTGGCTGCGAAGCATATGCATTTATGAAATGTTTGGATGATAGGCAGAGTGTAAATGTGAAGGCTTCTTTAAAAAAAGGGTAAAAAGGACTCTCTACAACCCTTCGAGTACATATCCAAAGCTAAACATATGGGCTTGTCATCACAATTTCCCACATACCCTTTCTTGTGGTTTTAACCTTCCACTTTATTTATTACCAGAAGGCCTTATCTCTCTAGCCTGCTGCTATAGACTGCTAGGCCAGGATATAGTGAAAGCAGAAAGTAATGGAAGCAGGATGCTCATAAAATAGAAGGGAAACGGCCACAGCCTCAGTCTGTGTCACGGCTGTCTAGGTTCTGTAACCTGAGCCAAACCAGGCTATAGAAATAGATTGTCGCACAGTGTTGATCATGCTCCCATTCCTGTTCCATTTGGTATCAGAAGACTTTAGACTGTGAATGTCACACTTTTTCACAAACTTCCAGGAAAAGCGTCAGCCTGAGAAAGAAGAGAAAGAAGACAGCTAGAGGACCTCAAATGCTAAGGTGGCATTTAAAGGGCAAACAGCAGTTCAAGTGAAGAAATGTCATGCAAATGAAATATTTTGTGGGTTCATGGTGAAGGACAGAGAAGAGGAAAAGTAATGCCTACTGCTTGGGAATGTATTCTGTAAGATTTCCCCCCCCCCTTTTCTCTAAAGCCCTTACCACATTATCAAAGAACCTCCTGTTCAGTGACTGACAGGTGGTTGGTTGACTGTAGCCAGTTGGTTGGCAGGTTGAGTTGGTACCTTCCAAACCCTAATCCAGTCCTGGCCAAACGCTGTGGGGCAAGAGTAAGTGCCAGGGCTATTCAAAGAAGGTTGTGTCCACTGCTTCTCCCCTGCTGCTCCTGGTACAACAGAAGGGAGAATGAGAAAGATGGGAATTTGAGTCAAAAGCCTTTTAAAAACAAAAGCAACAAGCTCCAGAAAAATCACAATTTTACAGTGCAGTTTTAAGAGTTTTTATTTGACAATAATAAGATATTTTTTATTCTTATATTGGAAAAAATTTAGGAATAATAATAATAATGATGATAAGTGGTATTTGTAGAGGATGGATAACTACTCTTAATATCCAACTAATGCAACAAATTCTATGATGATTATAGATAACAATTTGCCAACATTTATTATAACTAAAATGTCTTAAAGGCTTTGACCTAACATTCAACATTTAAGGGTCGTTTTGAAAAACTGTTATAAGTTATGATAAGGATTTATGGCATTACTTTAATAACGGCAAAATGAAAGAACCCAGATAGTCATCAGTAAAATCCAAGAATGCCAAGCAAAAATTAAGAAGAATAGCAGAGAATTGTGTATGTTTTCATTCTCGGCTCTGCCACTTAATGGCTGTATGAACTTGGAAAAACTCATTCCTATTGCTGTTCCTTGTTCTTTCCATCTCTAAAATAGCATCTAACTCACAGAGTTTCAGGAGAAGTGAGAAAAATACATTATATTTAGGATATCTTGACTCAAAGTAAGCACACAAAGTATGTTACTTCTTTATAATTAGCATTTTAATGTATTTATATGGGAAAACATGGAAGATTAGTTAACTAAAAAATAAATAATGTGCAAATATGGATAATACTCTAACAAAAATTATTGCAAAAATATTTTTATATTTCTGATTATTATCTCTGGGTTAAGATGATCATGGCATTTACATATTTGCAAATACCTAAAATGTTTTAAAAGGTGGCCTAGTGGTAATGAACTGTGCTGCAATCCCAAAGGCACATGGTTCAAATCTACCAGCTGTTCTGCAGGAGAAAGATGGGGAATCTCTTCCTGTGTGATTAAACTGCTTATGAAAACCTGCTGGAAGGTCACCTATAGTTCCAATTCGATGGTATACAACAACAGCAACAAACTGTTAATTTTTAATTCTTTTTTATAAGAAGCTTTGTGGAACCAAGTAATAATATTCCTCATTTTTGTTTCTTCCTATGAGGAGGTACCGAGATAATGCATATTGTCACAGGAGCTGGGAAAGTTTGGAGTAGAAGAGTGAAGAATATAACACAGTACTTGTAAAGTCATCTATGGTAAAGACTTTTTATTACATTTAAATATTTTAAAAAATAATTTTAATGAACATTTACAGAGATTTTGGATTTCCATTCATTCATTGCTGCACTTTTCTCCCCTCCCACCCCCCCCCCCCCAGTTCGCTCTTCTCTTTGAAAAGTAAAAGAAACACTCTCTCCCTGGTACACAATCCCCCTGCACCCCTCTCACCGCCCCAGGTACATTTCACTATGCAACCTTAATTGTGGACTCTTGTGATAACCATGATACCCTATCATACATCACTTTTAAATTATTCTCTCCCTCATCTGTTTCAGTGCAGTCCACACAATTTATCCAGTTTTTCTCAGTCTTACCACACCCTAATATCAGTCCCATTTTACAGCAGTGGCACCATGCAATATTTGTCCTTTTGCGACTGAGATACTGCACTCAGCATAATGTCCTCCAGGCTCACCCATTTTGAATAATATTGCATGAATTCCTTGTTTTTCAATGCAGTGTAGTATTCCATTGTGTGAATATACCACAGCTTCTCTCCACATTTGTTTGTTGATGGGCACTTAGGTTGCTTCCAACTCCTTGCTATTGTGAACAGAGCCGCAATAAACATGGGTATGCATATATCTGCTTGGATGTCAGTTATGGTCTCTTTGGGATATATTCCCAGTAGTAGAATTTCTGGGTCAAATGGTATCTCTGTTTGCAACTTTTTGAGAAAGTGCCATACTACCTTTCACAGTGGTTGCAACATTTTATACTCCAACCAACAGTAAATAAGGGTTCCAATTTCACCACAACCTTGCCAGCATTTGTTGCTTGCTATTCTGTTAAATTTTGCTATTCTGACTTGGATGAGATGATATCGGATAGTTGTTTTGATTTGCATCTCTCTTAGAGCTAGGGATTTTGAACATTTCTTTGTCTGCTTGTTGGCCATCTGAATGTCTTCTTTGGTGAAGTGTCTGTTCATATCTGTGCATTTTTCAATTGAATTATTTACCTTTATCTTGTTGTGGTGCTCAAGTATTTTGTAAATTCTAGATATAAGTCCCTTATCTGACATGTCATTACCAAATACTTCCACACACACACCCCACATCCCCCCCCACAACCCCCCTCCGTCTTCTTTGGCTTCCCTTTTTACGCTGTTGGAGAAGTTTTTGGATGTGCATAGGGATTCGATTCTCAGAAGTCCTGGTTGTAGATTTTTCAGGATACTTGGAAGACTGTTCATGTTGTGGATTAGGACTACTAGAGTTCTTCCAAACTTTTCTTTAATGAAGTTTATAGTCCTTGGTTTTAGTCCTAGATCCATGATCCACCTTGAGTTGGTTTTTGTAGATGGAGTGAGGCGTGGATCTTGCTTGAGTCTTCTGCAGCTATTTTCCCAATTTTGCCAACACCATTTGTTAAAAAGGCTATAATTTCCCCGCTTAACTGATTTCATCTCCTTGTCAAAAATCAGTTGACCATACATACATGGGCTGATTTCTGGGTTCTCAGTTCTATTCCACTGATCTATATGTCTGTCATTGTACCAGTACCATGGTGTCTTAATCACCACGGCAGTGTAGTAGAATTTTAAATCAGTGAGTGAGATGCCTCCTACCTTTTTTCTATTTTTAAAGACTGCTTTGTTTATTCGGGGCTTCTTTCCATTCCAAATGAAACTGGAGATTACCTTTTTCATCTCCTTGAAGAATGGGATTGGTGTTTTTATTGGGATTGTGTTGAATGTGTAAATTGTCTTTGGTAGTATTGCCATTTTCACAATATTGAGTCTTCCTATCCATGAGCAAGGGATATTCTTCCACTTCTCCAGGTTTTTTTTTGTTTCTTGTAGTAATGTTTTGTCATTTTCTTTGAATAGTTCCTTTATGTTTCTCGTTAGATTTACTCCCAAGTATTTAATCTTGTGATTCACAATTGTGAAGGGTATTGTTTTCCTTAGTTCAGGCTCTGCATTTTCTTTGTCACTGTAGAGAAATCCAACTGATTTTTGTATGTTGATCTTGTATCCTGCTACTTTGCTGAATTGGTCACCTATGTCCAATAGTTTTCTTGCTCAGTCTTTAGGGTTTTCTAGGTATACTATCATAACATCTGCATACAGAGATACTTTTACCTTCTCTTTGCCAATTTGGATACCTCTTATTTCCTTCTCTTGTCTTATTGCTATCGTTAAGACTTCCAATACAATATTGAATAAGAAAGGTGAGAGTGGGCATCCTTGCCTAGGTCCTGTTCTTAAAGGGAATGCCTTTGACCTCTCTTCGTTGAGAATGATGTTGGCTCTCAGGTTTGCATAAATACTTTTTACTATGTTGAAGAAATTCCCCTCTAATCCTATTTTGTTGAGTGTTTTAATCAGGAAAGGGTGTTGGATTTTGTCAAAGGCCTTTTCTGCATCAATTGATCGGATCATGTGGTTCTTTTTCTTTGCTTTGTTAATGTGATGAATTACATTGATTGTTTTCCTTATGTTGAACCACCCTTGCATACCTGTTATAAATCTTGGTCATGATGGATTATTTATTTGATGTATTGTTGAATTCTATTGGCCAGTATTTTTTTTATCTATGTTCATAAGAGATATTGGCTTATAGTTTTCTATTTTGGTGGTGCCCTTTCCTGGCTTTGGTATCAAGGATATGTTTGCTTCATAGAATGAATCTGGGGGAATTCCATCTTTCTCTATTTTCTGAAATAGTTTATGTAGAATTGGTGACAATTCTTTGTGTGTTTGATAAAATTCACTTGTAAAACCATCTAGTCCAGGGCTTTTTGTGGTTGGAAGTTGTTGTATTACCTTTTCAATTTCTTCTTTTGTAATGAGTCTGTTCAGATGTTCAATTTCAGTTTCTGTTAGTTTAGGTAGATTGCACATATGGTTTTTTCTCCTTTATCGTCCTATTACTAATTTATAATTTTGTAGGATTATGGTCTGAAAAGATGCTTTTCATTATTTCTATGTTTTTTTAATTTATTGATGCTTGCCTTGTGTCCTAGAATGTGAACTATTCTGGAGAATGTTTCATGTACATTGGAGAAGAAAGTATACTCTGTTTTTTGGGGGCGCATTAGCCTATAAATATCAATGAGGTCAAGTTAGTTTATTGTGTGGTTTAATTCTTCAGTATCTTTGTTGAGTTTCTTTCTGGTAGTTCTATCTTTTCTTGAGAGGGGTGTATTGAAGTCTCCAAGTATTACAGTAGTGTTGTCTATTTCCTTATTTAGTTTTGTTAATGTTTGTTTTATGTATTTTACAGGTCTTTCATTTGGTGCATAGATATTTATTATTGTTATGTCCTCTTGTTCTATTGACCCTCTTCCTTGTCCTTTGTGATGGTTTTTACATTGACATTTATTTTATCAGCGATTAATATCACTACTCCTGCTTTTTGCTGGTTGCCATTTGCTTGGTATACTTTCCCCCACCCTTTTATTTTTAGTTTGTCTTTATCATCATTTTTCAGATGTGTCTCTTGTACACAACATATTGATGGATATTGGCTTTTTTTATCCAGTCTGCTACTCTTTTTCTCTTCAGCGGTGCATTTAATCCATTTACTTTCAGTGTGATTATTGAGAGGCAAGGTTTTATTGCTGTCATTGTGTTGAGTTATTTTTGGTGTTGTTACTTTGGTCCATGATGCTTTCTTTGGTATCTCTGTAAGACGGACATCTTTGAATCTTTCCTGCAATGCTGGTCTTGTTTTTACAAACTTTCTTAGGTTCTGCTTTTCTGGTAATATCTTGATCTCTCCTTCATATTTGATGGATAATTTTGCTGGGTATGGTATTCTTAGTTGACAGTTGTGTTCTTTGAGTGTTTGACATATGTCCTTCCACTCTCTTCTTTCTTGCATGGTTTCTTTTGAGAAATGAGCGCTTAATCTTATCTGCTCACCTTTATAGGTTACTCTTTGTTTCTCCCTTGGTGCTTTCAGGTTTCTCTTCTTATCTTTGGTTCTGGCAAATTTAATTATGATATGCTTTGATGTTTTCCTTTTGGGGTCTAGTCTATATGGTGTTCACTGAGCTTCTTGTATATATATTCTCTTCTTCTTCATTATGCCTGGGAAATTTTCCTCTAGTAATTCTTCCACAACTTTTTCAGTGCCTTTACTTGCTTCTTCCTCTTCTGGGATTCCAATGATGCGCATGTTATTTCTCTTGATGGTGTCCCACATTATTCTTAGGTTTTCTTCCTTTTCCTTCCTTTTTGAGTCTGCTTTTTGCTTTAGCAGATCAGTGGTGACAATTGTCTCTTCAATTTCACTGGTTCTGTGTTCCATCTCTTCAACTCTGCTCATATGTCCCTCCATCGTGTTGACAGCATCTGAAACATTGGACCTTGTATTCTGGATAGTGGTTTCTTGTTTTTCCAGTGCCACTAATGCCTCATTTGTTTTCTCTACATTGTTCTGGACTATTTTTTTTTTAGTTCCTC
>NW_006399757.1:8020356-8022708 GCF_000299155.1 Elephantulus edwardii | reverse complement strand
GAATACCAGAAGAATGTCTATCTGTGTTTCATTGATTATGCAAAGGCATTTGACTGTGTGGATCATAACAAACTGTGGCTGACTCTGAGAAAGAGTGGGCCAATGATAATTTGACTGAACTTTTGTGGACATTGCAAACCAACCAGAGGCAAGTGGGTTGGCGGGAATTTGACTTTGTCTTGTTGAGTCTTCTTGGACCCAGGAGCCTTCCTGCGCAGGGGCCACTGTGTAAGGCAACTGCGTGAGCACCACTGGACAAGCACCAGTGAATGAAAACCACTGGGTGGGAGACAGAGAGCTGGAATTTAAATGCTGTTGTTGTTATGTGCCATGGAGTCATTTGTGACTCATGGCAACCCTATGTACAACAGCCCTAAACCCTACTCTATCCTGTACCAATCGCACTGCCTCTGACACACCCATCCCGATACTCCAGTCACTGAATAAATCCATCTCATAGAGGGTCTTCCCCTCCTGCGCCGTCCCTCCACTCTCCCAAGCATGATGTCCTCTCCTTTAAACAGGAGTACCTTGACCTGTTTTAGCAACAAGAGATTGCCCTAGCAGGCGCTGAACTGACATTTTTCTGAAGTCATAAAGTCAGAGAAACGTACAAGCTTGGTAGCTACCCATCTGATCTCAAGAGCACATGCCAATGTCTCGAAGAAAGCAAACAAACAATCTCAATCTCTTCACCATCCATCCTGATCCTGCCTTCTGGATAATCTGTTCCTCATTTAGATTGAAAAGATATAGAGATAGGACACATCCTTGACTCATACTCTTCTCAATTTTTAACCATGCAACATTTCATTGCTCTGTTCTGAGAACTGCCTCCTAGCCCAAGTATAGGTTTTCCATATGCACAATCAAGCATTCTTCTCAGAGTCAGCCACAGTTTGTTTGTGATCCACACAGTCAAATGCCTTTGCATAATCAATGAAACACAGAGAGACATGCCTCTAGTACTTTCTGCTTTCAGCCAAGATCCATTTGAAATTAGCTATAATATCCTGAGTGTCACAGCCTCTTCTAAATCCAGCCTGCACTTCACTGGAGCTCCAAGAAGCCAAAGCAAACGGAGGAAATAAAGATATTAAAGAGGTGAACAGAAGATTCCAGAAAGCATTGCTGGAAGACAAAATAAAGCATTACAATGAAATGTGCAAGGAGCTGGAGTAAAAAAATCAAAAGGGCCAAACTCGCTCAGCATTTCAAAAGCTGAAGGAACTGAAGAACTTATTTATACCTCGAATTGCAATACTTAAGGATGTTTTGGGCAGAATATTAAATGATCCAGGAAACATTAAAAGAAGATGGAAAGAGTATACAGAGTCATAATACCAAAAGGAATTGGTGGAAGCAGAAGAATTTCATGAAACAATGTATGAGCAAGAGCTTGTGGTGATGAAGGAAGATGCTCAAGCTGCTCTGAAAGAATTGGCAAAATACAAAGCCCCAGGAATTGATGACATACCAATTGACATATTTCTACAAACAGACAATACTCTGAATGTGCTCACCAAGTTGTGCTAAGAAATCTAGAGGACATTCACCTTAGCAACTGGCTGGAAGAGATCTATATTGTTCCCATTCCAAAGAAAGGTGATCAGAAAGAGTGTGGAAATTATTGACCAGTATCACTGATATCACATGCAAGCAAGATTCTGCTGAAGATTATCTAAGAATGACTCGAACAGTTCATCAGCAGAGAACTATGTAAAGTGCAGGCTTGATTTAGAAGAAAGAAAATATAGATCAATTTTTTAAATTAATAGATTCATCAGATTTATCAAGACCTTATCAGCCCTTGTCAAATTGCTATAAAATTTTCTAAAGGCATTGTTATAACTTTTGTACTTAAAATCTTGGATTAGAAGTAGCTTTAAGGACTAATTTCAGCCCATAGAATGCATTTTACTTATTGTTTATACAGGAATTTATAGCACATGATGAAATAAAGGTAAGAGTTCCATATTTTCATCTTGAAAATAAATTTTGTCTTCAAGAACCACCTCTAAGTTTCTCAGGATCCACATCTCACACTAAACACTAAAACCTACTCAAAGTGGATCCGAGAACTAAGGGTAAAACCCGAAACCATAAAGATTCTAGAATGCAAAATGGAAGCAAAATTAGAAACCCTGGTTATACATAAATAAGCCTGCAAATATAACCAAAAAGAGAAAACTGGGAGAAGATAAGATTGATGATGCCCTTGCGATCACCCAACACTTTCCCTGCCTCACCCCATTTGGCTCCACCCCAGTGCCTACACGTCTGGGCAATCAACTTGCCTTTAAACAGGAGTACCTTGACCTGTTTTAGCAACAAGAGATTGCCCTAGCAGGC
>NW_006399757.1:8008523-8015017 GCF_000299155.1 Elephantulus edwardii | reverse complement strand
AAAATAAAAAGATAAATATCTCAGGAAAAAAAAAAGATAAGATTGATGAATAGGACCTTTTAAAAATCAAATTCCTGTGTGCATGAAAAACTTTCTCTAGTAGAGTAAAAAGAGAGCTTACAGATCTGGAAAACCTTTAACAACAATATTTCAGACAAGGGTCTCATAACCAAAGTTTACAGAATACTATAGGTCTTCCACAAGAAAAAGACTGATAACTCAATCACAAAATGGGGAGAAGACATGAAAAGATTCTTCACAAAGGAGCACATTTGGATGGCCAAGAAACACATGAGGAAATGCTAAAAATCACAAGCAATCAGACAGATGCAAATCAAACAACAATGAGAGATCACCTCACTCCAGAATCAATTGCAAAGGTCAACAAATCAGCAAACAATACATAACGGAGAGAATGCGGAGAGATTGGAACTCTTATGCCCTGCTAGTTGAATTGTAAAATGGTGTAACCACTCTGGAAGGCAGTTTAGGATTTCCTCAAAGAGCTGAACATAGAAATTCCATATTACCCAGCTATTCCAATCCTAGGAATACATCCCAAGGAAATTAGAATGGAGACAAGAACCGACATTTGTACACCTGTGTTCATTCACAATAGTTAGAAAATGTAAGCAGCCCAAAAGCCCATGAACAAATTAATGGATTGAGAAGTTGTGGTACATTCATACAATGGAATACTATGCAGCACTAAGAAGCAATGATTTTGTAACATACTATGTAATTTGGGAGAGACTAGAGAGCATTTTGCTGAGTGAAATATCTCTGTAACATAAGGACAAGTATTGCATAAGGTTACTATCATGAAAATAGAATAACTGAGTAAGGCATTTCTAAATGTTCAGAAAGGAAAGGGAAGAAAGGGGGATGAAAAAGGGGAAGGGGAGAAAATATCCCTGGGATAGCAAAAGTTAGTGGCTGGGATGAGGTAATATAATGGAAAAGGTTCAATGAAGGCTTGAACAGACAGGGTGATAATAGGCATAGAACAATAGGTAATTAATGATATATATATGAATGATTAAAGAATCACCTCTTTGTTTCTAACCTCCTACTCTGGATGAACTCTCTTTTTGTTTATTTCCGGGGTGATACCTGTGACATTCTCTGACATGCTCATCCCTGTTGCCTCTCAGGTCATAGGGAATAACTGGGGTGCACCTCCCACAGGGTAATGGAAAGCCTTCAACTCATGATAAACAGAAAGAAATTTTGGCTAAAATAACAGTGAAAAAGGATTAGTTATCCTTGCCAATGCAGATTCAAGAAAACAAATATGAAGTAAAATCCAATTATTATTATTATGTGTATTATAATGTGGATATAGCTTTAAATTTAGCCCTTTTATGATTTTTGAAATGGAACAAGCACAGACTCAAACTACAGAAAAACACGTGCACATATGCATACACTTGTTATATACATGTTCATGTGTAAATCCTTAATACATAATCCTCATGTAGGAATACATATGTACAATTTATAAGCAAATTTGGTTCTGACTGCTCATGCTAATTTTGGGTTGAGATTCTGATTTTTAAACTCAAAATAATTTTCTTTTATTTTAATTTCCACTGAAAATTAATTTTCTGAAATGCTTTAATGCTAAAGTGGTAGTCTTTTCTAAAGAACAATATAAATAGTTACCAATGGAGTGAGCAAGTGTCACATAGTTAGGACTCTAAAGCTATATTTTCATGATGTACTCCTCTGATAAAAACTTTGTAGAGTTGTTTTTCCTATTTGATGCCTTTCTTTGGCTCCAACTCATAGTGATTGTAAAAAGAGCCAGGGCTGAGTGGGGTCAGGCATATTTGACTTTATCAATGTCACAAAGGGAAATGGTTCTTGTCAACAGCATCAATACAAAAGCAATTCCCATGAGGCTAAGCATGTCCCCCCATGTTCCCTTACCTTTGTATCTTCACCTCAACATTAATCTTACTGCTTTACTAGATCCCAAATCCAATGTGATAGCTCACAGACCACACAGAGCCATATTGGGGAAGTTAAGAGATTATAATCCAGGTTAGTATCAGGATACAGTCACACAGTCACTCAGTCATGACAGCTTCTGAAATGTGCTTGCAATTGCCTCAGCCTTTAGCCTGCTGACTTTAGGCCAATGTTACAAAGTTCTCAGTCCTACCACCACTGAGAGGGTGGCTCTCCACACCCCACCCCCTTAGTCCTCCACGTGTCCAACAAACTTGTACAAAGGCTCTTTGGCTCTGATTCCAGAGGAGTAGCAATCTCCAGGTCAGATCTGTCTAACGTTGGGTCTCCGGTCCTCTGCTTCAGCTACTATGGCTATTGTTCTGATCCTGAAGGATGAATTGCATTTTCTTGCTAGTTCTTTTCTGATGGTGTGATTCCTCCTTCTGCTGCAGGATCCACTCAATTTAATGATGAGACTAGACAATCCCCCCTTATGGATTGGTGAGACTAGCCAAATGCACTTGTGGCTTGGTTATCATTTCTATTTTCATATTCCTTCTCATCCTCATGGCAAAGTAAAATTCAATTACTAGGAAAACCATTTTGAACCCTAAACTCTTCACACCACAGTCATCTTATGTACCATATAATGAAACTAGCTTTTTGCATTCTCATACTCATTAGTAAGCTTGAGCTTCTTGTTGTAGCTACTCTGTAGAGAAACACATACCAAAAATCCACTGTCATAGTACTGATTTTGATTTATGGTGATTCTGTGAATAGGTCAGAACAAAACTTGCTCATGATGGAATCACAAACAAGCTCTAAATGTTAAGCATGATCATTGAATAAGTGATGATGCCTGTGGTGTTAAGGGTTTATTGTTCAAAATGGCTTTCCTAGACTTTGACTTTGATGTGTGTATGGGTGGGAATATGTGAATAGGGTGTGTTATCCTGTCCACAAGCATATTGGTTGTCTCACTATTAAATTGAACAGACTCAACAGCAGATTTTGAGAATCTTATCACTAGCTAAGAATTAGCAGGAATGAAATACATGCCCTTCAAGCCCAGAGATTCTTGCACCACGTAGACCTGTAGTAGTGGCAACTGCGGCCAAAACAATAAACCTTACTTGAGATGGAGCTGACCTTGGAAATGCTACCCCATGGAACTATTGCTAAGAGCCTTTGCTGAAGTTTGCTGGAAGACTCAGGGAGAAAGCCATAATTGGCAAGACTGACAGCTTTGAACCACTATCCTAAAGCCCCAAGGCTGAAGGCATAAGTGCCTACCAGCACACTTCTTTGGAATCTGTCCTGTCCATGTGATTGTAACTTGGTGCCAACCTGAATTACAGCCTTTTGGGTTCCATAATATGGTTCCATATGGTCTGTGAGTTTTCATAACAAATTTCAAACCCAGTAGAGCAGAAAGATTGCTATTGAGATGAGTAGAAAGAGGTGCAGGAGTATAGAGAACACGTATTATCTCACGGGAATTGATTCTGTGTTGTTGATGTTGTTACTAGGGACAGTTCCCCTTTGTGGAGTTGGTAAAGACCAGATATGGCTGTTCTCACATGGTTATTGCTATTTTTGCAATGCAAATTTTTGAAAAAGGGGAGAGAAATCTTAGCCTTGGGACAGGTGTATAAAGAAGAATTTTATTCAGAAGGTGTTAAACTTGGATGTCTATTGTTGTTGCTGTGAATATGACACATAGTGACCCTAAGAGATCTGAATCCTGGCCTATGCTGTGTCATTCTCATCATCTCTGATAAACTTGCCTCCACTGCGACATTCATGGTGTAAATCCATCTCATTTGGAGATTTCTCTTTCTTTAACTGATGCTCCATGTTTCCAAGTATATCTATCTCCAAAGAATAGTCTCTGCTAGTAAAGTACCCAAAGTATGAGAGATGAGGCTTTACCATTCTTGACTCTAAGGAGCAGTCTGGCCATACCTTTTCAAAGACATATCTGTTCATTCTTTTGGCAGTCTATGGCATTGTCAGTGCTCTTCTCCAATACCACAACTCAAAGACATTAATTCTTCTGTCATGCTGATTCATTGTCTGGCCTCAGATGCACAGCAAGCATTTGAAAAGACCATGTCCTGAATCAGATTCACCTCAGTCTTCAAACTGATATCACTGCTCTTAAGTATTTTGGAGAGATCCCTCACAGAGAACTTGGCCATTGTAATATGTCTCCTGATCTCCTGACTGCTATTAAGTACCAAATATAGTGCTTGTGAATTCGAGTAGGAAGGAAAAACTCACAGTTTCAATCCTTTCTCCATCTATCATTATGTTGCCTATTGGCCCATTGGTAAGCACTATTGTTTTCTTGACGTTGAGATGTCATGCATATTGAAGACTGTAGTCTTTGATCTTCTGCAGCAAATATTTCATGTCCTCCTCACTTTCTGTATGCAAGGTTGTGCCATTTGCATAATTTGGGTTGTTGATTAGTTTTCCTCCAATCCTGAGGTCACATTCTTCCTTATAGAGTCCTTATAGAGTCCATTATTTACTCAGAATAGATTGAATAGGTGTGGAGAAAGGATATATCCAAAACCTATACCTCTACACTGATCTAAATCCATTTAGTGCTCCCTATTCTGTTTGGACAACAACTTCTTGGTGTAGGTATAGTTTTCACATAAACACAATTAAGTGTCTGGGTTCCATTCTTTTCAATGTTGTCCATAAGTGGTTCTGATACACAGGATCAAATGTCTTTGCATATTTAATAAAATACAGATAGATATTCTTTTGGCATTCTCTATGTCAAACAGGATCCATCTGACATCAGCAGGATATCTCAGATGCAATGGCATCTTCTAAACCCAGCTTGAACTTCTGGCACTTCTTTGTAAATGTCCTATTCCAGGCAACTTTTAATGACTTTCAATAATATTTTGCTTGCATGTGATATTAATGATATTGTTCAATAATTTTCACGTTCTTTTGGATCACTTTTCTTGGTAATGGGAAGAAATATGGATCTCTTCCAGTCAGTCAGTCAGTCAGTCAGTCAGTCAGTCAGTCAGTCAGTCAGTTGTTCTCCAAATTTCCTGGCATAGGATAGTAGATTGGAAGCTCTGGTGGCTAAGTGGTAAGAAGGTCTGCTTCAGTCCTGAAGGCAAACAGTTCAAATCCACGAGCTGCTTCATGAGGGAAGGATGAACAATCATCTCCTGCAATTAACAGACACAGACTAATTAAAAGACTATATCAAGTTAGCCATTGTATACCAATCTTGAGCCAAGAGGAATCATCAGGGTGAGAGAGACATTAGTAGAAGAATTCTTACTATAATAGTCATGTTATGTGATTAGGAACAACAACTCTCTAATATTCTTAAAGACTAGGGTTCATCAGAATCACTTGATGCACTAAAACACAGATTGCTGAAAATTATTGTATTTCTATTTGTAGTGAATGTACATCTGTATTTCTTTTCATATTCATTTATTTGTCTATATGAATTTTAAGCTCTTTTGTCTGGAATATGATTTCCCAAATTTAAGTCACATTTCTCAAGATCTATGTTTCGGATTTATCAAATCAGAATTAGCAAAGTGCTCTTGATTTTTATATGTTACTTAGCAATGCAAACGTACTGATGTGAATATAAATTCTTTGGGGGCAGGGAGTAATTTATTTATGTTTAGAAGACTGCTGATAGCTATATACCTATATACCTATATACCTATATACCTATGTATCTCTGTTTCTCTATATCTCTAGCTATAGCTCTATCTCTATTACTAACCTTGTAAACAGTAAAATTGGTGGATAGCATTATGGTTATGGGTATAAAAAATGTAAAGGGTATGTTGTTTTTGTTGCTATGTGCCGCCAAGTCGCTTACGACTCATAGTGACCCTATGTACAACAGCCCTAAACTCTGCTCTGTCCTGTGCCAATCGTACTGCCTCCAATACACACATCCCAATTACCCCAGTCACTGAATCAATCTACCTCATAGAGGGCCTTCCCCTCCTGTGCTGTCGCTCCACCCTCCCAAGCATGATGTCCCTCTCCAAGGACCTGTCCCTCCTCACAACATGTCCAAAGTATGTTAGACGAAGTCTCAGGATCCTTGCCTCCAAGGAGCCGCCCAGTTTGACCTTTTCCAGGATGGATTTGTTTATTTTCTTAGCAGGCCATTGTACCCTCAATCCTCTTCTCCAGCACCACAGCTCAAAGGCATCAATTCTCCTTCTATCCTCCTTGGTCATTGTCCAACTCCCTGACACATAGGGATTGTGAAGACCATGGCTGGTATCACATGCACCTTAGTCTCCAGAGAGACACCATTGCTCTTCAGTACTTTGGAGAAGTCCCTAACAGCAGACTTTCTATGCCAATACGTCTTTTAATTTCCTAGCTATTGGTGCCAAGAGTGTTGACTGTGGAGCCCAGCAAACTAAAGCTGCGAAAAATCTCAATCTCTTCACCATCCATCCTGATGCTGCCAATTGGTCCAGTGGTGAGAATCTTTGTCTTCTTGACATTGAGCCTCA
>NW_006399757.1:7997363-8006367 GCF_000299155.1 Elephantulus edwardii | reverse complement strand
AAATGGGCACAATATATGAACAGACACTTCACCAAAGAAGACATTCAGATGGCCAACAAGCACATGAAGAAATGTTCAAAATCCCTAGCTCTAAGAGAGCTGTAAATCAAAACAGCTATGAGATATCATTTCACCTCAGTAAGAATAGCAAAATTTAACAGAACAGCAAGCAACAAATACTGGTGAGGTTGTGGAGAAACTGGAACCCTTATTCACTGTTGATAGAAGTGTAAAATGGTCCAACCACTGTGGAAGGTGGTGTGACGCTTATAGATACCATTTGACCCAGCAATTCCAATACTGGGAACATACCCCAAAGAGACCATCACTGCCACCCATGTTTATCGTGGCTTTGTTCACAATAGCTAAGTGCCCATCAACAAATGTATGGGTAGAGAATCTGTGGTATATTCACACAATGGAATACTACACTGCATTGAAAAACAAGGAACTCATGCAATATTATTCAAAATGGGCGACCCTGGAGGATATTATGCTGAGTGAAATATCTCAGTCACAAAAGGACAAATAGTGCATAGTGCCACTGTTGTAAAACAGGATTGACATCGGGGCTCGGGGGAGACTGAGAAAGATGGGATAAATAATGTATACTGAATTGAAATAGATGAGGGAGAAAACTGTTTAAAAGGAATATGTGATTAGGTATTATTGTCATGACAAGAGTCCAGAATGAAGGCTGCATAGTGGAGTAGACTTGGGAGGAGGGATTGTATAACAATGAAAGAATTTTTCATTTACTATTCAAAGAGAAGGGCAGATTGTGGGGAGGGAGGAATGGGCAGAGAGAAAAGTGCAACAATGAATGAATGGAAATCCTCAGTCTCTGTAAACTTTCAATAAAATTAATAATAATAAAAAATTTAAAAAAAGAAAGGAGTGTGTCAGGGATGTATCCTTTCTTCAAAACTTTTCAACCTACATGCTGAACAGGTCATTGAGAAGCTAGACTTTATGAAGAAGAATGTGACATCGTGATTTGTGGAAGACATATTAACAAAATATGTATGATATGCAGATCATACAATCTTGCTTGCTGAAACGGAGAAAGATTTGAAGCTTTTGGTGCCAAAGATCAAGGACAGCAGCATTCAATATGGATTGCATTTCAACATCAAGAAAAGATCCTGGGCCAATAAATAGTATCATGATAGATAAAGATTGAGGTTGTTAATGATTTCATCTTGCTCAGGTGCACAATTAACATCCTTGGTACCAGTGGTCAGGAAGTAAAAATGCAAGTTTTATTTGGAAAATCTGCTGTCATGGACCTATCCAGAGTGATAAAAAGCAATGATGTTAGTCTAGAAATGGAATAGTGCCTGATCTAGGTCATGGTTTTCTTAATTTCTTGCTGAGCATCTGAAAGCTAACCATGACTAAAAATGGTAGAAGAACCATTGCCTTTGAGTTGTGGTACTGAAGAAGAGTACTGAACATATGGTGGACTGCCAAGAGGACAAATAGGTCTTTCCTGGAGAGGGTGAAAACAAGTTGATCCTCAGAGGCAAGGATTTTAAAGCTCCATCTGATATGCTTGGGCATGGTTTCAAGAGGTACATCACATTTGGGGGATAGAGGATCAGCACAGTAGAGGAAGACCTTGGATGAAATGAATTGACGTAGTGGCTGTGACGGTGGTGTCAGGTATGCCAGAGAAGATGAGGTTGGCTCAGAATAGAGCAGGTTTCAGAGCCATTGTTCATAGATTCACTTTGAGTTGTAATTAACTCCATGGCACATAACAACAGCAAGGCTAAGAGCCAGTTCAAAAATTAATATTTAAATGTATAAACTAAGATATAATGTGAAGGAGAACTGATGGCCTAGTGGTTAGAAATTGTGCTGCAATCTGAAGGCATATGGTTTGAATCTACCCGATGCTCTGTGGAGAAGGATGGGCAATCTCCTCTCATGCAATTAAATTGCCTCTGAAAACCCACCAGAGGTCATCTATGGGTCAGTTCTGACTCGATGGTACATAGAAAAAAGATATTGTTCGTAAATATGGTGCTAGCTTATAATTTTCTTTAAGTAAAATACTTTCCTTATGAAAATGTTGTTGTTTTAAGTGCTGCTGAGTCAAGCACAATACATAGCAACCCTATGAACAAAAGACCTGAACCTTGTTCTATAACTATCATAATTTCTCTATGTTCATAGGGTTTCCAGAGGCATGTGGTTTAGGAGGTGGATGCCACTCCTGATTCCAAACCGGAGTCAATCTGGGAGCTCCACCAAGCACTATGAATAAAGGGTAACAATTATTGCATTTGACAAACCAGTGGCACAGCATTCAGCATCACAGCAGCCCCAAGTTACTTCAGTACAGCAAATTTACAGACCAGTGCTGTACTACTTAGAAGAATGTTCAATCCAAACATAATCAATACCTGACGCACTCACAAGGTCCTGTTTGACTCAATTCAAGAGGCTTCTAGCTCACAGCTCATTGAGAATTAAATCTGGCAAAACTAATCAGCTCACACCTGACTGTGAACCAAAACAGCAACCAAACAGTCCACAAACAATCCTCACCAAGACAAGAGAAACCACCTTCCAGAATCCAACCACTTCACACAAGAGCCTCCAAACTGGAGACTAAGTTGGACCCTAATACCTTTTAAATACAAGACCTGGCCACCAAGTTTTGGTTCTAAACCAAGGGCTTCTTAGGAAAACATGAAGATTTTTCTTTTCTTTTTGTCAAAAATAGAAAGATACCTGAATCAACCTATTCTGTTTTTTCCACATTTCAGTTATTCTGAAAAAAGACTAATTATAAATTAAGCCAATGAAAAGGAAAGATGAATCAAAGACATCACAGAACTTTTTTCCTAGTAGCTTATATTTTAGTAACCTTGCCATTTCACTTACCAAGATCAGCACATGTGGTTAGTAAGTTAAATTTAACTGATAATCTACACATAAAGAAAAGAACTAAAGTATAAATTATAATTTAGAGATTGTAAATATCTATGATCTGTTTTCCTGTTGGTAAAAAGTCTTGCTACTAGATGTTAAAGTAAGGTTGTCATTGTTACTTGCTGTAAAGTCAGAATTAACCCATAGCTGACCGTCCAGTGGATTTTCAGAGGCAGTAAATAACATGGGAGGAGTTTGCTTAATTTAAGAAGAAAAACTAAGAACAAAGCCCTATTAAAAAAAAAAAATAGAAGTATATTTGATACTAAAAATAACTTTAACAACTTTGACTATTCAAAACGACACATTTAATTCTCTAAAAATAACTTTTCAAAATCTCCTTATGAATATTTATATCTCCTCATCCTAATTCTGATTGACCCTATATTCAGTTCCAATTTCTCCTTGATGTCAGATTTACTTATCAATCTCCTTTCTTGTCTATGCAGATTATAATTTCCACTCTGAGGATGCTGCCATTCTGTCTTATTATCATTGCTGAATACCTGCAGTTGGATGCTGCCATGCTTTTAGGAAGAAATTATTAATTAGATTTTGGGGATACTAAAAGATCTTATTGGACACTGGTGAGGTGGAACACATGCCCATCTTTTATATGCAACTGTCAGCAATCCAGTTTATTTGAAGATTTAAGCTAAAAACTACAGTTGTTGTTGTTATGTGCCATTGAGTCACTTGCAACTCATAGCGATCCTACAAGAGCCTTAAACCCTGCTCTATCCTGTGCCAACGTCACTGTCTCTGACACACCCGCTACCATTACTCCAATCACTGAATTGATTAGTCTCATTGATGGTCTTCGTCCCTTGCACTGTTTCTCCCCTTTGCCAAACATGATGTCCCTCTCCGAGGAATGGTCCCTCCTTGCAACATGTCCAAAATATGTCAGATGAAGCTTCAGAATCCTTGCCTCCATGGAGCAGCCCGGTTTCATCCTTTCCAGGACATACCTGTTTGTTCTCCTAGCAGTCTATAGTATATTCAACACTCTTCTTCAGCATCACAGCTCAAAGGCATCGATTCTCTTTCTAATCCGTAGTCACTGTCCAGCTCTCTGACACATAGCATGCAATTGTGAAGACTATGGCCTGGATCAGGCACACCTTAGTCTCCATCTTGATGTTGTTGCTCATCAGAACTCTTCAGAGGTCTCTGACAGCTGACTTCCCCAATGCAATTTGTCTCTTGATTTACTGGCTGCTGATTCCACGAGTGTTGACTGTGGAGCCAAACAAACTAAAAGTGCTAACTATCTCAATCTCTGCACCATCCATAATTGATGCTGCCAATTGGCCCAGTGGTGAGAATCTTTGTTTTCTTGATGTTGAGCTTCAATCCAGTAATTTCCTTTAAAAATTGTTGTGTTGTTGTTGTTATGTGCCCTTGAGTTGCCTGTGACTAATAGTGACCTTAAATACAACAGCCCTAAACCCTGCTCTATCCCATGCCAATCTTATCTAATCTTCAACACACCTATCCCCATTACTCCAGACTTTGAATCAATCCACCTCATGAAAGTGTCTTCCTCTCCTGCTCTGTTCCTCCACCCTCTCCAAGGACTGATCCTGACTTGCACCATGTCCAAAATATGTCAAAGCTTCAGAATCCTTGCCTCCAAAGAGCAGCCTAGCTTCACCCTCTCCAGGACGAATTTGTTTGTTCTCTCAGCAGTCCATGGTATATTCAGTACTCTTCTCTACTATAGCCCTGGCTATCCCATATTTGGTTTTTTATGTATAATTACACAAAATTAAAAGGAGGGCTGTTGATTATAGGGTCAACATTAGATGCTATTGCAAATTAATTTTGATTAGTTTGCTTCTTGTATGTGTAAATATTTTAATATCCTCATAATCTTGTTGATTTGCTGAGCTTGCTTCTCTTTTGCTTTTGTTAAAGAGCATAGTAAATGTGGTTTAAATCTTATTAAAATGATAGAACTTTCTCTATTGTTTATTTCAATATGTATGTGTGTGTATATATACACCTATGTTGTTGTTTGGTGTACCATGGAGTCAGAACTGACCCATAGCTGACACTCTGCATGGTTTTCAGAGGCAGTTAATACCCCAGAGAAGATTACCCATTCTTTTCCCGAAATATACATATACATGTAGATGTGTAGGTATCAACTGATTCTTTTATCGTCACTAGATAATATTAGGCCAAATAAAAAGTGAGTTTTTGAGATTGAAGGAGAAATATTCCCCAATAGTCCAATACTGTTAAGGAAATTTAAAAAAAACAACAAAAACACCACAACAACAACCCAAAAAACCTGGTGAATTGTTTGAACGTTTTTAAGGCAACAAGATGAATCTGTGTTCATCAGCATCGAGAGCTGAGGGACTTGCCAATTGAAGTGGGTTTGATTGATCTGCCTAAAACAAAAAACATATTTTCTGACAAAGTGTTAATAAACTCTCTCCAGAAATTGTAGGCTCCTTTCAAGATCTTACCGTTTGTTTTTGAAGCAAGGAGATTTACAGAGAACTATTATAAGGTTCTAATTGAATTTCACAGAAGTAGCCCCGATGTGACCCCAAATGGGGGGGAGGGGACCCAACCTACCAAACCCCACACCATAAAACAGCTCTGCAGAATCATTGATTAAGAGCACAAAGTAGAAAAGAGAGGCCCAACTCTCAAATAATTAGCCTGAGTTAATGAAGACTTTCAAGATACGGCTAGTTGATGCTGATAACTTTGGTGAAACATAGGGAGATAATGAAAAAGATTGGCAGTTATGAAAGAGAAGTGTTTATTAAAACACCTTTTAAGTAGCTATAGGATGTAATAAAAAGTCATCTTTAAAAAGCTTATTAAAATAAGGCCTACATGGAATTGGTAATTTCACCACATGCAGTTTTCACAGAACTTTCCTAACTTTGGTGAGAATCTTCCACCTATCATGAATATATTAAAATACATTACTTAGATTCTGTGCTCTCACTTTTGGTGGATCATATCAAAAGGAATTTAAAGCATTTTTACTAACATATTATTGCCATAATTAAGCAGACATGATTAAAACCGTTTTCTCTTAAAGATGGTCAGTGATCAAAGACTGGACAATAATATTTTATCTTAAACATAATAAATACTTTTAACTGAAACATAATAAATACTTTAAACTGCTAGTTTATAGAAAGTGTTTCATACATTAAATCTTATTCTCTGTGGCAATCTGATAGAGTACAGATAGCAGGTGATGATGGTATTCTAATGTTCGTGTGAAGAAAACAAGACTAAGAAAAGAAGGAACTTGCAAAATATAATTTTATATGTTAAGTGGAAGAGTGAAGGAACAGAATATTTTAACTACAATGTCGGTATTTGTAGTGAGTGTCATGGAGATCAGATGCATTGAATATGCATAAGAATGGGGATTTTTCCACTCTCCTGATAGTCTACGGCATATTTAACATCCTTGGACAATATTATGATCCAAGAACACTAATCTCTTTTTTTCAGTCTTCCTGATGAACTATCCAACATTCTCATGTAATATGAGATGAGTGAAAATATCATGTCTTGAGTAAGATACACGTTAGTCCTCAAAGTGACATCTTTGCTTTTGAACATTTGAAACAGGTCTTCGTTAGGAGAAATATAGACAGTCTCTTCCTGCTTGATTTACAGCCTCCAAAAGCCCACTGGAATCTAGCAATGAGTCAGTTCCTACTTGATGGCAATGAGTCTGAGTGCTTTTGAGAAAGCTCAAATGAATGCAGTTTGATGTCTTGACTGCTACTTCCATGAGTGATGATTGTCAACTCAAGTAATAGAAGGTGTAATTTACCCTGAAAGCTATCGTTTAGGAATAAGTACTTCAAATCTTCTTCACTTTCAGTGAGCAAGGTCATCTTTATATTAGTCTTCCTCCAGTCCTGATACCATATTTGTGTTCATTTTGCTAAACTTGTTGACTTATTTGTTAAGTACACAAATTAAATTTGTGTAGTGAAAGAATATGAGTTACACATGCCTGAGTATGACCTTGGCATGTCTTTCCTTATCTTAGTTTTATACACAAACACACACACACACACACACAGAGATAAAAAATTTCTATACCATACATAGGTAAGTGGTTAACTACTAAGCAAAAGCCTTCTAGACGTGTCTTGAAAGATCTTAAAATAGCTTCTAAAAGAGTTACCACCTCTAAAAAAAATCCATAGAGTAATTCTACTTTGCACAAATGGGGTCACCATGAAAAGGAATTGATTCAATGACAACTAATAATAATAATAATAATAATAAACAGATATATACTGACTCTGTTTCTTTGTATAGCACTAACTGCTACAAATAATATAAGTAATAACAATATTACAGTGTACCAGTGAAGAAATGCATTCAATTAATAGTTTCCCACTCCTCTGAACTTTGTGTAGATTTTCAGGCTTTGCCATTTGGTCCAAGAACCATATACTTGAAGAAATGGTGTGTGTATTTGTGTTAATGCCATCTCAAAACCCTAAAAACAAAACAACAAAACCGCAAACAAAACCCTCAATAGCTCTTATCTACTGACATCGATGCTCTTCAGTATTCTGGAAAGGTCTCTGACAGCAGACTTTCCCAATGCAATTAGTCTTTTAATTTCCTGGTTGCTGGTACCAGTAGTGTTGATTGTGGATCCAAGCAAACTGAAACTGTTAACAATCTCAATCTCTTCATTGTCTGTCATGATGCTGCCAATTGGCCCAGTGGTGAGAATCTGTTTTCTTGATGTTGAGCTCCAATCCATTCTTGGGAGGGTGGAGGGACAGCATAGGAGAGGAAGACTCTCGATGAGATGGATTGATTTAGTGACTTGGGTAGTAGGAGTAGGCGTGTAAGAGACAATAAAATTGGCACAGGCTACCAAGCCAAAGGTCGTATAGCCCTGGTGGTGTGTCCACTTGCTGTACAGAGGTAACTTGTGGTTGCTGTGAAGCTGAACACTGTGACACTGATGTGTCAAATGAGTTAATGGTTACCCATGGTGGACAGTTACCCATGGTGGACCTCCCTGATTAAAACAAGCTTGGAAGCAAGAGTGGCATCCACTTCCATAATAGCTTGCCTCTGGAAACCCTATGAACCTGGAGAAAGGATGAAAGTCACACATGTGTTGAGGACTTTTGTTCGTAGGGTCTCTATGAGTCGCCTACGACTCCACAGCACTTAACAACAACAACATTGTACCTATGTTGGGTCAAAGCTAAATGTGGATATGAGGATCTTGGGTAGATACTCAACTTGGCTGTCTCAGTATTTCCGTATTGTGTTGCTACGTTCAGACTATTCACTCAGATTCTGCCCGTGACTGTTCATTCTCTGTATGCTGTTTATATGATTTTTTGACTCCCATGTTTCTGGGGAATATACTGGCATTTGTTTTGAGTTTCTAGGCTTACTGATATTGTGTAAACAAACAAAGATATTTCATAATGTAGATAGTATGAATTATACTGCTAAAAGGGTTGTTTCCTTATGAATACTTTTTGGAATATTCAGACAATATGAAACAGATCTAAGTGCTTCTCTTAAGAAACAAAACAGAGAACACAAGAAGGTCAGAATTCAGACTAATCTTCCACAGATATTTTAAATTTGTATGTTATTGTTGTTAGGTACTGTTGAGTTGAGTCCAAGTCATAGCAACCCTATAAATGTTAGCTATTAACTGTGCCATTTTCTGTGTCCTTCTCATCATCTCTGACACACTTGAATCCATTGCTGCAGTTACTGTGTCAATCCATTTTGTTGAGGATATTCCTCTCACTGATCCTCCACTTTTTAAATTAAATTTTATTAATTTTAATGAACATTTACAGAGATTTGTGGTTTTCATTCATTCATTCATTCATTCATTCATTGTTGCACTATTTTCCCTAACTCTCCTCCCCAGTTCGTTCTTCTTCCCCCCCCTTGAAAGTCTGTTTTAATTGTCCAGTTGCCACAGTGCTTGTCAAAGCCAGTTCTGATTAATCTCCTTTGTCAGTGTGTCCTTTGCCATTCCCTATCACTCCTCCTTGAAAGAGGCTTC
>NW_006399757.1:7995936-7997263 GCF_000299155.1 Elephantulus edwardii | reverse complement strand
CATAATCAATGAAACACAGATAGACATTCCTCTGGTATTCCCTGCTTTCAGCCAAGATCCATCTAACATTAGCTACAATATCCCTAGTCCCACGACCCCTTCTAAACCCAAATATCTGACTTCACTAACTCTATAAAGGAGAAGATTCCCCAAGAAGAACATCAATAGCACCAAGCCAATTCTTAGAATATCAAAGCTGTTTTTCAAGCTTTTATACATTCTTCTATCAGTTCCAGGACCAAATATCCCTATCTCAGCTCTAACTATTTTACTTCTATTGTTTTTGTTGTTATTTGCCATTGAATCTAAACCAACCCATAGCTGTTCTTTCACCAGATTATCAGAGGCAGTAATTGCAGAGGAGAAGCCTGCCCATCTTTCTTCCTCAAAGAAGCTGATGGGTTCAAACCACATGCCTTTGGGATTGCAGCATAGCTTCTTACCAGTAGGCCACCAGAGCTCCCTATTGTACTACTGTTGTTGTTTGTACCATAGAGTTGGAACCAACCCTTAGCTGACCCTCTCGTGGGTTTTCAGTGGCAGTAATCACACAAGATGAGATTGCTCATCCTTCTCCTGTGAAACAGCTGGTGGTCTTGTATTGTATTCCTCTGGAAATACAGAACAGCTTTTTGCCACTAGGCCATCAGAACTCCCTGTCTACTAGCTTAATTAATTTGTTGCATTGTCCACACAGACAGGTTGTGTCAAGAAACCTGGAGGACAGCTTCCTAGCCAAAGCTCCATATTTATTAATTTTTTTATGCCTTCCAATATGAGGCCCCAGCCTCCAGTGCTATATCTAATAGTCTATGTGTGCTCTGTTGTTCATACCAGAAATACAAGCTGTGTTTAGAAGAGGCTGTGGCACTAGGGATATCATTGCTGATGTTGGATGGATCTTGGCTGAAAGCAGAGATTGCTAGAAGAATATCTATTTGTGTTTTTTAGACCATGCAAAGGCCTTTAACTTTATAGATTACAGTAAATTGTGGCTAACATTGAGGAGAATGGAAATCACAGAACACTTAAATGTGTCTGTGTGAAAACTATACCTACACCAAGTAGCTGTTGTCCAAACAGAGCAAAAGAACTCTACATGGCTCAAAATAAAAAAAAGGAGTGTGTCTCCTTAAAAAGAGAAAAAAGATAGGAGGCATCTCACTCCCTGATTTCAAATCCTACTACACTGCTGTGGTGGTTAAGACAGCATGGTACTGGTACAATGTCAGGCACATAGATCAATGGAATATTGAGAACCCAGAAATCAGCCCATCTACTTATGGTCAACTGATTTTTGACAAGGAGATGAAATCAGTTAAGTGGG
>NW_006399757.1:7978414-7993006 GCF_000299155.1 Elephantulus edwardii | reverse complement strand
CATATCCTTGAAGATGTATCATGGAAGTGTTGCAGCCTAGAAGACACAAATTTAACTAACAAGTTAAAAGTACATGAGTCAAAAATTGAAAAGCAATAATATTCCAGGTAGAGGCTCTAATAGACCCTCCACTTTTTGAAGCAAGGAATGTCCTTTCCTAACAACATATCCAAAGTATGAAAGGTGAAGCTTTGCCTCAAAGAAGTACTCTGGCTATACCTTCTCTAAGACATATTTGTTTGTTCTTTTGACAGTCCGTGGGATATTCAGTACTCTTCTCCAAAAACATAACTCCAAGGTGTCAGTTTTGCTTTTGTCATCCTTATTCATTGTCCAGCTCTCTGATGCATAGCTAGTAATTGGCAAGATTTTGCCTGAATCAGGCATACTGTGGTCTTCAAATTTACATACTTTTTCGGCAGTATTTTGAAGAAGTCCCTGATAGCAGACGTTCCCAATGCAATGTGTCTCCTGATTTCCTGACTGCTGCTACCAAGGGTATTTATTGTTGATCAAGCAAGTTGAAATAATTGACAACTTCAGTTCTTTCTCTATCTTTCTTATGATGTTGCCTATTGACTCAGTGGTGAGCAATTTTGTCTTGATGTCGAGATGCAGTCCATAACTGATGGCTGTAATCCTTGATTTTCCACATGAATCATTTCATGCTCTCTTTACCTTCAGCAAGCAAGGCTGTTTCATCTGCATAATGCAGGTTGTTGATGAGTCTTCCTTGAATCCTGATGCCACATTCCTCTCCATAGAGTCCAACTTTATGAATTATTTGCTCAGCCTGTAGTTTGAATAGCTTAGAAGAAAGGATACACCCCTAATGTACACTCTTCCTGATTTTAAACCATGCCGTGTTCCCTTGCTCTGTTTGGATAATAGCTTCTTGATGTAGGTACAGGTTTCACATAAGCAAAACTAGTGTTCTGGAATTCCCATTCTTCTCAATGTTAGCCATAGTTAGTTATGATCCACAGAGTTAAAAGTCTTTGCATAGTCAAGAAAATACAAATAGATATCCTTCTGAACGTCTCTGCTTTTAGCCAAGTTCCATTTCACATCAGCAATGATTTTCCTGATGCCACAGCTTTTTCTAAACCTAATTTGAAGTTCAAAAAGTTCCTTGTCTATATCCTGTTCTGGCTATTTTGGGATAATCACCAATATTTTACTTGCATGTGATATTAATGATATTGTTCTATAATTTCCACAATCAATTGGTCACCTTTCTTGGGGTTGGGAGCTAATACTGGATTTCTTTCAGTTAGTCAGTGAGGCAAGTATCCTCCACATTCCCTGGTGTAGCCTAGTGATGTCCAAGCCTGCATCTGTTAGTTGAAAAAAGTCAATTGGTTTCCTGTATAGCTTATGCTAACTTCACCTGGAGTCTGTGGTGGTGCAAATGGTTAACTCACTGTTAATTGAAAAATTAGAAGTTTGAGTCCACACAATGTTATTCAAGAAAGACCTGGTAATCTATTTCTAAAAGTTCATAGCCATTGAAAAGACTGGAGCAGTTCTACACTATATTCATCCTACCATAAGACAGAGTTGACTAAATGACAACTAGTATTGATTTTATCTTGTCTTGATCTCAAAATAAAATCTAAGCTTTCCATAGGGAGCAGAGATAACTATAAAAAAATTAATTTTTTAGCTTTTGGCTTTTTTCTTGGGTTGCAAGCTTATCAACTCAAAATTTGAAAAAGAAAGTGCTTGTTAAATTTTTGTAAACTAAACACAAACATTATCTGCCTAGAAAAGACAACTGTTTAAAGTCGCATTCTGAATTCCAAACCTTAGCATATGCTATTACTTTAAGATCTTGGAAATATTGTTCCTTTAAAGTTTCAAATGAAAAATATCTTCTAGTATAAATGAAGGAACTTGCTCTGGGGGATGATCACTCTCAGGTAAAATTTATGTTCCTGTTTCCTTGTTAGAGGGAAAAAGTAAGTTTCAGCTTTCCTCATCCATAAAGCATATTGAAGTGGGTTCAGATTTCATAGGCATTATGTAATTAATGGAGCTGGTGTTTCATTCATGAGTGGGGATTTCCATATCTAGAAGCTATCTGCCGAAATTGTTCAATCATGACTCTAGAAACATCATCCTGGCTCAGAAATGTTTTTATAAAGTTTCATCTTCATAGAATACTTTTTTATGAAAATATATCCCAAATTATTACCTATTATCTAGTACTTACTTAGTGTCCATTTGAAAACTTGTGCTGGATAGATTTAAAGCAAATTGGATACCTCTGACCCACACTGACTGTTAGAAATTTACAGTAAAATAACATTCAAAGAATGAGGGGGTAGAGAACAAACATCTTTCAAAATATTTTCATGCAAACACAAATGATGCCTCAACTGGTAATCTTATGATTGGATCTGAAGTAATATGGCCTTTTCATTTTAAAGGTCACATGCAGGCACAAGTACCACGGACACACTACTAGAGAGACACTCTTATTTTCTCAGATAAATATTTGGAATTCCCTTCCACCTGCCTGTCACTTAAGGACAACTAATGGGGCAAGAAAACCAAAGAAATCACACCAAGGCTGCACATTCCAGAACTTTGCAGAGTGTAGTTTCTATTAGATAAGGTACACATGCTCATGATAACATTTTCAAATAAATATTTTAGTTACAGTGTTGATGGCTTGATGAAAGAAGTTTTGAATCTTCTGCTCTATCCTAGAAGGTGTGTTCACCTAACTTTACAGCTAAAAAAAAATACAGTGTTCTAGTGATCTTCTAGCTTGACCATAAAGTAAGAAATTGTGGTCTTAGTAATAAATGATAGCATCGCTACAGAACATGGAAGTATCCAAAATTTACAGTAAAAAATGTAAAATGTTGATGCTTTAGTTAATGCAAAATAACTCAACTGTATTTTGTAAAAACAAACAAACAAACAAACAACCCCTCCATGTGAAACACTATAAGACATGATAGAAACTGGACACAAAAGGAGTAATGGAAGGACCCTGGTATTTAAACTTCATTATCTTCAAGATAAAGCTACCCCTGCTTCTGGCATGTTTGGGAAACGCAAGGCATAACAATAATGTTCCCATTATATAGTTTAGTGTCCAATATTAATTTATAGATTCATTAATTTATGTGTGGTCTGTTACAATATGTTTGCAGTATTGCCCAAAGCACTAATGACCTATCAATATTGGCTATAAATGTGTTTTCTCACTGTGGTGCCCTAGAATTCTCTGAATATTTTGCAGGGAAACCCAAAATATGAAAATGCATTAACTGAAGAAGAAAACTAAAAATTATTTTTATGAGTACTTGCATATAAGAATATTGGAAATAATCATTATGGGATGTTCGGAAAAGTTTCAAAGAGAAAACAGGGTTAAATAGAATTGAGTAACTGTCTACATGATTAGACTTTATTAATAAAAATGATTTTCAGTAAAATGCCATCTAATGCAAAATAGTTTGCATCCAGGATTTCAATTCTGGATGAGTTTTATTGATTCTTAAGTGGTGAATTTTGCTGAATCTTAACTGGTAATTTTACTGAATTTTAAATGGTGATATATCTTACTACTTCATCTTGAAAGACTGGTTAGCTTTTGCTACTGTTATTGTGTGCTGTTGAGTTGGAACCAACCCAGAACTGACCCTCTAGCAGGTTTTTAGAAGCAGTAAATCACATGAGAGGATATTTTCCATATGTTTTCATATTTCTTTTTCTTAATTTTTCCTGCTAAGATTGATAGCAGACTATTTTTGAGAAGTCTCAGGTCAACATAGTCTCAAATGTGTCCATAATTTTTAACACGAACAGCTCCATCTGTGTGTCGATTCCCCAATTCCTCTATGACCCTTGGGTTCAGGTTCATGAGATGGTCTTCCAGAGGCTCAGACACATCAGGGAAATAATTCACATAGCCGTAGGTATGCTGCCTGGTTTTGGAGAAACTGATGATCAATGGACCAGGATCCAATAGATTGGCACAACTAAGTGGTGACTGTGGGTCATGCAGGCTGGTGGTGTAGAGACTGGTGAGCAGTTGGAAGCTATATCCCAGGCAAACAAGCTTGGAGCCTGGCACTGAGGTCCCATGAGTTTGTATGGGCCTCTAATAGGGTGGGGCTTGTATCCCATCCTAATCTTCACTCCTTGATTCAATAATTACCTCAGGACAAAATAAATTGTTAATCATTGGCTGGAAAAGACATCTGAATCATCTAAATGATAAACCTTAGACACTCAGAGACCGCTTTTGGCTTTTCTAGCCATCACCTTCACACTTGAGAGATCAGATTTCCCCTTACAATCATAATAGGAACTGTATTTGTGAAAGTGTGCAAGCAGCAACTTCATGCCTCATGCCTTAATCTCTCCCATTATAGATAGCCAATTTCTGATTTTCCCCATCCCTATCATACCAATACTCTGAGGAAACAAGCATATTCCTTTCTCTGAAAAATCTTTTGTTCCATTTAAAACTTTCAGCATCTGAATCCATAAACAAAGTCCAGTCAAGAGCAAAACATCACGTTGCAGCCATCAACACTAGATCAGGACATGGAACATTTTCTTGGGTTCTGGCCAACTCATCTCAAACCAATAGAAGACAGGTCAGTTGCAAACTTTGGAGTCTATACTCTCCTTGTGTTCCAGACTGACTAATCCGTTCACTCAGTCTTAGCCCCAGTAGATGGCCAAGTCAATAAAATTGGGGTCCACATGACTCCCTACTTCCCAAAGTCAGCAAACATTTTCACTTATCTACATGCATGCTAGGTCAACAATGCTAATGGAGCATGTCCAAACTCAGCCTGTCTCTTCAGTGCTGTCTGCTTCCTAATTCCACTCCATTGGATCCAGGTGGTCACCACAAGTAAGTATACTTGCCAGCTCCCTTTTTAACTTCAAGTCCTGGAAAAGAGACTCTGATAAGTAGCAACCATCACCTGCCTCAGAAACCAAACTATTTGTTCTACTTTTAAAAGGTCAAAGTTTGTTTTTAATTTTCTTTCTTCCAGATGTACACAAAAGTCTAAGGAAGATCTATTCAAACGCAAATCTCCTCAGAGTACTGGTTGGGGCTTAATCTTTCCCCCAGAATATACCCCATACATATACTTGGATCTACTGCTTTCAACAAACATTTCTCCAGGGCAAGTCTCCCTTGTGAATACAGTATGTCATCTTTTTTTTTTAAATTTATTTTATTATTTTTATGTGTGTGTACCGTCAAATCAGATCTGACTGGTACAGGAGGAGATTGTCCCTCCTTACCCGGCAGAGCATCTGGTGGATTCGAACCGTTCGCCTCTGGGATTGTAGTTGCAGCTCTTTGCCACTAGGCCACCAGAGCTCCCCAGTATGTCATCATTTTAACACACAGCATTAATTTTTACAATATATCTCAACATCGCAACATAGAAGAAACATCATTTTCCATCAAACATACCCAAATGAATACATAAAAATTAACACATTTCATCTTAAATCATTTAGTGTGTTTTTGCTCTGTTTTTCTAGTCTCTGAAGTTTAGTTGCAGAGTGTTATTCCCTTGCTCTGAGTTTTTCCTGAGGTAATGTTAAATTTCCCTTCCTGCATGACCTATTTAATAATTCATTTACTTTTGGTTATTATTTCTTCTTCCTCCCATTTACCATTTAGTTTTATTTGAACTTTTCCCCCTTGGGAAGAGACAGCAGGGTCAGTAACTTGGCTAGTCCAAATTGCAGATAACAAGACCAGTCTAATAAGTGATTTGCCTTTAGTTCATTTCCATTTATGTTGGATAAAGTTACAAAGGTACATCAAAAGTGATCTGTCTTGAGCACTAAGCAGAATGCTAGTATTCACTGTTAACCATACTTTGGCAAGGTGGGGTAAAGGTACAATCCACCTCATCAGACCCTTGAGAACACTTACATACAAGTTTAAGGGTGTTGTTATAGTTCTTTGCTCAGAAATCACTCACTCCTGTTTCTGCTACCCATAGCTACATCACTGAATCTGGGAGTGCAATCTCTGACAAGAAGAAAACAAATTCAGATGAAGTGGCGAAGAATTGTATAATAGCACCAGCAATTTATTTTATCCTTCTTCTACAGATACACCTAAAAATGCAGGAATCTGTCCAGTGGTGAACCCCCTTTAGCTCTCATATTGAGTGTGTGCACACACACTTGATGGCACGTGAGCCGGCCTTCATACTTTTATCCCCCCTATTTTAGATGGCAAATGTTTCATTTTCCCATTCTAAATCTCTATCAAACCATTACTTTGAGGCAAAATGGTATGTCCATTTAATATGATCTTTCTTGGCTGTTTGCTGTAAAGTGCATTACTTGGTCTGAAAAAATATAATCTGGGGGCCCAAAATGTTACAGTATCTTTTGTTTCAGTTCTTTAATGGTATTTTTGACATTTACATTGGTTACAGGTTATGCAAAGGTCAGTCCAGAGTAAGTATCTATTCCTGTGAGGACCCCTTTGTAGCTAGCTACCTGGTACCACTGGTGCCATTAGTCCACATAATCCAACATGCCAAACATGTGCAGGGGATTTCCCCCTGGGAATCTGTCCCATAGCCATCTGCAATTTCTCTCTCTCTTGCTGGCAAGCAGGACAATTTTTATTGGCACTTTGTGCCTCAGTGGGAAAAAGAGGAATGTGTCTAGTTTCAGCTCATCTCTGCATTGCTGATGTATCTCTGTGCCCACTCATTTTATGGACCCAGTAGGCCACCTCAAAGGAATGTACCAATATGTCCACCTGTTGATTCCAATTACCTTTTGATCCTGGAAAGGGTTCTTTGGATGGGTGTTGACATGTTCAACTTTGATGAGCTCCCTAAATTCCCAGAGTGCTTTCCAGAGGTTCCACACAGGAGTCCCTTTAATAGTACAGTAGTACAGCTTTCCATGCCCATTTGCCTTACTATATGGCTAAGCCATTATTCATGGCCCTTGAATCAGTAAAAATTTTAACACTCATCGTTGCCCAATTTCTCTGTCATGGCTAAGAAGACAGTGTGCAGGTCAGCCCATTATGCAGATCTGTCTTGCCTTTCTCAATTAGAGTTTTGCCATCTACTGGTTTTAATGTGGCAACTTTCCACATCAAATATATTGTCCATGTACCCTGGAACTGCCATCTGTAAACCAGGCAGCCCTTTGCTGATCAGCAGGAAGTTGTTCATAGGGCACTGTCCATGTGGCAATAGGCTCTGGTAGCATCTCCAGGGGTTCCAGAGTAGGACCAATGGGGGAAAAAGGCTACTTCCTTATGGATATGGAGTTTGCTTCCCTGCATTCCCCCAGTAGATCATTCCTGGACGAACAATTTCCATTTTATCACAGAGCTGTTTGGGGCACCATCTTCTTTATTAGAGTGTTTCTCCAGCATCACCCATGACCTGATAGGTATTTCAGGTTTTATAATAATCTTGTGCCCTTTTGTTATTGAAGTAGTCTCAACCAATGTCCAATAGCAAACAATTCATTGTCTTTCAAATGGTGTATGTTGTACAGCAGCATCAGGAAATTTTCTTGTCCAGTATCCCAGTGGTCATTAGAGGGAAGCCTTCTCAGGCTTTTGCCATGAGCTCCAATTTACATAACTATAGGTGGCAGATACCTCCAGAATTATGTCTGAATGTGGATCATAAGGGTCTAGAAGCAAGGAGAGTGAGACTGCTTTCTGTATTTCAGTTGTAGCCTGCTGTGGCTCAGGTCCTCATTCAGTTTTCTTCTGAGTAACTTTATATATGGGAACTAACAATATTTCAAGATGTAGGAGATGAGTCCTCTAGAATTCAAATAGACTAATAAAACATAAGGCTTTATGTTTAGTATTAAAAGTAAGTAGTGACAGA
Organism: Elephantulus edwardii; assembly: GCF_000299155.1. Classification (NCBI taxonomy): domain Eukaryota; kingdom Metazoa; phylum Chordata; class Mammalia; order Macroscelidea; family Macroscelididae; genus Elephantulus; species Elephantulus edwardii. The sequence goes on along the minus strand of NW_006399757.1, from coordinate 7,985,126 downwards.
AACTTGTTTTTGGTTGCCTGTAGAATGTTGTGGGTGGGCTCCTGCCCAAGTTATTCCCAAGATTTTACTCTTTGTACACGGTCCCCTGGATTTTTGCTGGATTTATCAACTAGCCTTTGTTGGTCATGTGGGCAAACACAGTTTTTAAATCATCCTGAGCCTATTCATCAGTGTTTGATATTAACAGGATAGCATCAATGTAACATATAATTACACTTGTTATCTGGACCAAGTCCAAGTCTTTTCTAACCAGGTTATGGCACTGGCTCATGAGTTACATAACCTTGTGGTAAAACTGTAAGTGTAAATTGATATTCTTCCCATGTGAAAGTAAATTGTGGTTGGCTCTCTTTGGAGATTAGAATGGAGAAAAAAACGAATTTGTAAGATCATTATTCACTGAGTAGTGGTGATACTACTTTATTTAGGCTACTACTTTATATAGTCTACAGTTAACCTCCATGAGCCATCTGCCTTTTTATAGGCCATAAAAGGCTGTTAAACAGAATTTGTCAGCATCATCACTCCAGGCTTCAACATATCCTTAATCAAGGCAATTATGTCCTTTTGTCTTTCAGGAATTTATTGCTTCAAATTAACAACCTGAGTGGACCCAGGCAATTCTAATGGTTCCCATTTATCATATCCTGTGAGCCCTGATAAGCAACTAACTGATCAACACCTAACAATCAACACTAGCCTCAGCAAAGACTTAAAAGTCCTTAGTTTAAAATATCTGGTAAATATAGTGTTCCCCACTTAGACATATTATCCATACCAATAATGCATTCAGGTAAAGAGATGGCAACTACTCCATACAACATTTATTTATATTTTCCAATTCTCATCCGGAATTTCATTCTAGTTCTGTTAATTACTGTATTTCCTTATCCTGCTAGTACACATTTAGGTCCCTTCAAGATTTTGTCAGTGGGTTTGGGAATGACAGTACATTTGGCTCCAGTGTCCAGAAGACCCAAAAATGTTTTTTCTCCATCCCCAAGGCCATTTTACTCACACACTTGCATATGGACTCAAGCGCCTTCTTGGGGGTTGTACTAGAAGACACTGGCTATTCTGTCAATTTATGTCTTGATCAACAGAAGCTGAGCTTCTGTTCTGTTCTGAGTGGGTTTCCTCATAATCAATTACCTCATGATTGGGAAGAATAGAATAGACTAGACTTGTTTAGGTCTTCTTAGTGTTGGGGCAACAGAATGACAACCAACCTCCTATAGTGCTGCCTTAGAACTTTTTGTCTCAACTCCATCAGTGTCTGCTGTATTTGTCCCATTCACGAGTAAACATCTAAAATTCTCCACCCTGCTGAGGTAAATCCTCTCCCCAAGTCTCCTCCTGTTTGCCTATTAATCACCCTGATGTTCCCTGTATCATAAAAGCCCATAAGAGAAGTGTTTTCAATAGAGCTGACATAGTGTCTTCAGTTGTTATCTTGTTCTCTAGTAGCAAGTCGACCTGAGATTGCTATGTTGGAGGAGCCCCATTAAGTGCTATTTTTGCTATGGAACATCCTCAGTGCCATAAAGCCATTTCAGTATTGCTTGTATATGTAGAACATCAACTGCTTCCTCTGGAATATTCCATTTGTTATGAGGGGCAGTTTTCTTTGGAGCGAGAAACATCCTAATCACACCTCTAATCCACTCTATCAAGCTAATCATGCCCTCTGGGATAATTTGTTATGTGACTGTATTTTCTAATGTCATTAGTCTCTATTGTATAGATAATAGTGTGTCTAACATTATCTATACTTATACATATTCTTCCATTCTTTAGAATACAGAACCACAGAAGCTGCCCCTAAATTTGTCACTCTTACAATTTAGTAATGGTTCTTCAGGAAGCTGCCAATAACAGTCTACAAACTTATCTATTTCCTGTATGTCATATCCACTAGTTACAATATTTTCTTGATCTTCTCCATTGGCCTCCTGAACTACTTTCGTGTGCGTGTGAGACCACACATCAGAGAGGTATTTCGAGATTAAACGGTGTAACTGTCCCAGTAGGACTTTGTTTAGTTTTTATTTTGGCCATCTCAATTCTTACTTTGTTTTCTTTGCATATGCTGCCACTAGTGATAACAAAACCCAAGGAGTATAAGTTTTTACTCTTTCCTTACCGTCTTGTATTTCTGCCTATATCCAATTACCAGCTTCTCAGGAGTTCAGTTTACTGACTTCATAGCACGTAAGTAGATGTTGTCTTCAGTAACTGACTGTAACATAACAGCTGCATTATTCTATAAATATTCCTTAACCCACCCATAGCCCAAAAGTTTCTTATTCTTTTGTTTACTCCTTTCTCTTCAAAGACATATGTTGCAAAGAATATGAACTTTTGTAGTGAATCCTACTATCCTGACATCAATTATTTTCATAATTTATTCTGCTATAAATAGTAACAGTCTATTTATGAGAAATCTCAGGTCATCATTGTCCCAAATGCTTCCATAATTTTTAACACAAAAAGCCCTGTAGGGGTCAGTTCCCCAATTCCTCTATGGCTTTTAGGTTTAGAATTCCTAGAAGATCTCCCAGAGACTCAGACCCATCAAGGAAATAACTCATGCAGCCTTAGGTATGCTGGCTGGTTTTGGAGAAACTGGTGAGCAATGAGCCATGATCCTGTAGACTGTCACTCGTGGCACAGCTAGACGATGACTGTGGGTGATTCAGGCTGGTTGTATAGAGAACTGAGGAGCGTCTGGAAGCTATGTCCCAAGCAAGCAAGCTTCTCCAAAGGAAAATGTTGTCTGACACTTAGATCCTATGAGCTTATATGAGTCTCATGTAGGGTGAGTCTTGGATCCATCCTAATCCTCTCTTCTTTATAAAATAAATACTTTAGCACAAAATAAGCAGTTAATAATTGGCTAGAGAGACATCTATGTGATAAACATTAGATAGTAAGAGTATCCTTCTCCTGAAAAGCAACTGGTAGATTTGAACCACATTCCTTTGGAATTGCAACACAGCTTCTCACCACTAGGCTACAGAGCTCTGCTTTGTTACTGAAGGAAATAAAATTATTTTGAATACTGAAACCTGTGGCATACCTGTTATTTTGTTTCCTAAATAATTATGGGCTAAATTTCTTGTATAAAAGTATGCTATATTATTTTCCAAATTTTTATTCTTTTACTAGTTTTATGAGATTGGACCAGGTATAACCTAGTTTAGAGCTTAAAGACAGATTTTACAATAGTAATGATAGCACTTATTTATGGAATAAGAATAGGCCAATGAAGTGAGTATAAACTTTGGTGCCCTTCCCACAGCCCTTTTGCTGGGCTAATGCTCCCTTTCCTAACTGCTGTGGGTGTTGGTTGATGAACATTCAGAGCTTCACTGTATTCTGGTATTGTAAAAATATTAAGGACCAAGTGGGGAGCACAATATCTGATCTTTGTCAATTTCACAAACAGAAAACTGTCTCTGTCCACAGCACCAATAACACTAAACCAATTCCCGTGAGGTCAGACATGTTCCCCATGCTCCCATGACTCTGTCTACTCATCTCAACACCTATCTTATTGTTTTGCTGGTTCCAAAATCCAATGTGATAGCTCATAGACCACACAGAAACATATTGTGGAAGTTAAAAGATTGTAATTCAGATTAATTTCAGAATATAGTCACGATAGCTCCCAAAATGTGCACATAGTCACCTCAGCCATGAGCCTCACTACTTTTAGTGTTCCTAAGTTCTCAGTCCCACCAATATAGGTTTCCCTTGCCAATTGTCCAACAAACTTCTCAGTCCTGCTACTATTGGCTTCCCACACACACCTAGTCACATCTCACTTCAATTTTCCAGTTCAGCCATCACTCTTCTACTGCTGTTGTTTCATTGTGTTGGGAGAGGTGGTCTTCCTCTTCTGACGTAGAGGGAAGATTTTCTTCTGTTGGGGGAAGATTTTCTGTCTCAGCAGCAAGAGCTCTTCAGTTTATTCAAAAGACTAACCTAACCTCTTGTAGATAATTGAGAATGGCCAATCCTCTTGTGAAATGTTAGGTAGCCAATTCCTGTGTAGATAGGCCAAAATACCCAATTCACATGGTCTCACTCGTCTGCTTAGGAACATCAAAGAAGGGAGGAAGAAGTCATATTGAAAGATAAACTTTATAGATATGAACTTGGTTTTTCCCATCCTAATTTTCCTTGACTTGCCCTCAAGGCCATAACCAATGACTGACTGGCATGGAGTGTTAAAATCCCACCTCCCCACCCCCTTTCCTTGATACAACTTCTGAGGTTCAGTTTATGGTTATGAACTTCCATTGGATCAATCTGGGCTTCTGAAGCTCCATAACTGTTTAGGTTTTTCTTCTAGCCTATATGCTCCTATCACACTCTTAGAAACACTCCTTTAACAGATCATTTGCCTAGGATTCTGTTTTTCACCTCCTTCTCCTATGAAACCCAGTGACAAACTTTCAGCAAAGCCATACTGTGTGGGGGATTTGCTTTTGCTTTAAAGTTTTTAATGCATGGCAGAGACAAAATGTAGGTGAAATGTTAGAAGTAGAGATGCAGGATTATAACTTTAATACACATGATATCAGACTTAACAATAAGCTATATGAGCTTTCAAATTAAGAATGGAATAATTTTGATGCAGTTGCTGGCGTCAAACTGACATAATGTACTTACTTCTCAGAAGAAATGATTTTGCGAGGTTTTAACACCCTGCTGTGCATTCTGGCATGGTTTGCCATTTGTGCTCTGGTCGGAGTCAGGTGTTCTATGATACCAGACAGTCAATTTCAAGCATTGCTGGAACTACAGGATGAGTCATCCAAATGACAACAGAAGTCCTAGAAAAGGCAGGTGACACAGGATGGTTGGTCTTTTCTCAGCTCTTCCCTAGCAGCGACAAAGGCGGATGACAAGCTGTTTATCCGTCTGCTGTTGAACTCCACTCTGAATTAGCCAAACAGGGCATACTTGTTGATTTCAAAACAGTTATAGCTTTAAAGTGAATAAATGACCTTTTATGAAGGCCAGACATAATAACATATTATTAAGAACTATGATAGTATCATTTCATTTCTGGTGTTTAAATCATCTTTCTCATTATGTGAGCAACAGCATACGTATGGTTGGCAGTTGTAATATAAACTCTAAAAGGCTATTTGAAAATGAGTTTCAGAGGAACATGCCTTGTGGTAGCAGATGTTTTGAAAATATAGTCAAATGAACTTTTGGTTTAGTTGCTGTTTTTAAAATGAAGTTAGAAAATGAAACAACTCAGCAAAGTGGACTGTACTAACCTGGAATATTGAGTGCCAGTAAAAAGAGGCAGGAGGTGAGCTTGGAAGGAAACTAGGGCAAGGTATTGAACAGTTGTTCAAACGTTCTAAAGAATTTGGGTTTTACTATGCATGGAAAGAGGAGCCATGCGAGAGTTTAATTAAACAAGGAAGTGATGGTCACATTCGCATTTTTAGTGTTGAATTTTAAAATAACTGTTAACTCATTTGAAACTCAGAATAATGGTAACACAAGAAGGTTTGTCATTGTTCGCTTAATTTTCACATGAGGAAAATGAAAGGGCTATTCAGTTGCTTGTCTAAACAGTGAAGATTGGTCCTCATTCTGATTTCAATTTATCATCATTTCCTTTATGTTGGAATGTTTTTTTGAGTGGTTTAGGAAACGTTCTAAGATGGAAGACTAACTGTAAGTATTCACTTAAATTATTCTGTAAAGTTCACTCCAACTCATAATGACTCTGTGAACAAGACATGAACCATGTCCTGAGCCCTGTGCTGTCATTACGATCTCCTATAGGTCTAACACAAACCAAGGAAATAGAAGTGTGTTCTTATTATTAACACATTGTTGCACACTTTTAAAATTTTCAACAGTGCTTAAAAACACATTTGCCATCATTTGTGGCAACGTATTAAGTGCTGTTGAGTTGACTTTGACTCATAGTGTTAAAATGAATCATTGCTTGATCTCTATGATCTCTGCAATTATTGCTATGGTTAAGAGCATTTTTGTTGCCACTGTGTTAATTGATTTCTCTTAAGGTATTGCTTTTTTAAAAAATTAATTTCTACTTTATGAAGAGCAATGGTTTGGGTCTTTTGTTTGTTTTTGGTATTTTCCTCAAGGGAGAGGTAAGATGGAAGAATATTGATGTTATTTGCTCACATTCACATGGTGAAGCAGCCGTTATATTGTTGCATGAGATGGGATAGCCAGCATACCTCTTTGTACTGGAAACTCAGAAGTTATGTAGTGAGGTCCATATAGAAGAAATATGTTTTTCTGAATCTTGTTGAGAAATCTCTGTCACTTTGAAGAAACAAATATAATGTTATATTTTACTTTTAGGGAGCTCTTGTATCCTAGGGAGCTTAAGGAGCTCTAGCGAATTAGCAGTAATGAACTGCACTGAAATCCTCAAGGCACGAGGTTTGAATCCACCAGCTGCTCTACAGGAAAAGGATGAGCAATTTCCTCCTGTGTGATTGACGGACTCTGAAAACAGTTCAAAATAAGAGGTACATAGCAAAGCGGACTGGGGGGCATGGGGTGGGGGAAGGAAATTGTGCAACAATTCAAGAATCTTTTTAAAGAGAAAACGGAACTGGGGTGAAATAGAGGGAGAAAAATATATAACAACGAGTAATGGAAATCCAATTTTTATATAAACTTTAATAATAATAATAATAAT
>NW_006399757.1:7975813-7978314 GCF_000299155.1 Elephantulus edwardii | reverse complement strand
TTTAATAATAATAATAATAATGTTGTTACGTGCCATCAAATCGTAGGCAACTCAGCAACCCTATGAACAAAAGTCCTCAACATTTCTGTGACTTTCATCCTTTCTGCAGGTTCACAGGGTTTCCAGAGGCAAGCTATTTACAGAAATGGATGCCACTCCGTTTCCAAGCTTGTTTTAACCGGGGAGTGCCACCAAACACTGTCCACCATGGGTAACCATTATCACATTTGACACATCAGTGCCACAGAGACCACAAGTTACTTGTGTACGGCAGGTGGACACACCAGGGCTATGAAACCTAAAAGAATGTTTGACCAAAAACAATGAAAAACAGGCCCTACCATATTTTACCATTCCAGCACTCCCAAATGCTGGTGAACTCTGGGGCCAGAGACCCCCAGTTTATCTGGCAAGTTTACTCTGCTGACACCCAGTTGTGGCAAAAAAAGAAAGCCCCCAGCACCCTGGGCATTCCATACTTGCCTCTCTTCAAGACATAAGAGGATGATGATGATGATGATGATAATGATAGAAAACCCACTGGAAAGTCAGCTATGGGTTGGTTTTGATGCAATGCTAATGGTACTAAAAAACAACTTGTGTCCTAGTGGCAAGAACTACACTGTAATCTCAAAGGCATGCAGTTCAAATTCATCAGCTGCTCTGTGGAAGAAGGATGGGTAATCTTCTCCTTTGTGATTTATTGCCTCTGAAAACTCACAAGACGAACCAGCTATGAGTTGGCTGCATCTTAATGGCATACAACATCAGCAACAACTTTATTTCTAGATTTCTTTTCCATGAACAACTCCATAAGTGAAATGTAAAACCCATAAAAAACTTGTTTTTTAATAAGTAGACTTACAGTCATTTTAAGGCTAGCACTTTGTGGCACGTTTAGTAAGGGTGATATGAAAGGACTAGATAATATTAACCCATGGATTGAGGTAGGGGTCAGATTTCATTTAGCTGATTTAGATAGATGCTAATTGATTAGATAACTCAGTGGTATGAACACACCCAGGTGTATATAAAGTGCATGAATGGGCAGCCATTGCACAGAGTTCTGACTCCAGAGTTTTGTTGTACAGCTAAAGTATACAGACTACATAAATAATTGTCCTTTCCTTATTCTGCCAATTTAGGGTCCATCCCTTATGAATCAACTAATTTTCTCCAATAATTCAAGAGGCAGATGAGTGCCTTCTTGTGGCATAGTGCATAGGAAGTTGCATTGCTAATTTCAAAGACCTTCCCTTTCTTGTGGTTCAAACCTACCCACAACTCTCAGGGAGAGAGCCAGACTCTTCCAGTGAAATTTACAGACCAATAAAAAGTCAACTCCGAATTGGTCTGGCATGAAGACGATGAGTTTGAGTTTCTTGGAAGAGAGCCATGACCTCAGGAATCTACTACTTTTTGATTACTGCCTAGTGTCCCATTATTAAGGAGGCATTTTTTATGTCTCTTTTAGAGAAGAATATTTGATGCAAGTATGTTGAAAACTATTCTCTGATTTATTACCTTGACATAATGTACGATCTATCATAATATGTCATTCAATTTTAAATTAGCGTTCTATTGCTTGAAATTAACTCTCACAATGTGAAATTCCAAAGAAAATATATAGAACTGTATCTAATGCAAGTACTTTAAAATAAAAATTATAGAAATAGCATTAAATACATATTAAAGGTTATCTTCACATAGGTGGATTATAGATAGTATGGGTTTTCTTTGAATTTTCTAAAATTCCTACAGTGAGGATGTATCACTTTTATAACCAGAAAAAGAAACATTAGTTTTTAAAAATATACTATCAAACTTAAGCCTCCTATCTTTCAGGAGCAGGGGTGGACACTGATTATTTTCTCTATTTTATACTTGACAAACTATTATCTGGCTGGGCTAAATTGAAAGAGATTAGGAGTCTTTTATAAGATATCCCAAGCATTGTACCACAGCATATCTTCTGATTCAGTCTAGTACACTTTCCTTCTGAGTGATGTTCTTGATTTGTCTGACATTCAAATACAGCATGTCTCCTTAGCTGTATCATATTATGGAATGCTCCTTTTCTTATCTAGATTTAGAGTTTATTGTCTGAAAGTGCGCTCATGTGGAAGATAGGCATCAAACTGCCATATTTGTCTCAAGGGAAGAATGACCTTCCTTTTAGAATATATTGAAAACAAGAAATTAGTCCCTTCAAATCATGAGAAAAGTGAAAAATTTTGAAAACTGCATATATTTTAGGATTATTTTATCTACCAGAGTACTGTAAGTAGCATTGTTAAGAATGAGGGTCATGAAAATTAAGGAACAATATTTAGAGATGTTTTATAATGTACTAAGAAAAGAAGAGGAATACAATGTGTGCTCAAATAGAAAATGATCTTTTTTAAAAATTTTTTAAATTTAGTTTGTTTATTTTTCATTTCAATGAACATCTACAGAGATTTTGGAATTCCATTCATTCATTGTTGCACCCTTCTCCCCTC
>NW_006399757.1:7969834-7975154 GCF_000299155.1 Elephantulus edwardii | reverse complement strand
TACCTATCTAATGAATCTATCTATCTGGTGGCTTAGAGAGCTATCCAGTAAAATCTAATGTTAATTGTTTACACACACACACACACACACACACACACACACACACACACACACATACACACACACACACACGGATCTCTCTCTAACTCTATCTATCTATCTATCTATCTATCTATCTATCTATCTATCTATCTCTACCTATCTAATGAATCTATCTATCTGGTGGCTTAGTGGAAAGAAGCTATGTTGCAATCTCCCAAAGGCACACAGGTTGAGTCCATCAGCTGCTCTATGGGGGAAGGATGGGAAATCTCCTCCTGTGTTTTTAACTGCCTCTGAAAACCCACTGGAGGGTCAGCTATGGGTCAGTTCCAACTTGATGTTACAAAATGACAAATACTCAAAATGTCAAGAAAGCTGGTAGACTGATAATCTACAAAGTTTCACCGAATATTCTATAGTAAAATGTGTTAATTAAGTTTCATTGCAGGGTAGTAGTTGACTACCTACCCAACACTTACTTGTTTTTCTTTTTCCTATAAAATGTCTGAATTAAATGCAGACCATTGCTTAAAGGGGAATGTAATACCACACTAAGCTCTAAGGCTGAGTATCATTTGCCAATATTAGTATAGAAATTAATTTTGGTACAATTTTCTATAAAGAGTTCTGAGGAAGGTTTGCTGTATGCCTCTAGAAAATTTGATCTTCATCTTCAGGGAAAAATTTATATTTTTCTATGTATTGTCCTGCACATATGTGAGATCCAGAACTCCTGAAATCTCAATATGGTGCTGACCCACAAAAGTGTGTAAAGAAGTATGTTCACTAAATCCTTAAATTCAACTAAAGCCTTCTGGGTAAATGAAATCAGTAAAACCAGATTACACTGGATGTCGTTCTACTTGCCTTGAATTATTGGAACAGATTGGTGAAACTAGCGAAACTTTTAATTATCTAAAATATAAACTATATTAAGAATTTAATTAATATTGAAAATTTTAATTTTAAACATGTACACTACAATAATTATTGATTTCTTGTGTTAAAGTAAAATAATATGTTAAGTCAAGCAACTACATACATTTCTAAATGAATAATCTCATAATATGCTGTTTACCAGTGGGATTTTGAAAATATTTTGTTATTTACCAAGGATAGTTATGATTTGTTTTTATTAAAATACATTTAACTCTTTAAGCAAGAGTTCACAGATCACAAGTATCACTGTGAATCACAGAAGATTTTTGGAAGTAGTTTTCAATCCCTGTTTAAAACAAAGATTAAACGCATCCTTAACACCAGTATAAAGAATGATATGAGTTTATTTTAATATCAAGCCCGACAAAACTTACATATTAAAAGTGAAGATACTAGATGTGGGACAAGCAGCTAAATTATAGAAAACTAGATTTTATTTTCTTATTAAATATTATCTAATAATATTTAACTATAACCTTGTTTGCTGAAACTGAAGAAGAACTGAAGCTCTTGCTGCAGAAGTTCAAGAATTGTAGTCTTCAATATGGATTGAAGCTCAACATCAATAAAACAAAGATTTCACCACTGGGCCAATAGGCACCACCATTATGGATGGAGAAGAGATTGAGGTTGTCAACAGTTACAGCTTGCTTGGCTCTTCAATCAACACTTTTGGCACCAGCAGTCAAAATCAAAAGGTGAATTGCATTATTTAAGTCTGCTGCCAGGGACATTTCCCGAGTACTGAGAAGCAATGATTTCAGTCTAGAGACTAAGTTGTGCCTGATCCAGTCCATGGTCTTTGCAATTACTTGCTATGCATCAAAGAGCTGGATAATGACTATGGAGATGAGAAGAGGAATTGATGCCTTTGAGTTGTGGTGCTGGAGAAGAGTCATGACCGTATCAAGGACTGCCAAGAAAATAAATATAGTTCTGTTTTGGAGAGGGGGAAACCAAGTTTCTCCTTGGAGGCTAGAATTTTGAAGCTCCATCTCACATACTTTGGGCATGTGGATAGGAGGGACTGATCCTTGGAGAAGGACATCATCTTGGAAGGATGAAGGGACAGCACAGGAGAGGAAGACCCGGATGGGATGGACTGATACAGTAACTAGGGCAATGGGAGTAGGTATATCAGAGTCAGTGAGACGGGCTCATGACAGGTCAGGCTTTAAAGCTATTGTACATAGGGTTGCTTTGAGTCACAGCATCTTGGTGGCACATAACAACAGTTAATTCATTGTTATATTTTTAATTTATTAATTAAGATCCAATAAACATTTAGAAATATTAAGCCAGGATTGTGGCTGGAATCAGATGGAAGTAGGCGGCTGAACACTGAATGTCGGAATTGCTATGATTCACCACCTATTTTGTGTATTAGATGGAGAGATTACTGACAGCACTGGCATTGAAAATGAAAAACATATATGAACAAATGGGATTTAATGTTGATGATGAGCCATAATAACTAAAAAAATCTCTCTGGGCTAGCATCTCTACTATTTATGTCATTCCATCACCTCTTTCCCTTTCTCTTAGTACCAGTGCTCTCCTTTCTTATGACAACCCCATTCTCTGTTAGTTGGTTGGCACTGACCCTGTCCATAGGTTACAAGGGTGAACAAGATAAATCAGAGCATATCTCCCACTTACTCCATATGACAGTGATACATACAGAAATGGACCCAAGATCCCAACTGTGCCAATGGCCTCTTGGAACCATTTCTAATCAACCCAGGTTAAAGCAGGTTGTCTATCTTATTTGTAACTAAAATAGCATTTTAGAAAATGTAAGGCTTTTCTTTTCTTCATGAGTCATAATTTTTTCTCCATTTATAATAAAATATAGGGTGTTTCCCCATAATTTGAAAAAAAATCAGCACAATTGTTTATGTTGTTAGCCTCTAAGGGAATATTTTCTGCCTCATCCAGCGAAAGAAAGAAATAATAGGTTTCTACTCGATAGACCTAAAAATAAAACAGCATAGGCATTTATCCCTAATGATTATTTTTCATGATGTGAGAACTGAACTGAAAGAATTCAGAGGCAACATCCGCTCCTTGTGAAGCATATTTTTTCCTCTCACTAACCATTTCACAGATGCCTCTGGGTGGGTGGTAGAATTGAACTTTGTGTGATTCACAATGGCTATTTCCTCCATCCCACTGCCCTTTTATTTGGCAAAATAATATTAGAGTAGCAGTAAGTTCTACCTAAGAAACCTGAATTCCAACAGCCAATGCATTTAACACAGTGAACTGTGCAGATGTGTTCTACTTGCAAGGAGATTTGGAACAGAAAGACATGTTAACATCCTGAGCTGCTGTTAAGAAGGTAAGGTAATCCCTGTGCTGTACAAGAAGGCACAGTATCTTCAGTGATTTCTTATGGTATCACTTAACATATAAAGTGTTCCTTTCCTGTAAATAAAACAAAAAAAAGTAGTATGTAATAAAATGCATAATTTCTAGACTAAAATATAATCCTGTTGGATGTGGGATGCTTTGAGAAATTGACTTTGTTTCACTTGTCCTTGAAGAAATTTTGAGAAACATGCTGGAATTGATACTATTAATTTCAGCTTTTTGGACAAGCAGGTACCATCACCTACCTGGAGTCCTTAGCATAGTTGAAGTTGGATTGAAAGTTTTGAAAAGGACCATTACTTTGGTTAGGTGATATCAGCAGCGCCAAGGAGCCTTAAGGGAATTTAAGAATTTGGGAAGCTTACATATATTTATGTCACTGTTGTCAAGTGCCATTAAGTTGACTATGACTCATATTGACCTTGTTAAGTGCTGTCAAGTTATAGACGACTCACAGCAACCCTATGAATGAAAGACGTAAGCACTGTTCATAGAGTCTTCAGAGGCAAGCCATTTCAGAAGTGGATGCCACTCCTGCTTCCAAGCTTGTTTTAATCGAGAAGCTCCACTATACACTCTCCATCATGGGTAACCAATATCACATTTGGCACATCAGTGTCACAGTGTTCAGAATCACAGCAACCATGAGTTATCTCTGTACAGCAATGCACAGACCAGTGCTATACCACCTAGAAGAATGTTTGACAAAGAACAATTTAAACCAGGCTTGAGGGCCACAGATTAAAATAACTCACCTTGGGCTTGGTAGCATAACTTTCTGTCCACTAGGTCACTGTAACTCTCTCTATGTTGTCATTGTTATTATTGTTAAGAGCCATCAAGTCATATCTAACTAATGGGTTTTTAAATAGAAGGCCTTATCACAGTTGCCTCACTTGCCCTCACGAATCAACGTTCCACCCTACAGCTCACCAGTTCAGCTTCTGTAGACCCAACTCCTGCAAATGACTTTCAAACTGGTCTCCAGCACCATGCGAACCTTGCCCTACTCTACACCATCTGCATAATCTCTGTTGTGCTCCAGTTCATTGTGAGCAGCACTGTGTCAAATCATCTTGTAGAGGATCTTCTGTGCTTTCTCTGACCATCCACCTTTGCTGGCATGATGTCTTCTTCCAAAGACTGGCATCTTCTGATACCATTCCCAAAGTATATGAGATGAAGTTTCACCAGCTTTGCCTCTGGGAGCACCCTGGTTGTATTTTCTCTAAGACAGACTTATTTGTTCTTTTAACAGTTTATTCAGTACTATCCTCCAATGCCAAGCTTCAAAATTATTGATTTTCCTTCATCTTCTTTATTCATTGGTCAGTTTTCAAAAGCACAGGACAGAATTGAAAGCATTCTGACTTAGATCAAGCACCCCATAGTTTTTAAACTGATATCATTGCTCTTTATCACTTTGGAGAGCCCCTTTGACAGCTAATTTCCCCAATGCAACACATCTGTCGATTTCGGGGTGTTTGTTACCAAGGATGTTGATTGTAAAATCCAAACAAAATTAAGTCCTTCACAACGTCAACTTTTTTCTCCATCTAACATGATGTTTCATGAAATTCTTCTGTGTTCCAATTCCTTTCGATACAATGACTCAGTATATTCTTTCCATCTTCTTTTAATACTTCCTGGATCATTTAATATTCTGCTTAAAGCATTCCTGAATACAGCAACTAGAGGTTTGAATTTGTTCTTCAGTTCCTTGACCGTAAGAAATGCTGAGCAAGTTCAGCCCTTTTGATTTTCTGTCTCCAGCTCCTTGCACATTTCATTGTAATATTTTACTTTGTCCTCCCACGCTGCCTTTTGAAATCTTCTGTTTAGCTCTTTAGTATCTTGAAGGAAGAAGTTCAAGCTAATTTGAAGGAAACAGCAAAAAATAAGGCTCCAGGAATAGATGGTATACCAATTGACATATTTCAGCTAACAGATGCTGCCCTGGATGTGC
>NW_006399757.1:7967086-7968529 GCF_000299155.1 Elephantulus edwardii | reverse complement strand
TAGACAATGAGATTGGCACAGGACAGAGCACAATTTAGGGCTGTATAGTACATAGGGTCCCTATGAGTCTCAAGTGACTCGACGGCACGTAACAACAACAACAATCATGATATTGCCTATTGGTTCAGTGGTGAAGATTTTTGTTTCCTTGATGCTGATATATGCACACATTTCACTGTGTGTCCTTTTCATGCAATATATTCTCATATTCTTTATTTTTACTGAAGTAACTTATGTATTTGTGTATTATTTACAATCAGCCACTCTAGCACTACTTTAGTAACAATAATCTGGTAAGTGGGTAGCAAGACTTTTGGTAGCAAGATGCACTTTGAACGAGCTTTTCTTACCTTTATGTTGTATTAATCTATGCTATAGAAATTAGGAACAGTCATAAGAATAGCATTTAAATATAATATATTCAGAGGCTTGCTGATATAATGTAAATAGAAGAGCAGCAGCTTATCAAAAAATTAGTGAAGAAATCTACTGCCGGGAGTCATTCTTCTGATACTGTTCATGGAATATGACATAACTCAGGCACCTGAGACATGATAAACAATAAAAAAATATTTAGGCTAGAACAAGGGGTATTTTATTTATACATATTTTATTTTTAGTCTCATAGAATTAAAACTGACCCATAGCTAACCCTCCAGTGGGTTTTCAGAGGCAGAAAATTGTATAAGAGGAGATTGCTCATCTGGAGGTGGCCTTGAACTGCATGCCTTTGGGGATTGCAGTGCAGCTGCCCCTAGGTCACCAGAGTGTGCAAGCACTCTCTCGCTATATCTATCTATCTATCACTGAGGCCATGAAACAGGTTTTTATACCTTAGTATTTCTGAAAATCATGTTTTACAGATGAGGGCATGCCATCTTTAATTGCTAATGTGATTTTCTAGGGCAAGTTGATTTTACTATTCAACAGTTCGTATACATTATATTTCCCCCAGAGTTCATATAGTCTTTTATTAACAATTAAAATACCATTCTGTCCTTGTTTATTTTTCTTGACATTGATTACAATCATCACATTGTACTAGTACTTTTACTACTTTCTCCTCCTATTTATTGTTTACATTAATTTTTTCCCATCCATTACTACTTTATGAATTTTTTTAATAATACATTTAAAAGAACATTTCTTAAAATGGTTGATATTTAAAAAATATGTTAACTATCACTTGAGTTTTGGGATGATATCAAAGATATCCTCCATAAAGAAAGCAAAAGTTTACTACAAATATAGTTATTGTTCCTGTTGCTATGTGCCATCGAGTCTCTTGCGACTCATAGCGACCCTATGTACAACAGCCCTAAACTCTGCTCTATCCTGTGCCAATTGCATTGCCTCTGACACACCCATTCTGATTACCCCAGTCACTCAATCAATCCACCTCATAGAGGGTCTTCCCCTCCTGCGCTGTCCCTCCACCCTCCC
>NW_006399757.1:7961932-7966288 GCF_000299155.1 Elephantulus edwardii | reverse complement strand
CTCCCAGATGCAAAACTTACAGATGCTATAGACAACATCTTGATTGATACAGGAAACATCAACTGAAGATGGAGGGAATACACAGAACCATTGTACCAAAAAGAATAGGTCAACACTGAAATATTTTAGGAAGTAGCATATAATTAGGGAGCTCTGGTGGCCTAGTGGTAAAAAACTACAATGCAATCTCAAAGGAAGATGATTCAAATCTATCCACTGCTCTGTGGAAAGAAGGCTGGGCAACCTTCTCCCATGTGATGAATAACCTCTGAAAATCCACTGGAGGGTCAGCTACGGATTGGTTCCAACTCAATGGTACACAGCAACAACAACAACAACCATAGAATCAAGAGCCAATGATAGGGAAGGAAGATGTTCAAGCTGCACTGAAGACATTAACAACAATTGAGTCCATAGGAATCAATGGAATACCAATTGACATGTTTCAAATGAGAGATGCAGCCCTGGATGTGTTTATGAGTCTATGCAAGGAAATTTTGAGGAAAACTACCTGGCTGGCTGACTGAAAGAGACCAGATTTATCCCATTTACAAGAAAGGTGATTAAACTGAATGTGGAAATTCTAAACAATATCATTAATATAACCTACAAGCAAAATGCTACTACAGGGCATTTTAAATGACTCAGAGAATAAATAGAAAACTGTCAGATGTTCAGGCTGGATTTAAAAGTGGCCGTAGTCCCAGGCATATTACTGCTGATGTCAGATGGCTCCTGGCTGAAAGTAAACAATACCAGAAGAATGTTTATTTATGCTTTATTGACTATGCAAAGTCATTTGACTATGTGGATTATAACAAATTATGATTAATATTTAGAAAATTGGGAATCTCAGAACACTTAGTTGTGTTTGTGCAAAATTTATACCAAACCAAGAAGCCATTGTGCAAACAGAGCAAAGGGACACTGTTGTTGTTTTTATGTGCCATCGAGTCGTTTGCGACTCATAGCGACCCTATGTACAAGAGCCCTAAACTCTGCTCTATCGTGTGCCAATTGCACTGCCTCTGACACACCCATCCCGATTACCCCAGTCACCGAATCAATCCATCTCATAGAAGGCCTTTCCCTCCTGCGCCGTCCCTCCACCCTCCCAAGTATGATATCCCTCTCCAAGGACCTGTCCCTCCTTGCAACATGCCCAGAGTATGTCAGACAAAGCCCCTTAAAATTAAGAAAGGTGTGTGTCAGGTTTGAATCCTTACTCCATTCCTATTTAATCTGTATTCTGAAGAAATTTTTTTGAGAAGGTGGATTCTGTGAAGAAGAGTGTGGCATCAGAATTGGACGAAGACTCATCAATGACCTTTGTTGCGCAGATGACACCACCTTGCTTGCTGATAGTGAAAAAGACTTACTGTGCTTACTGCATAAGGTGAAGGACTGCAGATTTCAATATGGATTGCATCTCAATGTCAAGAAAACAGACAGACTTGCTAAGAGAATACGCCATCCCCTTTTCCTTATGACTCAGGGTGAAGTCTCTCTCAGGGAGGAGTGATAGGGAATGGCAAAGGACACACTGACAAAGAAGATTAATCAGAACTGGATTTGACAAGCACTGTGGCATTTGGACAAGAACAAACTGGGAGGAGGGTAGAGAGAATAGTGCAACAATGAATGAATGGAAACCCAAAATCTCTGTAAATGTTTATGAAAATTAATAAAATATAATTATAGAAAAAAAATAAATTACATAAAAAGAAAAAAAAACAGACAGACTTATGATAGTAAACAATTAGACAACCTTCTGATAGACAACATCATGATAGATGGAGAAAAGGTTGAAAGTGTCAACAATTTCATTTTATCTGGATCCATAAGCAATACACCTGGCACCAGCAGTCAGGTAATCAGAAGACATATTGTATTGGGTAGTTAGAAATTTCTCCAAGTTACTGAGAAGCAAAGATGTCAGTTTGAGGACTAAGTTGTACCTGATTTAGGCCATTGTCTTTTCAGCCACTTGTTATACATCTGAGAGCTGGACAATGAACACAAATGACAAAAGAAAAATCAGTCTTTGAACTGGGGTGTTGGAGAAGAGTACTGAATGGACTGTTAAAAGAACAAAAAGATATGTCTTGAAGAAGTTGCAGCCAGAATGCTTCTCGGAGGCAAAGATAATAAAGCTTTGTCTCACATACTTTGGACATGCTGCTTGGTGAGGCTATTCCTTAGATAGGGACATCGTGGTTGGAAAGATGAAGGGATAGGAAAGGAGAAGAAGATCCTCAACCAGATGGATTGAGACAGTGACTGTAGCAATGGGCTCGAGGGTATTAGAAAGTATGTGGATGGCACAGGTCAGCACTGGTTCAGAGTGTCTGTACATAGGGTCAGTATTAGTTGTACTCAACAGCACCTAATAACATGTAAACAGGCTTGAAAGAATACAAATTCACTAAAGTTGTGTCTTATGTAAATATTTAATGAACTAAATATTGTGTGTTATATGCTGCAGGTTGAATAATCCACAAATAATTGTTCCTGTCCTTTCTGTACACCCCAAATATAGAGCCATTTCTTGTATTGATATTCTTCTAATTAGGTTACAATTTCTACCATCACATGAATAAAATCAGTTTTCTTGACTTTTGTACTATAGCAAAAACTTTACCTGAGGTCTTTTATTGCTAAAAGTTCTTGTTTAAATCGTATTTCACATTATACAAGAGTTTCTTTTAGAGTTACCTTTACTTGTATTAAAGAATTGGTTTTATTACAAATTCCATGATTATTGTTAGAGCTATTAAAGCAAATCCTGTTAAATTGTTTGGCTGAAATTTACCTTTAACTTTATTTTTATTAAATAAAAAGAACTAAAAATCTTAAACTTCTTGATATCAACTTTGAACTGACTCATAAATGAGTCTAGCAACTGTTTTTTTTGTAGGCTGAATAGGAGGATATTTCCCATCTTTCTTCTGAAGAGTCACTGATGAATTCAAGGTGCAGGAGTGGTGCCACATTGGGGAGCACAGCTTCCTATGGACTATGCCCCCAAACATTAGTTATATTGAAATTACTATTAACAGAAAAAGACATTTTAAAAAATGACTTCTTATTTTAAAGAAAAGTTATAAAGAAATAAGGTGATTACCATACATGATAAACAATTTTATTAAAACACGGAGGTTTGGAAATGTTAGTGAATTAAATTGTATAGTGACCTAATGACTGGAAAATGCTATTTTATAAATATCAATGGCTTCTTATTGATAAGGAGCTCTGGTAACATAGTGTGTTAAATGTTTCACTGAAAACTAAAATAGGTGGTTCTAAACCACCAGATGCTATGTGAGAGAAAGTGGTATAATCAGTGGAGAGTCAGTTGAGTCAGAACCAATGTGAGAGCAGGGATTTATTTAGATTTGGTCTCCCTGTTAAGTATGAGTCATACGTAACATTCAAATTTATGTATAATACATATGACATATTTAATGGGGAAAACTATCAATTTTGGAAAAATAGAATTTCTGTGACATGAAAGAAGTATTTTAAAAAAATCACTGTTTATTGTAATTTTATAAAATATCATTCAAGTGATATAACATTAGTTAAGATATATACAGATTTTATATATTAAGTTCACATATTATTGGTACAATATTAGTGATTAAGTGATTTTGGCCATGTAAGTGACATTTACAATTTTTCCTTTTTTATCACCTAATTCTTAGATCTTGATCTTCATAGCATGTTAGTTTTAATGAAAAGTAGATAATGTAATACAGTATGAGAGCTTACTGTTTGCCTTAGAGATGATAAATATTAATTTAAGAATATAGTTAGGCTTCTCATAAAGACTTCTTGTAATAATGGAAAGATTTTCGTATTATGAAACAGTTACATTGCTAGATATTCTTAAATCATTGAGACCTTTTCTCTTTATCATTCCTAAATTAACTGCATGTTCTTATTATCATTCTTTTCAATGCTTCCCTATTCCTTTTTTCCCCACTTCCCACATGTCAGCACTTCAGCATTCCTCGTTTTCTGCCCAGAAGCTATTCGCCATCAGGATAGAAGAAAACTCATCGATAGGCTCTGTAAGTTTAGAGACTGTGTTTATCTCTTGAACTATTTATTTGATTTCCTGGTACTTTTGTGATAAGAAGCAAACCAAGTTATTGCCATTGAGTCTATTCTAACTTATAGTGACCTCAAGTATTGTTAAATGCCTTCCATGGTTATTTTTCATTTCAATGAACATCTACAGAGATTTTGGAATTCCATTCATTGTTGCACCCTTCTCCCCGCACAAACCCCTCCCTCCCCTTTGCTCCTCTCCTTGAAAAGCAAAAGAAAAACTCCCTCATTGGTACACAATCC
>NW_006399757.1:7948480-7961783 GCF_000299155.1 Elephantulus edwardii | reverse complement strand
GGTACTGTCTCATTACCCTTGCCTCTATGGTATTCTGGTTGTACTTCTTCTGAGACAGATGTATTTGTGCTGGTAGTTCATTAAACAGTCTTTGCCAACACCAAAATTCAAAGCATCAATTCTCCTTTGGTCTTCCCTTTTCTTTCTGTAAACATCCAAAATGCTTGATAACCAGAAGAATTTTGAATCCAGAAAAAAAAAAAATTAAAAATCAGATACTGTTTTCAGAAATTTTATGGCAACTCTTAACAGTGTTTATCATATTAGATAGTGTTTAATTGATTGTTGCCTTTCTTACTATTGCCAGTGGCAACGAATTATGCCAGTACAACAGGGTTCTTTTTCATTTAAGGTGTTCTGGCTCTGGTTAGTAGTTCTGCCAACAATATTTACTGAGCCACAGTCTTGCAAAGGGATTGGGAAGTTTACTATGCTAATAAGAGTAATAAAAATATTGTAGTTATTGATCAATTAATAACACAAATTAGATGACCATGCCTTACTCACTGCCAGTTTGTAGTCTTGGTGTAAAGAGTAGGTTTATAAAATGGCCAGTGCTAGGGGAGCTCTGGTGGCCTAGTGGCAAGAAGCTACACTGCAATCCTAGAGGCTCAAGGTTCAAATCCACCAGATGCTCTGCCGGGGAAGGAGGGACAATCTCCTCCTGTGCCAGTCAGATCTCATTTGACGGTACACACACACACACACACACACACTCACACACAAATAATAAAATTTAAAAAAAATAAAAAAAAATAAAATGGCCACTGCTAATGAGGTTGTGGAGGACTTTACTGCTATAAAGAAGAGATTGGAGTGGAGTACTTGTTGTAACCCCCGCTGTTGTTATTAGCTGTCTTCAAGTCAGTTTTGACCCACAGTCACCCTGTGAATAGCCCTTGCTCTATCCTGTGACATCTTGTTGTTGTTGTTGTTACGTGCCGTCGAGTCGTCTGTGACTCACAGCGACCCCATGTACAACAGCCCTAAACCGTGCTCTATCCTGTGCCAATCTCATTGCCTCTGACACACCCATCCCGATTACCCCAGTCACTGAATCAATCCACCTCATAGAGGGTCTTCCCCTCCTGCGCTGTCCCTCTACTCTACCCAGCATGATGTCCCTCTCTAAAGACCTGTCTCTCCTTACAACATGTCCAAAGTATGCCAGACGAAGCCCCAGAATCCTTGCCTCCAAGGAGCAGCCTGGTTTAATCCTCTCTACGATGAATCTGTCTGTTTTCTTGGCAGTCCATGGTACATTCAATACTCTTCTCCAGCACCACAGCTCAAAGGCGTCAATTCTCCTTCTATCCTCCCTGGTCATTGTCCAACTCTCTGATGCATAACAAGTGATTGCAAAAACCATGGCCTGTATCAGGCAGACCTTAGAATCCAGAGAGACACTGTTGCTTTTGAGTATTTTGGAGAGGTCCCTAACCACAGACTTTCCCATCGCAATATGTTTTTTGATTTCCTAGCTGCTGGTGCCAAGAGTGTTGACCGTGGAGCTGAGCAAACTGAAGCTGTGAACAATCTCAATCTCTTCCCCATCCATCCTGATGTGACATCTTCACCATCTCTAATATACACAAACCCATTGTTACAGTCACTTTGGCAATTTATCTTGTTAAAGTCTTCCTCTCTTTATCTGATTCTCCACTTTTCCTCAGCATGATGTTCTTTTCCAAGCACTGGTCCCTACAGACAACATGCCCAAAGTATATGAGATGCAATTTTACTATATTTGCCTCTAAAGAGCACCCTCCAAAACACACTTGTCATTTTAACATTCATGGGATATTCAGGACTCTGCTCCAGCACTACAATTCAAAGGCATCAATTCTTCTTCTGTCATTCCTATTCATTGTCCAACTTTCAGAAAAGATCATGGCTTGGATTAGGCAGATCTTTGTCTTTAAACTTACAACATTTCTGTTTGGAATTTGGAGAGGTCCTTGACAGCAGATTTTCCCAGTCCAAGACTTCTTGACTGTTGTTATCAAGGGTGTTGGTTATGGATCCAAGTAAAATGAAATTGTTGACAACTTCAATATCTTCTGTACCTATTGTGATGTTATTGCCTTTTTGTCCAGTGGTTAAAACTTTTATTATCTTAATATTGTAATGTAATCTATATTCAAGGCTTTAGCCTTTGATCTTCTTCTGCAAGTGCTTTAAATCTTCTTTATTTTCTGCAAGGAAGATTATGTTATCTGCATACTGTAGGTTGATGAATCTTACTCTAATTCTGATTCCACATTGTTCTTCACATAATCCAGCTTTTGGAATTATTTGCTCAGCATGCAGATTGAGTAGGTATGGAGAAAAGATCCAACCCTGGCATTTACCTTGTTTGATTTTAAACCCTTGTTCTGTTTCAACTTAAACCCTTTTTTCTGTTTGAACAACAGCATTTTGGTCTATGTATAGGTTTCACATGTGCACAATTGTCTCAGAAAAAAGGTTTTTGTTTTGTTGTGTGTTTTTGTGTTTTTTGTTTTGTTTTGTTTTTTAATGCTGAAGATGTTGAGAGATGGCCACAGTCGCACTAACCACAGCAGTACAAATGGAGGGAGACAGAATGAGATGACTGTACTGGGCTTTCTAATACAGAGAATAAGGTGATCCTAGTGGACATGCTGATCAATTGAATGAGAGAACCCATTGCCTTAGAACAGCTGGAAAAGTAGCATACATTGGGGCATTTGCCAGCAGAGGTAAAGAACAGAAATACTTGCCTCAATCAATGTAGCTGAGAGAAGGTTCAAAAGTGAGTGTGGTTATCAAGTAAAAGTCCTCTTAGCTTATGGTCACAGTCCAGAGATACTTAGAGATGTCTTATTTGAAAGCTGTCCTGATCAAGGAACTTTTGTATCCTGTTACCTCCAAGTTGATACTGATAATAAGTTTTAGCCTGTTACTTCCCTAACAAATTTCACAAAGTAAGATGTTCTGTATGACCATTCTAAAAAGTTATTGAGCTCTGAGAAGAGGGCTGTAAGCAAGATGGCTGGTGAAAGTTGGAGAATGGGGGGTAAGCCTGACCTTTACCTCATGTGAATCAACTCTGTGCTGGTAGTGGTTCTCAATGTTGTTGCTAGATGCCATCAAGTTAACTGTGACTCATAATGAACCTGTAAACAAAAGATTGAAACTTTAACTGATCTTGTGCCTTTCTTATGACCATTTTCATGCTCACACTCATTGTTCCAATCAATGCTTCAATCCATTTTGTTGACAGTCTTCTTATCTTTCACCATCTCTGGGGTTTTTTTGGTTTTTTTGCCAGTAAGATTCTTATTACTCTCATTGAATTTAGATGGCTGTGGATTACAATTTATAATAAGGATTAGGTTGATTTAAATTTTACATTTGTTTTTCTAGATAAAATGAATCTGCTTTTCCCTCCACTCACCTTCCATAAAGATATGAATGCATGGTAGCTTGAGAGCCAAGTAATAGTATTAGGGGTTCCAGAGGGCTCCTAGGCACAAGTGTGGAATTTGACAGTCATGCAAGTTGAATTTTCAAAGTGTCACTGAACAATTGATAATCATGTTGAAATCCTAGGCCTGGATTAGAGATGATTGTTTTTGCCTATGGCAAACAGGACTCACTTTCTTAAACACCCTGCAATTCCCAAGAAAAGTGCCACAAATTCAGTGGTGGAAATATGAATAATAAGAATAGGAAGATCTATGACTTTATTCATCACATTTCTATCTTTTCATATTTTGAGTATTATAGGAAATTGTTACTGTTTCATATATTTATTTGGTAAATGGGAATCCATTAATCTATCATGTACTTTATATGCTGAAAATTTTATTTAGTAAAATAAAATTAGGCATGCATTTGAATCTCTTCAATTATATTTGTATTTCATTGGATTGTTATTCTCATTGTTGTTTTGTTTGCTGTTATGTGCCGTCGAGTCGTTTGTGACTCATTAGTAAGTACAAATTAAAAATTCAACAATAATCCTTCCAGTATTCTCTTATGTTATATGTGTTTCAAATTGCACTGTAAAAGAGGTAACTAAACTTTTTTGCTGGCATACAATTGATTTAAAACAAAATATACCACTTTTTTGCTTCTAGGGAGACCAACTTTATAGAGTTATTATGAAGCTGAAGAGAGTTACATATAAAACCTCCTCAACAATATCTGTAGTATAGCCGGTACTCATTGTGCGAAATTCAGTAAGTATCTGCAAGCCCTAGCTAATTATCTCTATTGTCATTGTCTTTCTTATTACCACTGGTATTTCTGTAGTCTGTGGTTGCATTTTTAAAATGGATTTGCATACAATTAGTCAAATTAATTGCGTTTGATATAATTATTTACTGTTGATCTATGCCTGTTATTACCTCATCTTTCCAAGTTTCCTTTGAATCTTTCCTGTTTCTTCACCCTTCCTCTGCTCACTGACTTCTGCTAGTCTAGTGATTTATCCTCTTCTCTTTTTCTGCACCCCTTTCTCCCTTTTTCTTTCCCCTTTTGAAAATTTATACATTTCTTGTTCAGTTATCCTATTTTTTCACAATGGTAGTCTTAACACTGTATTTATCCTTAAGTGATTCATATGACTAAAATATGGTTGCCTTTTAAAAAACAAAACTAGATCGTCTTTTAAAAAAATATGTTCTGGAATATTTTTATTTTGTACTTTAAAAAATAATATTCTTATATGACTCATATATGACTCATTCATTTATGTTGGGAGATCAATTTGTGCCAAATTAGATTTTGTTGATTTAATATTCATGAGTAAAAGCAATTTAAGTTTCTAAGTGCTCATTGGAACCAGAAAAAGCTCCTGAACAATTAACCTAGATTCATATAATTTGCAGGTTTCTGCTTTTTTCACCAACGGTAGTCTTTTTGCTGAAGCCATAAAAAAATGTTCTTATTCTTTTATGCTTCTGTTTTGTTTCATTATACTTTTGCTCTCAGGTGATGACCAATTCAGTTCTAAGCATTTTTATGCTGTGATGTCACTTTTCTTTCAGGTGTCAAAAAAAAAAAAAAGAAAGAAAGAAAATGAGCTTTCAGTCCAATTGTACCCATATTCTTATTTAACAACGCTTTAGTCAGACACTATCTTCACTTTACAGAGGGAGCGTATGAGGTGCGAAGGTCACACAAATAATAAATGGTGGAGCTGTTTTGGAATTGAGGTTATCTGACTCCAAGGGAGTGCTCATTTCTCCAAATCACAGTGCACAGCACCCAGGAATGCACATAAATTTATCTGGAGAAACTCCAGGGGACATTCCTTTGGTCAGAAATAAATTGTAAAACCTCACTTACTTTCCTATTGTCTGTCAAATACTAGTAATCCACAATCTTGAGTGACTTTGCATGTTGGTAAATATGTGAAGAGGTGTGTGTGTGTACATAAGAGAGAAAACCTTATTTCCAGTCATATTCTGGTGGTTTAAACACTCAGGTGGCACCACCCATTGTTCCTGCTCACAGTGGCTGCTTGACAGGCCTCTTTCTGCAATTCTGTGGTTTGTAAATGGTCCAGTGATGTGTTGTGGGCTAGAGGTTCCCTCAGCTGGAGGCGCTTTGATCTACATCAGTAAATGAAGTAGAAGATGAAGTAATTATCTTTGGAATTTGATTAATGTGGAACATCAGAAAAATTTTAGCTTCTCAAGTTATTTTTTCTTCAGTGGTGCCCAGTTAAAACCTTAATTAAGTAAATCAGCTTTCTTGTGTGATTGTGACATGATGATTTAAGAGGACAGAGTAAAAGCAATTCTGAGGGAGATTTTTGAAGCTCCTGGAACCAAATGATATGAGTGTGGTTGAACAAGCATGGAGGTCTTCAATCTGAGACAATAAGAATCAAGGCACTCTTCACTGACCATGAGGCCACATCATCACATAATTTGGTTCAGATTCCTACTCGTAATTGTGGAACCCACATCTCTTTCTCCTGGCAATGCATGGAAGAGCTCGAAATTATTCTTCTGCATTGCATACAGCACACACCACCATTTTCCAGGCTTTATGTGGAGCTCCTTACTACTCCTTTTACAACTTTGCCTCTAAGTTTCTCAGTTTCAGAAGTGACATGCAGGAGACCTCACTGCAAATACTGTAGTCTTTCTAAACCTAGTGCCTTCCTGTCATGAGTGTCATGAGGGCTACAAAAAAATCCGTAGCTTAAAAAATAAGCATGCACTTTAGATTGTATCCTAGATGAACAGGAGAGAAAAATCACTTAAGCATGGTTTTTCCTACTTAAGAGTAGCAAACAAGGGAGTAGAGATAGGCAGGCAGTAAACAAGGAGGCAAAGTTAATATGCAGATTTGTGTCATGTAAACAAAAGAACTGTGATGACAGAGATGATATTTTTTGGGTTGTTAGGTGCCAGTGAGGTGACCTGAACTCATAGCAACAGATGAATAAAAGAACTGAACCTTACTCCATCTTGTATTTTCCTCACCATGTCTGATATATTCGTTCCCATTATTATAGTCACTGTGTCAATCAATCTTTTGAGGGTCTTCTATTCTGCTGACCTTTCTCAGCATGATACCTTTTTCCTACGCCTGGACCCTGCTAAAAGCATGCCCAAAGTACGAGACACAAAGCCTTGCTTCTAAGGAGCACCCTAACTTCACTTCCTCCAACATATATTTGCTATTTTACAGAGGGTATTCAGTGCTCTCCTCGAAAATGGAAATTCAAAGGCATTTGTTCTTTTTCTGTCATCTTTAACCATTATCTAACTTTTAGAGCATAGAAAATGACTGAAAAGAATATGATTTGTATCAGGCACATCTTAGTCTTTAAACTTACATCCTGGACCTACAGTACTTTGGTCCTTAAAAGCAGATTTTTCCCAATACAGCACATCTTTTGATTCCTTGATTAGTGGTATCATGGTTGTGTATTGTGGATATAGGTAAGATAAAAATCACTGACAACTTCCTCTATTTATCTTGAATACAGAACCACAAGCAAGAGGTACCTTGAACAGCTATAGATGTGGCAGGGGAACCAAGGAACCCAGAATGGTGGTGGCAACAGCCACAAGCTTACAAAACAGAAGTGAAACATCATAAAAGAGAGGAAACACAGAGCTGCAAACACATGATATGGTCCTCTTGAACAACTATACAAGTGCGGTAAGAATGTACTGGGAAGGTGGGGTATCCAGGCAGCT
The DNA here is from genome assembly GCF_000299155.1 of Elephantulus edwardii. NCBI lineage: Eukaryota > Metazoa > Chordata > Mammalia > Macroscelidea > Macroscelididae > Elephantulus > Elephantulus edwardii. The sequence continues at coordinate 7,954,596 of NW_006399757.1, read as the reverse complement.
GACCAGGTCCAATTTCCCCCTTTCCCCCTTCTTCCGTTCACCCCATGTTGTTGTTAGGTGTCATCAAACTTGACTAATAGTGACCCTTTGAAGAGAAGATGTGAACTCTTCCTTATCATGTACCATCCTCAAAATCTCTGACATACTTAAGCCCATTACTGCAGGACCGTGTCAATTCACCTGGTTGAGGGGCTTCCTCTCGTTTGCCATCCTTCCACCTTTCCAAGCACGATGTCCTTCTTCAAGGAATAGCCTCTCCTAGCAATATGCCCAAAGTACATGAAACAAAGTTTTACCATCTTTGTCTCCAACAAATACTTTGGTTGTACCTTCTCCAAAACCTAACTGTGCTCTTTTGACAGTCCATGGGATATTTAGTACTCTTCTCCAATACCACAGCTCAATGACATCAGTTCTTCTGTCATCTTTATTAATTGTCCTGCTCTCAGATGCATAGCAAGTGATTGAAACACCATGTCCTAAATCAGGGATACTTAAGTCCTCAAATTGACATCATTGTGCCTCAGCAATTTGGGGATGTCTCTGACTGCAAATTTCCCCCAGTCTAATATGTTTCCTGACCTCCTGATTGCTGGTACCAAGGCTGTTGATCTAAGTAAGTTGAAGTTGTTGACAGTTTCACTCTTTTCTCTATCTATCATAATGTTGCCTATTGGTTCATTGGTGAGGGTTTTTGTTATCTTGTCTTTGAGATGCAATTCATATTGAAAGCTGCAGGGTTTGATATTCTGCATTAAGCCCTGAATTTCTCCTCACTTTCAGCAAGCTAGGTTGTCTCATCTGCAAAACAAAGACTATTGAAGAGTCTCCCTCCAATCCTGATACCACATTCTTCTTCATGGAATACAGCTTCTCAAATAATTTGCTCAGAATAGAGATTAAATAGGTATAGAGAAAGGACACAAATCTGACACACAGTTTTCTTAATCTTAAACCATGTAGTATTCTTTTATTCTGTTTGCAAAACTTCTTGGTCTAAGTTTAGGTTTCACATGAGTACAAGTAAATGTTCTGTGATCCTCATTTTTCTCATTGTTTGCCATAATTTGTTATGATCCACATAGTCAAATGCCTTTATGTAGTCAACAAAGCACAATAGAGCAGGCAAGAATAGGTAACTGAAGGAAGCATTTTCGACCTTTCCTCTGCCATCTTCCTTCAAGTAGAACCTCCTCCCACTTTTAACTCCAGCCAGGTATGCTTGTGGCTTAAAGCAAGCAAAGAGCATCAACTGAAGGAAGCATTTTCAAGCCCTCCTTTCCTTTGGGCTAGCATGGAGCACCAGCATCCTGGATCCATCTGAGACATCACCTTCACCTAGGACATTATCCTGCTGCACGAGCCATGCATCTCAGCTGGAAGGCTCCAGCATCCACCCAGGACCTCGTTTTGTCATGTTACCACTGTTCTCAGATTGGCTCTGTGCCATGATTTTTCATTTGCTTGGTTTGCTGTCAGAACAGAGACATTAAGGCATAGAAAGACAGTCCAGGAGCAGAAGCTCAGAGACAAGGACCTTCCTCCAGAACTACCAGACAGAAAACCTTCCCTTAGAACTGGTGCCAGGTAGAGGTGGCCTCTCTTAAATAGTCATCTGTAAAAAGAGCAAGGATCACATAGGGATACTTATATCTGACCTTTACTGAAACAACAAGGGAAAATTTTCCTCACCAACAACATTCACAACACAAAACCTAGTCCCATGAGGTCAGACATGTCCCTACATTCCCTTACCTCTTTCTACTAATTCTAATACCAATTTTACTGCTCTACTGGGTCCAAAGTCTGTTACAATAGCTCACAGAATCTTATTTACAATTTTGAAGTTTATTAATAAATCATTCAGGACAGCTTCTGAAATGTGCTCACATGCCTGGAATCCTGAATCCTTCAGCCTTGTGGCTTTAGGCCAGTGTTGTAAAACTCTTGTTGTGTTGCTATGTGCTGTCCAGTTGATCATGACTCATAACCTTGCTATGTACAATAGCTCTGAATCCTGCCCTCTCCTGGGCCAATCTCACCCTCATTACCCAGTTACTGTGTCAGTGCATCTCATGTGAGGTCTTCCTCTTTTGTGCTGTCCCTCCACCTTTCCAAACATGGTATCTTTCTCCAAGGACTGATCCCTCCTGGTAACATGCTCAGAGTGTGTGAGATGGAGCCTCAAAAATCTTTGCCTTCTACAAACAGCTTGACTTTATCAACAGGACAGACTTATTTGTTCTCTTGGCAGTCCAGTTCAATACTCTTCTCTAGTATCACAACTCAAAGGCATGAGTTTGTTCTCTTTGGTCATTGTCCAGCTCTCTAAAGCATAACGAGTAATTGAAAACACCCTGTCCTCGATTTAGTGCACCTTAGTCTCTAGGCTAGCATTGTTGCTCTTTAGTATTCTGGACAAGTCCCTGACAGACTTTTCTAATGCAATTAGTCTTTTGATTTCCTGATAGCTGGTGCAAAAAGTCTTATTCTTGTCAATTATGGCTCTTTCTGAAAGTCTTCCAACAAACTTGGACAAAGGTTTCTAGCTCTGGTTCTGTACAGTAACAGTCCCAAAGTCAGCTACATTTCATGTCACACCCCTAGTTTCCTAGTATAGTTGTTCTTACTCTCCTAGAAATACAGCTGCTACAGCAACCTCTGGCCCCAAAACGTGTGCTTCATTCTCTACTTCTTCTTTACTGGTTGTGAGAGTCTCCAATTTTGCTGCTGAATCTGATCAATTAATGAAAAGACTAGCCAATCCCCTTGTGGGTAGACTAACACCCTGCTCACATATTTCCCAAAATCCACCTGGTAAAATCAAAGTCAATTATAGGAAAGCTATTTTGAACAATAAACCCTTAACACCATATCACCTTACATCACCACATTGCAGGTGGTGGATATTTTCCCCTCATCCTCTCAATCCTCAATGTCCTACATCTACGTTTCCATCTGTTTTCCTCTTTCTTCTTTTTGTCTTAGACCCTACTCTACCTCACTGTGTACACGTTCTGTTTTGTTTCTGGAGCCAGACGCTCTTAGAGTGTTCTTTCCAGTGCATACAGGCTGAAGCACTCCTAGCCCATGATGAGCTCCCAGATTAAATGGGATACCCCCTTTGACTCGGAGGCACCCATTTCCTGAACTGGCAAAAACATTTTTAGCCAGGCAGATGAGCCTAGGCTCATTTAGCCAAGCTAATTTTAGTCAGGCATACGAACCAGCATTCTTCCAGCCTAGATGCACCACCTCTTAATACACCCTCAACACAATTTTCCCAACAGCAGCATGCTTGTCCTGTTATATTTGTATGCTTGCTTGTTTTATGGTTTTCTCTTAAGGACTCAAGTGAATCAGAGATGAAGAAGATGGCAAAGGATAGAGGACTGACCTTACTAGTTAAATGTCTTGAAAGTTGACTGTCCCAAACTTAATGTTCCTTGAGTTTCTGGGACTCTAGTCGTAATCCACTTGCAACAAGGACTATGTCTAGATTGTTGTTGTTATGTGCCATCGAGTCACTTGCGACTCATATTGACCCTATGTACAACAGCCTTAAACTCTGCTCTGTCCTATGCCAATCGCACTGTCTCTGACACTCCCATCCCAATAATGCCACTGAATCAATCCACCTCATCGAGGGCCTTTCCCTCCTGCGCTGTCCCTCCACCCTCCCAAGCATGATGTCCTTCTCCAAGTACTGGTCCCTCCTTACAACATGTCCAAAGTATGTTAGACAGAGCCTCAGAATCCTTGCCTCCAAGGAGCCACCCGGTTTAACCCTTTCCAGGATGAATCTGTTTGTTTTCCTAGCAGTCCATGGTACCCTCAATACTCTTCTCCAGCACCACAGCTCAAAAGCATCAATTCTCCTTTATCCTCCTTGGTCATTGTCCAACTCTCTGATGCATAACAAGTGATTGCGAAGACCATGGCCTGTATCAGACACACCTTAGTCTCTGGAGAGACACCATTGCTCTTCAGTACTTTGGGGAGGTCCCTAACAGCAGACTTTCCCATGGCAAGGAGCCTTTTAATTTCCTGGCTACTGGTGCCAAGAGTGTTGACGGTGGAGTTCATTTGTACTGAATGCCTAGATTAGGACTACTAAAACCTTGGAGACTGCTAAATTCACATATCCCTCTCTAGAACTGAGGGCAGTTTTGACATCACTATTGCTATTAGCAGAATCTTAACTTCTATACTCATGAATTCACTCATAAAACACTTTTAGGTATAAATTGTGGTTTTGGACTCTTTAAATAGACTCATAACATGACTATGAACTTTACCCTTTACCTGTTTTCAGGTAGACATTAAAATTTTTTATAGTAATTTACAAATATTTAAATACTTTAAAAGTTTATAAATTCCATTATATTTCAATTTTTGATGTTTAGAAAGTCTCTTTTATATATATATTTATTAAATAGTACTAGAACACTTCAAAGTGATTTGATTTATAACATGATCCATTAGAAAATATATATACATATGTATACACACACCCACATATTTAAATGTAATAGTTGGAAATTGTCATTGCTCTTTTTGTCCTTGAACTTGTACCACTATTCCGCTTCCTCCAAATAATTTTATATTAATGTAATATACTTCTATGCTTGAAAGACTTTTATTGATCACTATCATTTTTCTCTGCAACAAAAGTAATTTATGAATTGAAATTACTTTTTTTTCCACATAACTGACAACTTTCAGAGTGAAACTTTTTCCTGCCTTAAGATACTATGATAAGTTTTAACATATGATTGACCAAAACAATACAAATATATTACAGTTTTTATATATAATTTTTAAGGTGGATGAGTAGGGGATTGATTATAGTGGTTAGATTAAAGGACTCAAGTTATGTCAAATTAATGCCACTGAGTTGGAATTGAGTTAGAGTGGACCTTTAGTGGATTTTCAGGGGCAATATATAGCATAAGACTAGGTTATCCATCATCAATCCTAGGCGCAAGCAATGGATTCGAATCACTCATCTTTGGATTGGCAGCACAACTCCCTATCCACTAGGCCACTAGAGTGCCTGATTAAAGCTCTTTTTTGCTGAAATGAAAGATACATGCTTTTAGAGTTAATGATTCATAAAATAAGCTGCAATTTTCTAGAGAAGGTGGAAAAGTGGAAAGGAGATGTTACATCTTAACGGCAGTACAGGCCGGTCAAGTTGAGCTAGTAAATAGACAGAAATATTGAGAATCTGAGAAAGATTAAAGATCTATACTTTCGCAAAACCTGAGTACCCTAGTTCAAAGATTTTTGTCCAAGGCTGTAGTTCTTTTGATAGTATTTTTTCCCTCTATATAGTAGATAATGAAGCTTTATTAGATACTGAACTTGCCATTGGTAATATAAATTAATTTCTTTCTGGCTGTATAATGACTGAAATTGCACTGTCTTCCCCATGAATGTTCACTATCTGTTCCTCATTCAATCTGCAAGCTAATTCCCTGATTTCCTTCTTTCCTCCCAGAAAGTCTTTACCATTGTAATTAAAAATATACATTCCGCGAGATTACAAATGCTGAATTTTATAAGGCATTATAAAAGATTTAAAAATAATTGAAAATATGATTTGGTCCTCTAAAACTTACAACAAAGGAGAAATAAGACATATGTCCAAGCCAGTGGCAGTGATGGGAAGCTATGACATTGAGATAGAAGAAATGACATGTGTAGAGTGTTAAAACAGAGGATGTTATCAGAGTATCAGAAGTTGTTCAATTTTCTTGGCGGGCAGGGTAAGTTCAAGGGCAGAATTTCCTGAAGTGTACTTATAGAAGGGAGCTCTGGTGGCTTGGTTGTAAACAGCTACTCTGGCAACTCGAACACACACAGTTTTAATCCATCAGCTGCTCTATGGCAAAAAGAAGAGCAATCTCATATAATTTTCAGCCTCTGAAAACCTACTGGAGGATAAGCTATGAGTTGGTTCCAACTGTTGTTGTGTATTGTGGAGTGAGACTTGACCCATAGCTGACCCTCCATAGAGTGTTGATAGGCAGTTAATCACACTGGAGGAGATTGTCCATCCATGTCCAGTGGAGCAGCTGGAGGTTTGAACTGTGTGCCTTCAGGATTGCAGC
>NW_006399757.1:7943888-7945006 GCF_000299155.1 Elephantulus edwardii | reverse complement strand
AGCTAAAGAAACTTAAGTGTAGACAGGAAAATGATGGATTGAAGATAGAGTGTAGGCTTAATTCATCCTAAAATCCATTCTTTTCTGATAATTTCCCATTGGAATTTTACAATTCACATATTTATTCTTATACCAACACTGTGCTTGATGCATTTGATTTAGTATCATGAGTTCACAACATCAGAGAACACATAACATATTTTTTTTTCAACCATAGAAAGTGTTTTAGTTACAGAGATACCACACCTGGAAGGCTTGAAGAAACAGATTTATTCTCTTACAGTATTGAAGTCTAGAAGTCCAAATTTAGAGCACCAGCTCTCGGTAAAATCTCCCTTTTTCTGCTGATTCTGGAAGAAAGTAATTGTTTACTTCATTGTCTGTAGGCTCATGTTCTTTGGATGTCTCCACATGTCTTGGCCTTCTCCCCAATGTCAGGGAGCTTTCTTCCAAAAGAAAATTGTATGTGAAAGGACAAACTCCCCTATTGACAATTCTGTCTTTGAGATACTGCTGTGTCCCCTTTATTTCTAATGAGATAAAATGTACTAGAGACCACACCTTAGGGAAGTTCATTTTACAAGACTGTAAGGGGATTATTGAGTGTTGCATTTTACTCTTAATCGTTTTACAACTATTTGGCTTTTCAGGTCATTGAGGATCATTAAATAGCTTCCACATTGTATCATTAATTTCAGATATGTATTTTGAAGGCCATAATTAAATTCTTGACATACAGCTTTCTACAGTATTAAGTAACATTTGTCACTTGGTTGAGTATTGATTTTCTTCTTTTTTTAATATATGAGTTTAGTGTCCTCCTTTCTAATGTAATGAAGTAGTTTTTGGAATTTACCCCTGACTAGTGTGCTAGCTTGATGGCATGCAACAAAAACAATGTGTGTAATTAATTGACACAGTGACTGTAACAATGAGCTGGAGCACATTGGAGATTATGAGGATGGTGAAAATGATAGAACAACGTTCAGATCTATTGTTCATAATGTCATTATGAGTCATAGTTGACTTAATTGCACCTAGCAACAAGTGCTTCTTGTTTCCCTTAAAATTTTGTCAATCAAATATAATACCCTGGGGGTAAGGGGTGGGGTTTGGGG
>NW_006399757.1:7934814-7943788 GCF_000299155.1 Elephantulus edwardii | reverse complement strand
CCTATGAAGGAGAGTCCTTGACGCTTGGGTGCCTTTCATCCTCTCTCCAAGTTCATAGGGTTTCCGGAGGCAAGCTATTATGGAAGTGGACGCCACTCCTCCTTCTACCTGTGGTCATATAAGAAGTGCAAATGCTACTATGAAAAATTAAAAGGAAGGAAATTTTATTATTATTGAATTTATTATTTTCTTACAAAAGCTAAGTAAATTTGGGGTAGTTAGAACTGGTATTAGAATGCAGTGCTTCTCAACTCATTCCAGTTTTTTTGGGTGATATTTTACCCAATGAACCTGTGTTTGAACAATGCATGTTGAGAAGACTTTTTTTGCAAGTAGTGAGAGGGAAGAAAAGGAATTCCAGAGTCAGAGTGTCAAAGTGGTAACATCTTAGATTTGGTTAGTGTTGTTGATTGCCTTTGAGTTGAGCACAACTCAAGTGACCTAATGAATGAAAGGCCTGAAGCCCCTCTACAACTATCCACATTTATCAGAGTTCATAGAGTTTCTGGAGGCAAGTTATTTAGGATGTAGATATATCCATATTGCAATGGGAAAGTCTGCTGTTAGGGACCTCTCCAAAGTACTGAAGAGCAATGGTGTCTCTCTGGAGACTAAGGTGTGTCTGATACGGGCCATGGTCTTTGCTATAACTTATTATGCATCAGAGAGTTGGACAGTGACTAAGGAGGATAGAAGGAGAATTGATACCTTTGAGCTGCTTCCAAACCTGTCAGAATGTTATAGGTTAAGTTGCCTGTGATGCACAATGACCCTATGTACAGCAGCTCTGAACCCTTGCCTGTCCTCAGCCAGTCTCACTAATTCTAACACACCAACCGCCATAGTTCCAGATTTGGTTGTTGTTGTTGTTATGTGCAGTCCAGTCGATTGAGACTCATAGCGACCCTATGTACAACAGCCCTAAACTCTGCTCTGTCCTGTGCCAATCGCACTGTCTCTGATACATCCATCCTGATTACCCCAGTAACTGAATCAATCCACCTCATAGAGGACCTTTCCCTCCTGCGCTGTCCCTCCACCCTACCAAGCATGATGTCCCTCTCCAAGGACTGGTCCTCTTTACAACATGTCCAAAGTATGTCAGACGAAGCCTCAGGATCCTTGCCTCCAAAGAGCAGCCCGTTTTAACCCTCTCCAGGATGAATATGCTTATTTTCTTAGCAGTCCATGGTACCCTCGATACTCTTCTCCAACACCACTGCTCAAAGGCAACAATTCTCCTTCTATTCTCCCTAGTCGTTGTCTAACTCTCTGATGCATAACAAGTGACTGCAAAAGCCTGTATCAGAAAGGGCCTGTATCAGAAACACCTTAGTCTCCAGAGAGACACCATTGCTTCTCAGTACTTTCAAGAGGTCCTGAACAGTAGACTTTCCCACTGCAATATGGATATAGCTACATGATTATTTTCAGAAATTGAGAAGCTTTTCCAATTTACTTCAACCTTTGTGTTAAGTAGTGAGTGGTTTGTCTTTCCTCCCCTTTGGATTTTAGATGCTGTTAGTAAAAGAATAATTTATCATCTGAAGAATATAAAACAACTAGAAAACAAGACAGCAATTTAATTTTAAAGATTTTTTTCACCAATATTAGTATTTTTTCACAAAATAGTGGAAAAAATTTATTTGTAGGTATTGAACTATAGCATTTATGAAAGCAAAACCTAACCTGTTCATGCCAATTTATTCCAGAGCATAGAAATTCTATAGGCTAGTGTAGAACTGACCCATAAGAATCTTAATAGAAGTGAACTGTCACATCTTTCATCTGCAGGATTTTTTCTTTTATTTTTTAGTAGTTAAACACTTAGCTGGTATGTCATCAGGGCTGTAAGTCCTCCTTATGGTATATGGGATACTGTCAAAGGTTCAATCAAATAATAGAAAGACACTTAATTCTAATTGTAAGAAAACAAAAATATATAACCATCTTCAGATTAAAGGTAAAATGTTTATAACTAGAAACTTGACAGAACACAGTAACTTGACAGGTAATAATTGACCTCTCTTCTCAAGACTCATGACATTCTGACTGAAACAATCTATCCTATTTATTAGTCATTGAATATTTGTACTGAGAACATCTGACAAGGAGCATTCTTTCTCCTGGGATAAACTGACATTGAATAAATAATAATTCCCTGCTTAGACAAATTATCTTAAAATGATATTCACATTAACAATATTCATAACAATAAATAATAATAGTCTCAATTTATGAATATTTCCTATGTGACAGTAGCTTCCTAATAGCTTAATTAGCCTAAATAGTTTTGTCTGGTCGGAAATATTATCTCATGTATTGTTGTCATCATTTTACACATATTCATAACTGACCAGTAGACTTTCAGAAGCAGTAAATCTAATGGCAGGAGATTGCCATTCCTTCTCCTGTGGAGCAGCTGGTAAATGTGAACTGCCTACCTTCAAGTACCCCATATAGATATGGCAAAATTGACCTATGTAATTTCAGCAACTTGCCAGCAATCCCACAGCACATCTATCTCTCTTTTTCTCATTATCGTCAAGCTGCAATTTATTCCTAGATTGGATTTCTAAAGTTATAAATAGCACTGGAGGAGATTGATCATCTTCTCCCTTGAGGTCACCAGTGGATTCAAACTACCAGAGAGGCAGAGTTTTTCCACAGTACATAGACTCGCTAATATTCTATGCCATTTTAAATGAGTCAATGTTCAGATAACTATTGGTCTTGATGTTGGAGAATGCATAAATTATAGTAGTAAAGTTAGAAAATTATGCCTCTAGTTGTTTAAATTTTTAGTAGCAATAATAAAAATTTCCTTACAATGTAACTAGTCTATGTGTTTCTTAGTATTTTGTATTTCATAAACATTTAATCAGTGCAATTTTGCATGAACTCAGTGAAAATCTGAAATTCATAGGCTAGAAAAAAGGTATGATCTTGATGTGATGAATTCACACAACATTTAAATGGCTTATGTATGAAATCTATTTATCCTTTTACTTACCTTTTAAAAAATAATTCTTGCTATAAACTTTAAGGCTTTTTTACCCACAGAATCTTTTTTGTATTGTTTTGTTTTTTCTTTGAGTAGAGTCAAGGCACTTTGATGTAACTAGTGAAGACTAATCTAGGGTAAGAAAAAGAAAAGCTTCAACTAACTGTGTTTAGAATTTTGTGTAGGCAGTTACTAGTTGATTGACAAGGGTGGTGTTCCTGAGAATTCTTCGAGAAATCGCAATGCCCAAAGTTTAGACACATGCCAAAAGTCTGAACATAGATAATATACACTCACCTACTCAATTTCTTGAAATTAATTATAACCTGTTCTGAAAGGAAAAAAAAATTCTTTGCTTTATCTGGTGCTTTGATAGGAAGAGATGTTAATGTTTAAATAACTGATCTTCTTTCTCACAGATGTCTATAAATGTTTTGCTTGGGAATAGCCAGATACCTAGAGTTATGCTAAGTATAGTATCTTTTTTATTTTTAAATTGAAGCCTAATTTCCTCAAATGATGTGTTTTCTGAAAGATTTGTTTTAAGCTTTAGGTATAATAGTTTAACTTAGGCAACTCTAAAGGTGAACTAGACGAGTCCTGAGTTGGTTAGGAATCCAGAGGTGATTATTCCGGACAATGACTAGGCATTGCTTTAACGTATCTTCTTCTTTTTCAGCTGCTTGTGGAGTGACCTTAGAATCCATGCAAAGCCATTTGAAAGGACCTAGAGATTACACAGAATCAAACTAATTATTATGCTTATTTATCAATCATTACAGTCTGAGAAATGAGACCCAAGATGGCTTGCACATACTCAAGGAAGAAATTTACCAAGTAGAAGATTGCTTAGGAAAGGATTGAATACTTACTGTGTATCAGACATTGTTAGGTGTTTATTATATTGAGTTTACCAACAGATGTATGAAGAATATTATTAAGTATATCTGTATATTTAATTGTAAAAAGAGCAAAGACCAGGTGGGAATGATTATATCTGACCTTTACTAACTTCTCAAAGGGAACTGTCCTCGTCAACAGCATCAAAACCACAAAACCAATTCCCATGAGTTCAGACATGTCTCTCAAGTTCCTGTACCTCTTTATACTTATCTCGACGCCAATCTTACTGCTTTACTGGGTACAAAAATCTTATGCAATAGCTCACAGACCACACAGACCATATTAGGGAGTCAAAAGGTTATAATCCAGGTTAGTAACAAAATACACTCAGGAGAGCTTACAAAATGTGCTCATAGGTGCTACAGCCTTGAGCCTTGTGTATTTAGGCCAGTGTTGAAAAGTTGTTCGGTTTTTTGTTGTTGTTGAAAAGTTTTAAGGTCTCCCAATTATGACTCTCCTCTTCCCACAGTCTTCAAAAAACTTGGGCAAGGCTCTTAGCTCTGGACCAGTGATATAGCAGTCCCGAAGTCCACTCTGTCTCACTCACATCACGTTTCTGGTTCTCTGCTTTGGTCATTACTGCTACTGCTCTAAGTCTAGCTAGTGCTGCGGCTGTAAGTTTAGCTGGGATAAGAATTTTTTTGTCCTGAAAGGTGCATAACACATGCCTGCTTCTCCATTGTTGCTAGTAAGACTCTCTCTTTCTACTGTTAGATCTGCTCAGTTTTATGGCAAGACTGGCCAATCCCGTTGTGAATTGGTGAGACTAGCCAATCTCCTTGTGGATAGGCTAAGCATTCCCTATTTGCATATTCCCACCTATCGACATGGCAAAGTAAAATTCAATGGCTAGAAAAAGTAATTTTGAATACTAACCTCATTACACTATAGTAGTTCAAACTTCTTCCTTGAGCTCTGTATCCATTCAAGTCTGTAATGCAATTCTGGCTTGAATATTTCATGAGTACTCTGGGCTTATGATATAAAAATTTGACCCAAGCTACTCTAGGTTTTTTGAACAGAGAACAATCTATTTCTGAGTCCTGAAGAATTTAGTTTCTGAGTATTTCTTCAGATTGAGCACTTTTCTCTATCTCCACTCACACAATTCTAGCACAAATAACCACTTGAATTCACTTCTTAGGGCTGTCACAGCAAAGCTTGAGAAAGTTTAAGTGGCTTAAAAGAAAAGAAATTGTCTCATAGTTCTGGGTGCTTATTTTATTGTTAGGTTCTTTTGAGTCTTCTCCAATTCATAATGACTCTACGCAAAGCAGATTGAAATTTTGCCCTACCCTGAACCATTCTCATAATTTCAGCTGTACTCAAGCAGTCTCTGTGTCAATCTATTGCATTGAGAGTCTTCCTTTCCTTTGTTGACATTATACCTTTCCAAGCATGAGGTTCACAGGACTGATCTCATCTAACAAAGAATGTGAGACAAAGTCTCACTATCCTTGCCTCCAGGGAGTACTCTGACTACAATTATTTCAAGACAGTTTTATTTGTTCTTTCCACAGTCAGTGATCACTAACTGACTCACTGACTCACTGCCCTTGGATCAGAACTGACTCATTATGGATCCTTCAACAGATTTTCAGAGGCAATAAATTGCATGGGAGTAAATTGCCAATATTTCTCCCACATAAAAACCAATGGATTTAAAACACTCACTTTTGGGCTGATAGCACAAATCCCTACCAAGTAGGCCAGTTTTGAAATAAAAATATTTTGCAGAACATGTTTTCTCTAAAGACTCTAAAGAATTATTTTTTTCGTATTTCTTTGTAACTTCTGTTAGTGCCCACAAATTCTTGCTGTTTCTTTCTTTGTGGTAGCATAGCTCCAATATATGCTTCTGTGTTCACATGTTTACCTTCCCAGTTGGTTTGTATACCAAGCTGTCTATATTTTTTTTCTTTGCCTTAAGGATATCAATTCAGTATTTCTTTATCTTTAATAATTAAATCTGCAAAGGTCCTATTTAAAAATGAAGGCAGATTCTGATTTTCCAAGGGAGTATGACATTTTGAGGATACTATTCTATCCCATAAAAACTCAAGTGTGCCTGACTCAAGTCATGGTATTTCTAGTCACTTGCTTTACATCTTAGAGCAGGACAATGAATAAGGATGACAAAAGAAGAATCAATGCCTTTGACTTATGCTGTTGGAGAAGAGTACAAGAAATCTTCTTTACTGTCAAAAGAACAAACAGATATGTCTTGGCTAAAGTGCAAACAGAGAACTTTCATAAGTAAAGATGGCAAAGCTTCAACTCACACACTTTGAACATGTTGTTAGGGAAGGTTATTCCTTAGAAAGGGAAATGATGTTTGGAAAGGTGGAAGGTGAGTGAAAAGAGAAAAAAAACCTCAGAAGTTGGATTGATACAGTGACTGAGGCAGTAAGCTCAAGTGTGTAGGGATGATAAAGATGGCACAGGATAGGTCAAGGTTCAGATTTGCTCTTCATAGGACTTTTATGAGTCATACTCGACTCAATGGCACCTGATAACCTCAACAAAAAGTCAATCCCCCAAACCATTATTTTCAGCTGGACTGCTATAATAGTTTTCTATCTAGCATTAGGATTGTGGGTTTGGATTAGATACTTCCATTTCTATCTACAGTTTTCTCTGTTGAACCTATTCCTCCATTATCCAAATTGAAGTTGGGGGGAAAAAATATCAAACTGTCCTGCTTGAGGAAAACCAGAAACCTCTCAACATCCTTAAGATATAAACTAGCATATTGAATATTCCTGCTTCTATCTCTCGTCACCCTTTTATGCACTTTTAGCATACTGGCCCTCTTTTAGTTCTTGTGGAGATTCTTGCAGTTCCTCTGGGATCTTTCCTTGAACTTCTAAATTAGGTCAAATTCCTTTGCTAAATGCTTTTGCTTGGGAGTTGCCACAATGACAGTTAAACATGTATTTTTGTAATTAGTTCTCTAATATACCTTTCCCCAGCTACAAAGTAAACCCCAGGAGAACAGAGGTTTTTCACCTACTATACCTTAGGGCTTTAGACAGTACTTTGCCCAAGTAGTTTCTGTTAGCATATTTATTGAATGAGCTGGGGGAAGAATTATCTGTTGTTGTAATTACGAGTCAACTGTGACTCATAGTAACTCTATAAACAATCCATCTGAAACCTGCCCTTACCTGCGCCATCCTCATCATCTTCAACACACTTGAGCTCATTGTTATAGTCACTGGGCTAATTCACTTTTTCAAGAGCTTCCTATCTTAAACTGACCCTCCACCTTTCGAAGCATGTTTTCTTTCTTCAAAGATTGGTCCTAAGAACATGCTCAAAATATGTAAGAGAGAGTTTCACTATCCTTGATTCCAAGGAGCACTCTGGTTTCACTTTCTGTAAGATTGAGGCAACTCTGGTGGCCTAGTGGCCTTTTCTTAGTAGTCGATGGGCTATTTAGTACTATTCCCTACCATTCAAAGGCATTGATTTTTCATCTGTTGTCTTGAGTCATTATCCAACTTTCAGATGCACATCAAACAGTTGAGGAGACCATAGCTTGTATTAGGCACACTTTAGTTTGTAAGTGTAAGCCAGCGTTCTTGTTCTTAGTACTCTAGAGAGGTCAGACTCCCCCAATGCCTTTTTAATTTCTTCCAAGGGTTTTGATTGTAGATCTAAGCAAGATGAAATAATTGACAACTTCAATCTCTCCTCTATTACTATGTTACCTATTGGCCTGGTGGTGAGAACTTTTATTTTCTTGATGTTGAAATGTCATCCCTACTGAAGAATATAATCCTTGATCTTCTGAAATAAGCACATCAGGTTGTCCACACTCTCCCCAAGTAATCTTGTGTTATCTGAATAACACAGGTGGTTGATGAGTCTTCTTCCAGTTCTAGTGCCACATTCTTCTATGTAAAGTTTGGCGTCTCAAATTATTTGTTAAGTATACACATTGACTAAATATGGAGAAAGAGTACACTTAATTTGTTGTGTTCCACAAAATCAAATGCCTTTGCACAGTCACTGAAACACAGACAGACAACCTTCTGGTATTCTTGGCTTTATGCAAAGATCCATGTGATAGCAGCAATGAGAACCTGGTGCCATTGTTTGTTTTAAAGTCTACTTGAGTTTCTGATTTTTCTCTGTCATTTTACTGTTCTTGCCATTTTTAAATAATCTTTAGCAAGATTTTTATTTGTCTGTGTTATTAATGATGTTATTTCATAATTTCTACATTCTTTTGAATCACCTTTTTTGGAATAGGAATAAATATAGGTCACTTCCAGTCAGTTTGCCAGGTACTCATCTTCCAAATTTATTGGTACAGCTTGGTGAGCTCATCCAGGGATGAATCCTTTTGCTGAATATGCCAGTTGGTATTCCATGAATATGTGGGCCCTTATTGGTTGCTAATGTCATCAGTGCAGCAGGCAATTCTTTTTGGTACACTGACTTTGGCATTTCTTTCAGCTCTCTTTTGATGCTTTATGAATCATTCATGATTTTGCCTATAACATCCTTCTATATTGCAAATGGAAGCTTGAATTTGTTCTTCAGTTCTCTCAGCTTGAGGAATGTTGAACAAGTTCTTCCTTTTGATTTTCCGATTCCTGCTCTTTGCACATTTTGTTATAATACTTTGTTTTGTTTCCTTGGGTTGCCCTTTGGGATCTTCTGTTCAACTCTTTCACTTCTTCATTCTATCCCTTTGTTTAGGCTTCTTCATGTGCTAGTTAAATTTCCAGAGTTTCTTCTGACATTCATTTTGACCTTTTCTTTCTCCTCTGTATTTGTAATGACCTTTTGCTTTATCCATGGATAATATTCTTAAAGTCCACAGCTCATGTAGTCTTCAGTTGTCAGTGGAGACATCTTAAACCAATTCTTGAGATGTTTTTTAAGTTCAGATGGGATAGACTTAAGTTTACATTTATTTTGATTACTGTGGATTTGTTTTACTTTTCTTCAGCTTCAGTCTGAATTTTTACAAGTGCTTGGCTCCACAGTCAACAGTCTTGGCACCAGCAGCCAGGAAATTAAAAGGCACATTGCCATGGGAAAGTCTGCTGTTAG
>NW_006399757.1:7915465-7933162 GCF_000299155.1 Elephantulus edwardii | reverse complement strand
AAATCTCTGTAGATGTTCATTGAAATGAAAAATAAACAACCTAAATTTTAAAAAAAAATTGTCAATCAAGTAATAAATTACAGAAGTTTGTGAGCATAATTATTTCAAGCAGTTTCATGACGTCTACAGAGTTCTAGAGGTACCATTCTTAGGAAATTATGCTGCTACCTCATAGGCAGTTTGAATACATCAGTATGTCCAAGGAAGAAAAGGGAAAAATCTTATCCCATGTGATTTATAGTCTTATAAGCTCAGTAGAAGATTAGACATGAGTTGGTTATAACTACACACCAATTAATTTTTGATGGCCTAGATGTTATTTGGAAGCAAGAGTAGCATCAATTTCCTAAACAACATGCCTCAAGAAACTCTATGAACTTTGAGAAATGACAAATGGTTATAGAAAGGCTTCAGGTCTTTTCTCCATAGGGTTGCTATGAGACGTGCTTGACTCGATGGCAATCAACAGCAACAGATATATTATCCTGGAGAAGGGTAGGCAAGATACTCCCATGATTTGTACTTCCTCTGAAAACTCACTTGAGAGAGTCAGCTAATAGGTCAGTTCCATTAGTATGTCATACAACAACAGATAAATCATTATCTTGTCTAAAGGGGAGAATACCCACTTCCCTTTTATTGGTGGTGACAACGTGGGGATGCAGGTCTATGGCTGCCAGATTTTTAAATTTTATTTCAGGAAAAGATTTTAATTGGATCTTTATGAGAAGTATTTTACTTCTAAATATTGGACATTTATTTAAAGAAAACAATGACAACAACAAACACAAAAAGTAACAGTTGCCATTGCATTGACTTTGACATATGGTGCATTAATGTGTATTAGAGAAGAAATTGTAATCCTTTAGGTTTTCAAGATCAATTTTTTGGAAGGCACCTCTGACTGGACCTTTTATCTAACAACCAAAGAGAATGAACCATTTGTATCATCAAGGACCCAAAAACTGCAAAGGCCACATAAAATATGTTCTGGGGTCTGATCTAATAGGAGAGTTGTACATTTTCTGCCTTTATCAAGACCATGTTGACTGACTTTTTTTGCTTAGGTCCTATAATGAGTTGAATCTTTCAAGACGATATGTCCAAGTGCTAACCTCCAATATCTGTGAATATGACCTTAGTTGAAAAAAAATATCTTTTTTTATGTTTTCGAGAAAAGATAATCCTAAATCAAGGGTAGGCTCTACATCTTTTTTTTTTATTGACATGATTATATTGTATCTCATGATTATTATTATATCTCATTATACACAAGATATGAGAAAGTCTGGAAACAGCAGAGCTTGATTTGAGTATATAGTAATGCTAAAAGTCAAGGAAATGGAGACTTAGTGTACTCTCATCTGGCCCAGACACATCTACAGTATTGGTTCTAGTTCTGTGCAACAACACTATAATAATTTGAATCCTTATAAAAGAAAGAAATATTTGAATATAGAGAACTACATACAGTTCTCTTTATAAGAAGGCCTTATGAGGAGGCAGGCAGGCATTGGAGTTATGGTGCCAAAATCCAAAGAATACCGGAAGCCACCAGAAGTGGGAAGTAAAAAAGCTTGTTTGGAGTTTCTAGCAGGGGCACACAGTTACTTGTATACACTTGACTGAAGGATGGCCTTCCTTCTATTGGGGAGGGTTGTCCTCTTCAACTGAGCATGCATCTTTGGGAAGGATGCACATGGATTGGTGAGAGAGGAAGGGGGCACCTGCCTAAGCCAGAGAGATCAGCCAAATAAACCCTAGCAATCAATGGGCTTACACCTTACATCCAAAGTTGGAAATATAAAAAGGAAGAATCATTCCCGAGAGTATTTGGAGGAAACCTGGCTTTGGACCTTGATTTGAGATTTCTGGCCAATAAAGTAGTATATTCCTGTTATTTTACTATAATGTTTGCAATGAATTGTTATGGCAGCCTTTAAGAACTGATTATCAATCCAAATAACTGATTCTTATAGATATCATGGTCTTGTCTTTTCCTTGTATTATTCCTTGGATAACCACATGTGAACCATGTTTACATGGTTGTAGTTGTTATGTTCCATCAACACCTGCAACTCATAGTGACCCTATGTATAGCAGCTCTAAAGCCTGCCCTGTCCTGAGCCAGTCTCACTGACTCTCACATACCTACCCCCATTGCCTTACTCTATTAACCCATTTCATCCAGGGTCTTCCTCTCAAGCTATCCTCCACTCTGCTGAGCATGATGTCTTTCTATAAGGATCAGTTCCTCCTGGCCACATACCCTAAGTATGTGAGACAGAGCTTCAAAATCCTAGCCTCCAAGGAGAAACTTAGTTTCACACTCTTCAAGTCAAGACTCTTATCCGGCACCACAATTTTGTAGAAAACAAAATTTTACTACAACTTCTATGACTTTTCCTGGTGTTGTTTGCCTTGGAACTGCAACTCAGTTGTCTTTACGAAGTGTTTTTCTTACCTTTACAATTAAAAAAAATCACTTAACTGTGACCCAAAAAATCCTACACTATGAGCAAATAAAATGATGAACTCACTTCATCTTTGAGAAAGACAAGTGAACACTTATTTATGTTTTTTTTTTACTTATTTATGTTTTAAAGCTTTTCCTGAATTGTTTATTTTTGTCTGCTATTCTTTCAATAACAGCTCGAAGTGCAGACATAAGAAAAAAGAGAGAACAATTTAGTGTTTTCATTTTTATATTTTATAAGCTAATGACTGACTATTTTTGGTCTTTTTAATATGCACATATTATACTTGGCAAGATAAAATTAATTTTTAAAAATGCTTTCTAGTTGTCTTGAGGAAATAAAGCACCAAATATTGGGTATTTTTAGAATAATGTCTTAATGTTTACTGGGAAGCTTATTGCATCTTGAATGTGCATACCATATTAAATATCATTAAATTTTATTCATAAATTAATTAAGCAGCTGAGAAGTTGAATTTTACAATGGATCACTGACTTTAAACTATAAGATTCTACCTTGGGCTAAATTAAAAAGTATCCACTTGGTGTTTTGACATCTCATTAGTAAAACTTTCTTTACAATATTCCAGCATTGCTACATTCTAGAAAATTATTCAGTGCAAAGCTTTCTTAGAAAAATGAAAAGTATAAAATTGATAGTGTGAAATCATATTTTCAAAATTAACAGCTTTAGATAATTAGGATATATAATTTATTAACAATTAGTTAATTCTAAGAATCTCCTAGGTTTTCGTAGTTTGTGCTGTTACTGTTTCAAAGGCAAGTGCAAAGGACATTTTTAATCACTTCTGTGACTAACGTGCAAACATTTAAAATGAGGGAAAGAAAAATAGAAAAAAATAAAGTGTAACCAGTAAATTTATTTTTGTCTGAATTAATTGATCAATTAGTGGCTATGGAAGGGTGGGAATAGGGAAGCATGTGGAAGATTATGAGAACTTTAATTATTTAGATATTAAATTTAATAATTAATTAAATTATTTCTGCTGTAGTGATCCTACTTTCTAAGACATCCGGTAGCCAAAAATTCTGTATACTAAAAACAAATAAACAAACAACCCTTCCCCCACCCATCAAACTATATGCTGAACAACAATGTAAAAGCTTCTTATCTTGGTTTACCTCAACCTCAGACTAGATAGAGAGTGCAGTTCCCTGATCAGGGGAAGTTGGCCTCCTGCTACTGTACTCATTAATACCACAAAGGATAATACCAGACTTTAAAAGAGGCAAGCACAGGCTGCAACGATTATTGCTAGTCTACACACAACAACTGAAAAGGCTCGTGAGAACTGAGAGAGCAGTTGGAAAGAGGTGGGGCCCTGCTACCCTGGACACCACATAGAGACCCAATGACTACGCTTAGAGACAGTGAGGCAGAAGAAATATATTGATGTGGTGTCATATGACAGCAGTGGAAGAAGGTGGAAATTATGGAAGAAAGAACGGAAGCTGTGTATTCTCCAGAGAAAGGGAACCAAAAGAAATATATCATGGAGGAACAAAAATCGTGGAGGAACATGAACAACTGTAGGGAAAAAATTGCAAAATATGGAAGAAAGAATTGAAACTATAGATAAAGAAGTGCAAGAACTTAAAAAACAAAACAAAACACAAGACAGAGAGAGAACAGCCAACACAGTACTTGAAAGAACAGAAAGGCTTGAAAATGAAATCCAAAATATAAAAAATGAAATGGCACAAGTTTCCAACATGCTGGAGGGAAAGCAAAGCAGAACAGATGAAATGGAACACAGAGTCAGTGAGCTGGAAGACAAGAACTTCAATGGGAACATATTAGAAGAGAGAACAAACAAAGCAACAACATGTAGTAATGAATTCCAAAACACAAGGTAGGCAGGGAAACCACTGAGAAAATTGTGGAAGAGGTAATAGAAGAAAACTCCTCAGGCATTAAGAAGAATGAGGAAATCCAAATTCAAGAAGATCTGTGAACTACAAATAGAGTTGTTGCTGTTGTTGATTGCTTTCAAATTGATTCATAGTGACCCTATGAATAAAAGGCATGAAGCTCCTCTATAACTATTGACATTTACCAAAGTTCATAGAGTTTCCCGAGGCTTGTTCTTTAGGAAGTGAATGCCACTCTTGCTTCCAAGAAAATAGAGTAGACCCTGAAATAAAAACTTCAAGACAAATGATAGTCAAATTCTCCAAAATCTAAGATAAGAGTGGGATCAGAGGTGTGAGGATAGGCAAGAGATGGAAGTAATCACAGGGTTGCACAATTTGATGAGTGAAGAGAAGGGTAGGTTAAGGAAATGGGAAAGATCAAATGTGAAAAAAATTTTATGTAAATTTTTAAGTAAACTGTAAAAAAGAAACGTCTTTTTTTTTTTTCTTTTTTTAAGGATAACGTACTAAAAGCACTGTGAGAAAAACAGTCACCTACAAAGGAAAACCAATTCGACTAACTTTTGATTTCTCAGCAGAAACCATGAGAGCAAGAAGACAATGGGATGGCATACACAGAAGGTTGAAAGAAAACAATTACTAGCTGGAGATTCTTTTCCCTGCAAAGCCATCATCAAATATGTAGGAGAAATTAGGTAATTTGCAGATAAACAAAACCTAAACGAATTTGTGAAAATAAGACCAACTCTACAAGATGACAACAACTACAAGAAAGCCTGAGGGAAGCCCTTGACGTAGAGACATGAAAGGAAAGTGGATGGACCATGTTGTTGTTTTGTACTATCAAGTAAAATACCAATCCTTAGCTGACCTTTCCATGAGTTTTCAGAGGCAGTAATCACATTTGAGAAGATTGTCTATCCTTTTCCCATGGAGCAGCTAGTGGATTTGAATCACATGCATTTGGGAATGCCACACAGATTCTTACCACTAGGACACTAGAGCTCCCATAGTTACCAGAAATAATAGAAAAAGAAACACAGCAAAATGGCAGTGCTAAAACCTGGCCTGTCAATAACCACACTTAGTGTGAATAGACTAAATGCACAGACGAAGTGAAAAAGTATAGCAAAATAGATTAAAAAATATCAAACCCCATCAATATGTTGCCTTAAAGAGACACAGCTATGAGAAAAAGGTAGACTAAAAAGCAAAAGTTAAGAGAAAAATCTCAAAAAAATCAAAACAACCCAAGCAAAATGGCACCCAGATTCCAGGATGAAAAACACTATAAAAGATAACAAGGGCACTATATAATGATTAAAGACACAATAGACCAAGAAGATGTAACCTCTTTCATCAACATCTGTCAACATAACAAATGATATACTTGTAAAACACATAAAACAATGGTTAATAGATTTGAATGATGAAACAGAAAGTACTGCTATAATGATAGGAGACTTTAACATACCACTCTCACCAAAGGATAAGTCAACTTGAAAGAAACTTAACAAGATGGAAAAGATCTAAAGTACCCAAATAACCCACTCAATCTTATGGATGTTGGTTAGGCATTGCTCTCAATAAAAAAACCAATATACTTTCTTTTCAAGTACACATGGCACATTCTCCATAATTGATTACATATTAAGACACAAAGCAAACCACAAATAATAATAATAAAAATTAACACTGAAATAATACAAAGCATCTTCTCAGACCACAATGCCATAAAATAAGACATCAATGACAAAAGTGTAAAGCTTACAAAATCACTTATGTGGAAGTTAAGTAACACACTTCTAAAACAAAATTGGGCTATAGAAGAAATTAAAAGACTTAAGGTTGCATATTGGATTGTACTCGGGGAGGTAAGGGGATTGCAGGGAGATTGTATACTAATGAAAGAATTTTTCTTTTACTTTTCAAAGAGAGGAGCGAAGTGGGGTGGGGGGAGGAGTGGGCAGGGAGAAAAGTGCAACAATGAATGAATGGAAATGAAAAATTTTTGTAAACGCTCATTAAAATTAATAAAATTAAATTTTAAAAAAGAGATAAAAGAAACAAAATAGCATACTTCTAGGAAAAAAAAGTATTTGCAATAAAGAAGTCATTGATTGTGCATAATTTGATCATTCTATCTCCAGATTAATTTTTGTCACCAAGTCCATGTTTTCCAACTGCTGATCCTTCTTAAAAAAATTATAATGCCAAAAGCCTGGGAAATAGGTAAGGCAGTCCTCAGGGGCAGTTCACAGTAATAGGCAAACACTTAAAAAAGGAGGAGAGAAGCAAACATTAATTACCTAACTCAACACCTCCATCAAATAGAAAAAGAACAACAATTTAACTCCATAACCTCTAGAAGAAAATAAATTATAAGGTCAAGAGCTGAAATCAAGAAGATAAACAGAGTAAGTGTTGAAACTATCAAGACTAGGAGGTAGTTCTTCAAAAGTCAGTAAAATAGACAAACCATTGGCAAACTTATTGAAAGAAAAGAAAGAGAAAACAAATATTCAAATAAGATATGTTATAACATGGAAAAGGCTAGAGAGCATTATGTTGAGTCAAGTAACTGAGTCTCATGAGAACAAATATTACACAAGATCATTATTATAAAAATAAAACAAGTAAGATGTGTACAAAATTTCAAAATAATAAGGGGAGTTAGGAAGGAGGAAATCATGAAGTTGTAGAGTTTGGTAGACCAAGGGAGAGGTTGAAGTAATTGGGAAAGGTTCTATGGTGACCTGAAAAGGCAGAGTAATGATGGATATGGATCAGTATTTTATAAAATACAATATACGGGAATGATCACATGACATACATTATGAATGGAAGAATGTGTGAGACAATGTATATAAATGATTTATTCAATGTATTTAAATTTTGTATACAAACTAATATAACATTAAAACAATTTTTAAAAATCTATTTACCTTAACAACTATCTTGCAGCCAAAGTTGTTCAATGATAACTAACTAAACTCTCCTTCCTGTTTGTAAAGATATTTGACTTTATCTTCAAAACAAAGAAAGGTGAACTCACTTCATAATGATCTTTTGTAAGTTGTTGTTATGTCAAGTCATTTGCAGCTCATAGCAACCATATGCACAATACCTCACAAGCCCGCACTATCCCTAGTTAGACTCACTGCCTCTGGCACACCTACCCTCATTACCCCAGTTATTATGTGAATGCATTTTATCCTAGGTTTTCCTCTTCTGTGCTGTCCTGCGAAGCAGGAGTGTCATCCACTTCCTAAACCACATGCCTCTGGAAACTCTATGAACTTGGAGAAATGATAGTTGTAGAAAGGCCTCAGGTCTTTAGTTCTTGGAGTCATTATGAGTCATTCATGACTGGATGATAAAATCATCATCATAATCAACAACAACATGAAACTTATATCTAGATCAAGAACCTGTTGTCCAAACAGAGCAAGGGAATACACAATTGATTAAAATCAAGGAAGATGTGCGTTAAGACTGTATCCTTTCCTCATGTGTATTCAGTTTATATGTTGAAAAAAATCACTCAAGAAGTTAGACTCTATGAAGAAACATGTGACATAAAAATAGTAGGATATTGAGGAAGCAGTGGAATGCTTCCAGATGGGAGTTTTTGGGTGGTGAGAGCCAATTGGAATGCTTGATTCCGGAGAAATGTGGAATGATGGAGCTCATGGAGTTTGAACCATACCTTGGTTCTTAAATTTGGTTGGGCCCTCAGGCCTGCGGGCCTCAGGTCTGGTTTTAATTGCTTTTGGTCAAACATTCTTTTAAGTGGTATAGCACTGGTCTGTACATTTGCTGTACAGAGGTAACTCGTGGTTGCTGTGATGCTGAACACTGTGACTCTGATGAGCCAAATGTGATACTGGTTACCCATGGTGGACAGTGTTTGGTGGAGCTTCCTGATTAAAACAAGCTTGGAAGCAGGAGTGGCATCCATTTCTGAAACAGCTTGCCTCCAGAAATCCTATGAACTTGGAGACACAATAACAGTTATACAAGTGTTCAGATCTTTCATTCACAGGTTCACTATGAGTCATCTACTACTTGACAGCACTTAACAACAAGAGTATCAAGAGTGTTGATTGTGGAGCCAGCAAGCGGAAATTGTTAACAATCTCAACCTCAGGATATTTTTAAGAGTGTTTTCTTAAATTACTGTTGTTGTTGTTATATGCTGTCGAGTTGCCTGCCATTCATAGCCAACCTATGTACAACAACCTTAAACCCCGCTCTATCCTGTGCCAATCTTATTGTCTTTGATACACCTACCCCATTACCCCAGTCGCTGAATCAATCCATCTCATTGAGGGTTTTGTAAGAAAAAAACTAGTGTCTTATTTCTTTTTCCCTTAGAGAAGTGTTAAGTGTTTAGGTTTTTTTAAATACTACAAATCTTTGGATATGAAAAGTACAAAACTCAAAGATCTTAATTAGATAATTGAAAGGTGATCCAACTCTCTGTGTATAATTGATAGTGATAAATAATTGTATAATTATGTAAAATACATCAACTTTTAGTCATCTAATTTAGGAAAAAATTAAATATATTTAATGTAAGTAAAATTCAGATTGGAATGGTAATAAAGCAAGAAGGCAGAATTAAAAATCCTAGTATGTTTCAACATTCTATTTAAGAGATGATAAGTTCAGTCACTATGAAAGCTAAAAGCAGTGTTCGCCTTTAAACTCAATTCACTATCATTGAGTCAATTCCAACTCATAGTGACCCTCTCTTGTGGGTTTCTAAGACTATAAATAACAAAGGAAGGAGACTGCTCATTTTTCTTTCTTGGAGCTACTGGTGGATTTGAACCCCTGAAGAATTAGAAAGAACTGTATAAAAAAGAGCAAAGGCTGTGTGGGGACAGTCATATCTGACCTTTACCAATTTCACAAAGGTGGACTGTCCCCGTCAACACCATCAACAACTCAGAACCCATTCTTTTAAGGTCAGACATGTCCCCCGTTCTCCCACACCACTTTTTACTCATCTCAGTACCATTCTTACTGCTTTACATTGTCCAAAATTCCATGTGATAGCTCACAAACTACATAGAACCACATGAGGGAAGTCAAAAGGCTATCATTCAGGATAGTAGCAGCATAAAATTACCTAGAACTATTTCTGAAAGGTGCTCACAGATGCCTTTGCCTCGAGCACCATGGCTTTAGACCAATTTTGCAAACCTCTCAGTGCTGTCAATTGTGGCTTTTCCCCTCAGTCCTACAACAAGCTTGGGCAAATGGTTCTTAGCTCTGGTTCATGGATTTGTAGTCCCAAAGCTCACTCCATATCACTTTAGGTCTGTAGTTCTCTGCTGTGGCTGCTTTCTTGCTGCTCCCATAGGCTCTAATCTGGCAAGAATCTCTGGCCCCAAAGGACGTACTATAGTCTCTTGCCTCTTTTTTGTTTGTGGGAAAGATCCTCTCATTCTGCTGCTGGATCCACTCAATTTAATGGAAAGATTACCCAAATCCCTTGTGGATTAGTGAGACTAGCTAATTCCCCTGTGGACAGACTAACACACCCTATTAACACATTCCTGCCCAACCACATGAAAAAGTAAATTAATGGCTAGGGAAGCCATTTTGAACAATAAATTCTTAACACCACAAGCTGTTTCTAAATCAAAAGCTAAATGACTGCCATAATTTAAAAATCTATTATATTTGTAAAGAAATGTCAGTGAAAAATTATATTTTCAGAAACATTTAAGATATTTTACAATTTAAATTGATTTATTTTACAGCCATTCTTGCCACCCTGTCCTATTGTTCTTTCTATTTCACTCTGAAGACTTTGCCAAGCAAATCCCAATTACATCTTTGGTGACATTTTTAGTACCACTCTGTACATCTGCATGAGTTTTCTTCTGCTTGCATGGTACTCTCTACCTAAAGTATTCTCTGCTTTGTCTATTTGGGTGATTGCTAAATATATATTTTAAATACAGGCTGACTTGAAAATTTGGAATCGTGACAAACGCCAAGTATCTCAGTCAGTCACTAGTACTTCCCATGTAACTGTATTTTTGCTTCTATTATGTAATTTACTCCATTGCTTCTTCATTGTATATTTACAGCTCTGTCTCTGGAAGCGTTGAATAATTGAATCTACAGTAAAAAATTTAGGCTTGTTATCCAAAAATGAAAATAGTCATAAGATAAACATGGAAAATGAATTTTAGGTCCTACTTAAAAGGAAATAGTCTCCTGAGATGATTTGGACCTAAGGAGAATAATTTTCTAGTTTAGCTAGATATTGCTTATATCTATAATTAACACCCTTGTATGAGTAGTCAGGAAATAAGGAGACACATTGTACTAGGAAATCTGCAGTTAGAGACTTTTCCAAATCATTAAGGAGTAGTGATATCAGTTTGAGGACTAAGGGAGGTCTGATTAAGGCCATAGTCTTTCCAATTGCTAGCTATGTATCTGAGACCTAGACAATGAATAAGGATGGCAGAAAAAGACTTGATGCCTTTGAGCTGTGGTGTTGGAGAAGAGCACTGACCATCTCATGGATAGCCAAGAAAATGAACAGATGTATCTTGGAGATGGTGTAGCTGGAGTGCTCTTTGGAAGCAGGAATGATGAAGATTTGCCTCACATACTTTGGAATACTTTGGACATGTCGCTAGGAGGTGCTATTCCTTGGAGAAAGACATGATGCTGGGAAGAGTGGAGGGTCAGCGAAGGAGACGAAGACCATCAACCAGGTTGATTGACACAATGTCTGTAGCAATGGGCTCTTGTGTATCAGGAAGTGTGAGGATGACACAGGATAACACAGGGTTCCGATCTTTGTTCATATGGTCACTATGAGTCGTACTCAACTTGACAGCACCTAACAACAACAACAACAAGAGGTATCAATGTCAGTTGCTGGCCTTCCTGAGTAAGTCATGCAGATAGCAACAGAAACCTGGTTTTCTTCCCCTAAGGATATATGTTTTCCTGACAAACTTTTTCTTAATGAGTAGGCCTGAGTAGGCCTCCTAAACCCCAAATCCCAGGAAAATCTAGTTCAAATAATGGATCACAATTTACCCATTTGTTTTTGCAGGCTTAATTGTGTAAGGTTTAAAAAACATTAGATTGACTGTCACTTCCCTGTCAAATAAATAGGAGAGTGGTTACTTTCTTAGTAATTTGTTTTATAGCCCTTTGGTAAAGATGGTGAGGAGGTTAGAAGACCTTTCCCCCCCCATGAATTTATTTTTTGGCAAGGAAAGTAGATCAGAAGTATATTCTCAAATGTCATAAAATGGAGTGTCTAATTCCTGTAACAAGTGTGTTCTTTTTTTTTCAGTCATCATCCTCTGTGGATATAAGAAAATGTCACAAAAACAAATAATATTTGTGAATCCTGCTTGGACACACAGTAAGGTCACTAGAGTCTAAAGTTTTTAAATTGTTCAACCTTAGTTTGGTGGTGTAGTCAATAGGGAGCTGTGCTTCTAAGCCAAAGGCCAAATTGTTCTTGCAGTTTGAATCCACCAGTACCTTCAAGGGAGAAAGATAGATAATCTCCTTTTGTGCCATTTACAGCCTCAAAAACCAAGTGGAGTGTCAGCTACGAGGTGGTTTTGACTTGATAGTAATGAGTTTTGAGTTGTTGTTGTTATGAGGTTCTGTCAAGCCTACTAAGACTCACAGCGGCCCTATGAACCACAGAGCCCATCTTTGCCTTGCCTTGCACTACCTTCAACATCTCTGATGCTCAAGAAAACTGTTACAATTACTGTGTCAATCCATCTTGTTGCTTCTTCCTCTCTTTTGCTGACCTTCTGCTCTGATGACTTGTGGTAAGGAGGTATGCTGCCCACATCAAGGCATGCAGTTCGAGTTTACCAGTTGCTCAAAGAAAGCTAGACAGTCTCCTCCTATGTGATTTACAGACTCTAAAAACCAACTGGATGGTCAGCTATGAGTTAGTTCAACTTGATGGTGCATTACAACAATTAAAGTAACCTTTCCCAGGATGATGCCTCCCTCTACGCACTGGTTTCTCCTGAAAATATGCACAAAGTAAGTGAGGTAAAGTTTCACCATCTTGCCTCCAAGGAACTCTCTGGTTTCACTTCCTTCATGACATAATTGTTTGTTCTTTTGGCACATGATGGTATATTCAATACTCTTTGATAACATCACAATTCCAAAGTATTTTTTTAATTTGTCTTCTTCATTCATTGTCTAACTTTCAAATGCATAAGAATCAATTAAAAATACTATGACTTGCACATG
The DNA here is from genome assembly GCF_000299155.1 of Elephantulus edwardii. NCBI lineage: Eukaryota > Metazoa > Chordata > Mammalia > Macroscelidea > Macroscelididae > Elephantulus > Elephantulus edwardii. The sequence continues at coordinate 7,920,516 of NW_006399757.1, read as the reverse complement.
GTTATTGCTGCTTTGTTCGCAAAACCAAAGAGTTGGAAACAACCCAAGTGCCCATCAACAAACAAATGGATAGAGAAACCATAGTATATTCACATAATGGAATACTACACAGTATTGAAAAACAAGGAACTTATGAAATATTATACAAAATAGGTGATCCTGGAGAACATCATGTTGAGTGAAATATCTCAGTCACACAAAGACAATACTGCATAATGCCATTATTATAAAACAGGACTGACATCGGGTTTGGGTTTGGGAGGAAACTAAGAAAAGAGGGAATAAATTATGCATTGAAATAAATATGCATTGGAACAGATGAAGGAGAGAACTGTTTTAAAAGGCTATATGATTAGGTATTATTTGCGTAGCAAAAGTCCAGAATAAGAGCTGCATAGTAAAGTGGAATGGGGGGAGCAGGATATTACATAATGATGAAAACATTTTTTTTTCTCAAAGAGAAAAGCAAACAGGGCAAGGATGAGTGGCCAGGGAGGAAAATGTGCAACAATGAATGAACAGAAATCCAAGTTCTCTATAATCTTTGATTAAAATCTTAATTAAAAAAGGGAAAAAAGTGACAATTACAGTAAAAAAAAGGAGAAAAATGAAAAAGACTTCTGCTCAGTTAAAAAAAATACTATGACTTTCATCAGGAACACCTCAGTCTTTAAACTGTCACTCTTCCTCTCTAGTACTATGGAGAGGATAGCAGATTTCTCCACTGCAACACATCTTTTGATTTATTGATTGCTATTATCATGGATGTTAATTGTGGGTTCAGTAAAAAAGGAAATATTTGTATTGAGTTTTTAATATTATTCATAATATTCTGAGCATAAATTCTATTAGTCATTATTTATGTAAAACTATATTGCTGAACTCTTGTTATTTTTCGTTTCTTGTTGTCTACTGTCAAATCAGATGTGACTAGCACAGGAGGCGATTGCCCCTCTTTCTCCAGCCAGAACATTAATTGGATTTGAACTATGTACCTTCAGGATTGCAGCACAGCTTCTTGGCATTAGGCCACTAGAGAACTTTTAAACTCTTTTTTTATAAATGTAGTGATTACATTATAAAGTAAGATTAAAATAAAATTTAAGTAGTACTTTCAGAATTACCTTTTACTCTACCTTCCTTAACATAGTAAATTGATTGGAGTGGCTATAAGTTACTCAAATGATCTTACAGTGTTAGATGTTTTAGATCTAGAATTCTCATTGTTTTAGTCTCATAACATGACTGAGCAAGCTTGCACAAGGAGGAGAAATATCACCCCCATTACTACTATTCACTTTCAGTTGTAGTATTCCTGATTCATGCTTAATTTTTTAAGTCTTTCCAGTCAGTATGTACATTTTATGAAAATTGATTATTCTAGTCTATATAAAGGAATCAATAAATTAATATAAAGTGTGTGAAAACTATAATTTGTCACAATATTGTGAAAAGAATTTTTAAAATGGAAGATAACATGAGCCGCCCCTCCATGTTAGAACTTGAATATTTCCCCAGTATATCACGCACTGCATGACATGTGGCCCATGGGAAGATCAAGGTCAGTCTGCGTACTAATGATTGTTGTCATTGTTAGATGCCGTCAAATTCATCTTAGATCCATGGCAACCCAGTACAATAGATGAGAACTGCTCCAAAGAGTCTTCTAAGGATTTTTCTCCTGAGAGCTACTTGGTCGTTTCTGATAGCCTTTAATTAGCAGAACGTACTTACCATTGTGCCAACAGAATTCCTTTACTTTTGTTGTTGTTAGGTTCTGTTAAGTCAAATATGACCACACTGTAGCCACACTATGAACAAAAGATCTTAACTCTGTCTTATCCTGTGCCATCCTCACCCTTCCTGACACAGTAAAGCCAATTGCAAAAGTTACTGTGCCAATTCACCCGGTTGAGGGTCTTCCTCACCTTCACTAACTCTCTATCTTTCTGAGCATCATGTCCCTCTTCAAGGAATAGCCCTTCCTAGCAACATGCTTGAAGTGTGTGCAGTAAAGCCTTGTTATCTTTGCCTTCAAAGAGCACTTTAGCTGCACCTTATTCAAGACATATTTGTTCTTTTGGACATCCATGGGATGGTCAGTGCTCGTCTCTAACACCACAGCTCAAAGACACCAATTCTTCTGTCATTTGTATTCATTGTCCAGCTCTCAGATGTGTAGCAGGAGATTTGCAAGACCATGGCCTGAATCAGATGCACTTTATCCTCAAAGTGACATCATTACTCCTCAATAACTTGGAGAGGTGCCCCCAATTGCAGACTTTCCCAGAGCAATGCATTTCCTGATTTTCTAACTGCTTGTACCAATATTATTAATTTTGGATCCAAGTAAGATGAAGTTCTTGACAGTTTCAAGCTCATCTCCATCGATCATGAGGTTGCCTATTGGTCCAGTGTTAACAACCTTTGTTTTCTTGACATTGAGATACAATGTATATTCAAGGCTATATTCTTTGATCTTCTGCAAAGTCCTCCTCACTTTCAATAAGCAAGGGTGTGTCATCTGCATAACTCAAGTTATTAATGAGTCTCCCTCCAATCCTGATGCCATATTCCTTTTCATAGAGTCCAGACTCTCACATAATTTGTTTAGCATACAGATTGAATAGATGTGGAGAGAGAATACAATCTTGACACATTCCCTTCTTAATTTAAAAACATGTAGTGTTCCTTTGCTCTGTCCTTTACTTTACACTGGTTTAAACTCATTTTCAAGATCATTGCCTTTGAGGTGGAAACAATTCATAGCTGATTCTTCAAAGAATTTCTAAGGCTGTAGATCGTACAGGAGAGAATTGCCCATCTTTCTCCCTTCAAGCCACTGATGGATTCTAACCATCCACTCTGAGTTAGCAGCGCAGTTCCCTACAGACTTTGCCACCATTTGTGGTATAATTGTGCCATGAATAAAACCTCATAAAAATTATAGGCCAGAAAATCCAGTGGGATAGTTCCACTCTGTCACATAAGGTCATGATAAATCAGGATCAACTCTATAGCACATAACAAAAAGAAATCTGAGTTATTTAGAAAAACACATTTTTAAACAAATAGTAGTTTTCTGGGGACACAGTCTACAGGAAGTTGCACTGCTAACCCAAACACCTTCTCTGGCAGTTTAAATGCTGCAAATTCTCTGAGGAAGAAAGATGGATAAGCCTTTCACATGTGATTTACAATTTCTAAATCACAAATGATGTCCGGCTATAAATTGAGTCCTACTCAATGACAATAAATGAGCATCTGAAAGAATTCATCATCTTGAATATAACCTGAAGAATGTGTAGGCAAATTTGGAGGTTCTCTTGTGTTTAAAGGTTGTCGGGTGCTGTAGAGTTTGCTCTGAATCATAGCAACTCTATGTATAACTGAAAGAAAGAAACCCTGACTGGTCCAGTACCTCCTCACAGTCGGCTGTGCTTAAGCCCATTTTCACAGTCACAGTGTCAATCCATTTCTTCAGGAGCCTTTATCTCTTACTCTTTTCTGCTTTTCCACTCAGGGACATTGTACAATGAACAAGGTAAACTTAAGAAGAATTGAGACCTTTGAATTGTGGTGTGTCACAATAGAATACCAAAAGGATAGACCTCTTTAGATGAAGGGCCATGAGGGTGTTCTTTTAAAGCAAGTATGATGAGACTTCCTTTCATACACTGTTTCATCTCACATGTTTCGAGCATGTAATTAAGAGGAACCAGTTCATGGAAGAAGTGTTAATGATTGACAGAGAATTTGGAACTATGTTACTCAATATTATGATTGGATATCTGTAGAATTATAGAATGAATAAAACAGGACTTATGTTTCAAAGGCTAGAGATAGGTTTTTAAAAATTGTTTGACTCTTTATTAATTGCATACATTTACGTTTGTGAATTTCCAACTTCACTTTTGAAAAGAAAATAGTTTTTCTTCCTGTAGTGTGATTTTCTTAAAGTGCACAATCTGTTTATAATTGCTGAGCAATATCCTCTGTCCTCTGCTAGACTGCAGAGAGTTGCACTGCGAAGCCAAAGATAGCCTCTTTCTGTAGATTTGAATCCACCAGCAGATCCTAGGGAGACAGATGGGCAATCCTCTCCCATGAGATTTACAGCCTCTGAAAACTTTCTGAATGGTCAACTATACATTGGACTTGATTGCAATGAGTTTGAGTTTTGTCTGTGATGTCTCTATGAAAAGAAGAAAAATTTGTAACTTGTTCTATAAAGATTACAACCTACAAATCTGTATGGAGAAGCTCTACATTGTCATTATCACTGATGCTATAGAAGCAGATTTTTAAAAAATACCATATTATAATGAAATATACAAAGAACTAGAGTCTGAAAATCAAAAGGGGTGTACTCTCTCAGTATTTCTTAAGCTGAAGGAAATGAAAAATTCAAGCCTTGAGTCACAATACTTAAAGATGCTATGGATTGTTGTTAAGTGCTGTCCAGTCGCTTGCGACTCATAGTGACCCTATGTACAAGAGCCCTAAACCCTCCTCTATCCTGTGCCAACCTCACTGTCTCTGACACACTCACTCTCATTTCCCCAATCACCAAATCGATCCATCTCATCAAAGGTCTTCCTCTCCTGCGCTGTCTCTCCTATCACCCAACATGATGTCCCTCTCCAAGGACGGATCCCTCCTTGAAACACGTCCAAACTATGTCAGACGAAGCTTCAGAATTCATGCCTTCAAGAAGCAGCCTGGATTCTCCCTCCCCAGGAGGAACTGGTTTGTTTTCCTAGCAGTCCATGGTATTATTCAACACTCTTCTCCAGCACCACAGCTCAATGGCATCAATTATCTTTCTATAATCCCTAGTCACTGTCCAGTTCTCCGACTCATAGCATGCAATTGAAAAGACTATGGCCAGGATTAGGCACACCTTAGCCTCCAGCCTGACGTCGTTGTTCTTCAGTACTCTGGAGAGGTCTCTGTCAGCTGACTTTCCCAATGCAATTAATCTCTTGATTTTCTGGCTGCTAGTACCAAGAGTGTTGACTATGGAGCCAAGCAAACTAAAACTGTTAACT
>NW_006399757.1:7898128-7909430 GCF_000299155.1 Elephantulus edwardii | reverse complement strand
ACGTGTACAAGGAAGTCCAGTGAATACCACTAATTCAAGAAACCCAGTATAGAAGAAAAAGCTTAGTTAAATAAATTAAGATTAATGGGTTCTTTCAGAAAGACTAAACAAATAAAAATGACATAAAGTTTATTTTGTAAGCGAGTTCAGATGGACTCGTCAATCCGGGGTTGCTCTGGTTGCTCAAAGACAGCACTTTTCTGTCACTTTGAATCCACAACTGGGCTGCAGAAAGACGAGCAGTCTCTTCCTTTGTGATTTACAGCCTGGGAAACCTCCTGGAGGGTTTGCTATGAGTTAGGTTTCACTCTATAGCAATGAGCTTGAGGAATTTTCTTCTTGTTCTTGCTATTGGTTATTTTGTTTTCTGTATTAAAGAATTTCTGGAAATTTTTAGGTACATCAAATTGTTGCATGAACTATTCTTTCAAAACATCACTGTATTTTGCAATTTTTAAAAATGAGAGCTGCTCCTGTTGGAGTTGGAGCAACAGAACAGAAATAAGCATAAAAGACAGAGATGGAGCATGAGTTCAGGTTCTTTGTCCTTGACTCAACAAACAGCAAGGAAATATCCCACTTTCTCAGAGCACTGAAATATAACATGTAGGTTCTTTTTGTAAATTGATCAGTCTTATTGATTCTGCTTGCTTTTATGCTTTTTTATTTATTTATTCACCCAGCATATGTGCATTTTTTCAATTGCATCTTTATTTGACAAGAATCTCTTGTGTGATTTCTGCTATGTAGACATTGGGAGTCCTGGATAAAAGCCCTGATTTTGACGTGCCTGCAATGTTGTAGATAATTGCTGAAGGTAGGGTCTATCACAGAACCTTGTCTTATTTATATTGGTCTAGTGAATTAACTCTATAGTAAAGCTTATCAATAGTTTAGAAATTTGCTAGAGTAAAAAAACATATGTATTTTAAAGGTTAATTACAAAATGATTTACAGGTAGGTAATGGTATATAATCAAGCACCTATGCGTTGTTTTATAATTTTAACCTCGCAGCCAGTAGATTCAGGTATATCTTGGAGATATTTCAGGTTTCTTTTCCAGACCAACCTTAATTAGGCAAATCACATGAATTCTTTTTCCAGTCCATATTAGTTATGTTTACACTATAGTGTAGTCTATTAAGGGAGCTCTGGTATATGGTCTGGTGGTAAAAAGCTTCACTGCAATACTAAACACACATGGTTAAAATCCACTGGTTTCTCTGTGAGAGGAGGATGGGAAATCTCCTCCTGTGTCTAAAAAGCGACAGGATTGTCAACTATGGGCTGATTCTGACCTAATGGCATTCAATAACAACAACATAGTCTAATAAGAGTGGAGTAGCATTATGAAATAGTTTGAAATATTGAGAGAATTACTAAAATGTGATACAGAGAAGTGAAGTGAGTATATGCTATTGGAAAAATAGAGCTGATAGACTTGCTCAATGTTGGGTATCCATAAATCTTCAATGTGTAGCAAAGCAATATCGACAAAATGCAATGAAGCAAAATGGGATAAACTGTATGTAATGTACTGGCATCCATAATATTTTTTTCTAGTGACCTTCAAAAACTTTGCCTTAGTGTATTTATTCAAATTCCTCATTAAAGTATATGTAGGCAAAACGTAGATCAAACCACAATGGTTTGAGGGTTTTCTGTGTTTTTGTCCATTAAATCTTTAGTAACATTAATATGTTGGATGAACTGCTGCTTGGCACGACATATCCATATTTCAGCCAGAGTTTCTTAAATTTTTCAGTTCTCATAAAACATAGTTTAAATTTTAATGTATTATGTATGATTCTTTATGACATCTAATCGCCCTCCCCACTCCACCCAAGGGTGTAACTATAAATAGCCATAACGTTTAGCCCTGGCTTTCGAACAAGCAGGAAGAAAATGTAGATCCAAATGAGAATCATTGCTTCCCATTTCATCACTTGGTGGGCAATCTATGTTTTAAAATGACTTTTTTATTATTACAAATATGCTCCCTTCAGCCTAATTGTGACATCTTCAAGAACAATTCTTGCCCATTGAGTTCATAGCACTTTAAAAGAAGTAATTCTTACAGTTTGAAGTGAAACAATAATTATATTGTGGATAGATGTTAGATAAGAAACTCTTATAAAGTTCAGTTCAGCCAGTATAGATGATTACATGGGGCTATGATTAATATATTACTAAAGTTGGTCAATAAAAAAAAAGTTGAGCTTATAGTCTGAAATTGAGAGAAGTGGAAAGTAGTTATGCTACATTCTACCAGTACTGTTAAAATTAAATTAAAATTGTTTTGATGGCAGTTAATAATATTCAATCTTGTGATCTAAATATTGTATCTATTTTCATATATTGCTATTGTTTTGGAAAGTTTTAAAATGGATTGATGATGGATTTATGAAACCTTTGCTTCTTGCACTTTTTGAGATGGTAAATGAAACACAGGTAGGGTTATTATGATGATTAAATGAGAAATAATATGGGAATATAATGAATGACCTCAGTAAATGTTGGTTGAATGAATGATTCATGGCAAGATAAAAGAAAAATAAGGTAAATTTTAACTGTGCCATATGAGATTAATTAATAGTAAGAGATCAACAAAGAGTCTAAATCAATGATAATTGCAATGACAGGCAAGACTTGGCTCCAACACTTCATTAAACTTCTATTTTTATGGGGATTTCTTCATTTCCACTGAATGAACAAGGCAGTATGCATGACTTATTCTGCAGTGAACTTTGATGAATTTTTCTAAGTACATTAAAAATGAGTTGCATCCTTCTCTTAATCCAAGAAGCCCCTCTACCTACACTGATAAACCCTCTGATGCACATGTAAGAAGGCAGGATAACGGGCATGAAGGACAATCATCTATATGTATATATAAAATATATATTTTTGCCTGTCAGTAATAACTCTGAACTGCCTACAGCATTCATCGTGTCTCTTAAAAGTCAGGTATTGTATTGAATTCAAAAATTCTCTTATGCTGAGCAGGGAAAGGGAAAAAAAAAAAATCAAACACTTTCTGAATTGGGCCCAAATATCCAAGGTTAATTTTCTGAGAAAGCTGCAGCGGCTAGATAAGGCCATCCCCTGCAAATTAGTTTTGCCTGCCTGGATTACAGCTAAATTTATGCAGCTTGCCTTATCCTTTCGGAAGCGCTTCTGAAGTGTCGTAATTAACTGGCACACATAAAGTGAGCACATTTTCTGCTTGGTGGCGGCCATTCCTCATTTCATCTTAGTTCTAACCCAAATGGAAAGGTAGTTTCTTATTTTTACTGTTAAAAACACACATGAATGCACTTATGTGTGTGCACATGTGGGTGTGCACCCCCGTCCCCCAAAACATCCTCCACTACTTTACAGAAGTCTTTGAAAACAATCATAAAACAGCTTCAGAAAGAGAGTTTGGAAATGTAAAGGGGCAAAGGATACTGCTGAGAAAGCAGAGAAAGATTTTTGAATAAAAGTTAAAAAAAAAAAAGAGAAAAAGGTGCATTTTATGAAGTGGTTAGACTTAAAAAAACCCAAACAAACCAGAAAAATTGACTTTAAACCATAGTTTCTTTGTGTAATTTTTGACTATATAAATGGAAACTCAAAATCCTCCAAGAGTTGATAAAAAAGTATGAGCAATATCTATTTAGTTTACATTTTCTGTTGCTATTTCCTTATTTATTTCACTTCCCCTTCACATTTTAAAGTCAATACTCCTTTTAAAACTTCAGTATAAAAATAGTCTAAATAAAATCATCATTACACTCTCCCTTTCTCAAAGATGCAGTTCCACAGCACCATTCATTCATGTGTATTGCTTTGGCTGAATAGCTTCTTTGCACACAAGACTGAATCAGTCAGTGCTTATTGAATATCAATAGAAGCCTTTGTCAGAATTGTCTCTGGCATTATTTTTTAGTTTGGTCAGCTCCTGGAAAATACACTAAATACCCCAGTGCTCCTTGCTTAACACTTCTCATTAAGGAGCTTTTAAAAAAACACAAAACATTGGCTTTGCAGCCTGCAGAAGGTGATCAGGATTCCCACAATGCCTGGCTCATGGAATTGCATGATGCATATGACACCCTATCAGTTATAATCCTGGAAGAACTGGGAGAGGCTTTCTGTCCTTCACCCTGTACTACGTCTCCAGATTTTCTTTGGCTTCAATTCCTCATAGAGTTATTACAAGGATTATGTGTATAAATACATTCAAAGTGTTTATGATTGTGCCTGGCACACAGCAAGTGCTCAATAAATGCTTGCTGTTACTGTATTCTCAGTGGGGTGCTGCTCCAGTATTAGCTTCTGGCTGAGCACTTTCTGACTCTTTGAAATAGAAGTTGCTTTTTCCTAAGTGAGTGAACTATATAAGGATTTAGCAGGTGAACTGTATAAGGATTTCATTTCTCTCTTCTTACAACATTTTCCATTTCTGGGGGTAAAAACAGCAGAAAACAAAACCCCCAAAACCCCACACCTCTCCTTGCCTTTTGTGTGTGTAACATTTCCTCGCAATCTTTTTCTGTCTTCCAATTGAAAATTCAGGCTATCAACTTTCATCTTCCTCCCCAACCCCAGGTATCTCGTGTAACCTTTATCTTCCTCAGTCTTATGACTTTTATTCTCTTTCTTTCATAGATGTATTTAATTCTTGCAAGTAATCATCTTTGATAAACAGAATGATCCAAATTCTTGTATGAGTTGGAAGTGCTTGTTGGTGCCTCAAGGAAGATGTTCTCTAATTCAGGAAGTTATATGATACAATTTAGAAAGTATTTTCTTTCTTTAATTCTTTTTTTCTCATGGGAATTTTTTTGCAATGAGATTACTCTTTTAGGAACTAGAGTAGTCTCTTACTGGAGCTTTTGTGGACTAGAGGTAAGAAGCTGCACTGCAATCCCAAAGGCACGCAGTTTGAATTAATCAGCTGCTCCATGGGAGAAAGATGAGCAGTCCCCTCCTGTTGGATTTACTGCCTCTGAAAACCCGCTGAAAAAACCTGCTATGATCTGTTCCAACTTGACTACACTCATAACAACAACAATCCTCTAGACCATCAGAGCTTCCTTTTCATTAATGTTCTGTGCTGTAGAATAAGAATCAATTCATAGCAAACCCACCAATGAGTTTTCAAGCTAGAAATTATAAATTTCAGGAGCTGTTCTCCCTCTTTCTACTACCATGCAGCTGGTGGATTTGAACCACGTGCCTTTGGGTTGACTGTGCAACTCATTACCCTCTAGATGCCATTTCTTTTAACACCGTTAGTTAGGTGGTGTCGAGTGGACTGTGACCCGTTGTGCAGAATAAGGCAATTTTTTCATCTATTGCATCACTATGAGTTCCATATTGGTAGTCTGTCAATTCCTGAGCCCTTATTTTTTTGCCAATATTTCCAGTAAAACCTGAACTCCTTTTTTTACTACTGTTGGTTCTTGATCATGTCTACTTTCTGAAATGGCTCAATCTTGATCAGTTCTTTTTGGTATAGTGACTCTGTGTATCCCTTCCATTTTCTGTTGGTACTTCCTACATCGGCCAGCCTTTTCTCTGCAGAATCATTTAGTTTTACAATTCGAGGCTTGAATTTGGTCTTCAGTTTTTTTCAGCTTGAAAAATACTGACTATGTTCTTCCCTTTTGGATTCTCATATTCAGACCCTTGTACATTTCATTGTAATACTTTGCTTTGTCTTCTTGAGATGCCTTTTGAAATCTTTGGTTCAGTTATCCTCTACAGAGAGAACATTTTTATTTTCTTGAATACACTAACATAGAGGAAGGAAGCTCAGGAGAGAGTTGTGCTGCTAACCCAAAAGAGATGCTGTTTAAATTTACCAGACGTGGGTTCCTCTGGATGATTTCTTCTTGGGTGATTCACAGCCTCAGAAAGTGAATGGCGAAACACATATAGTTGGATCTGACTCTATAGCAATGAGAATGGGTGAAAACATAGGGGACTGATCAACCAGGTTGATCTATAGCTAGATATAAGAATAAGAAATCAAATCAGTGATTGTTAACACGTATTAAGGAAATATTCAACCTTCAGACTTACTCCTCCTTCTCCTGAAAGTAAGAATGAGGGGAGGAATAATGAGCTAAAACAAAATTGAGTGATATTATCTCAAGTGCCATAAGCCCCTTTATTGAATCCAGGCTTCTAGCTGAGCGGAGAAAGAATGGATTTGAATCAAATAGCTCATCTTTTACTTTAAATGCCTCTCTATAGTGTTTGCTTCACAGAAATGTTACTCTTTTGTTTTTTATTTAACATTTGAGAACGTAGAATAAATTGAAGTTTTGAAGTTATCCTTTTAAGGTTTCGAGTGTGGTAAATTCCATCTGTACAATGACTGGGATCTTAGTATTAAAATACATTCTAAAATAAGTTCTTTGCTTGTTTTTCTTGATTTGAGAAGTATTTTAAGTGATGTTTTGGTTGACTTGAGTATTGGGGTCAAATTTTCTTGTTTTCTGGCAGGGGCAGAGCAATAATTCTGTGTCCAGTGAAAGTTCTCAGTTAAGGTTACAATCAACACAGAAAGAAGTTTTAGGTAGTTTACTTAAGGCATACTAGTTTTAATAAAATTAGGACTAAAATAAAAAAAAAGCAAAACTCATTTTCTGAAAACCTGAAGACAAAAATAAGCAATTATTCATTGAAATAGCACAGGATTAATTTGCCTTTTAAAACTACAGAAAAGAAGGGGAGGAAAACCACTTTTGGAAAAAGCTGAGAATTAATTTTTGTATACTTTGCAATCACATGTTATGCACCAGAGAGTTGGACAATGACTAGGGAGGATAGAAGGAGAATTAATGCTTTTGAGCTGTGGTGCTGGAGAAGAGTATTGAGGCTACCATGGACTGTTAAGAAAACAAACAGATTTAACCTAGAGAGGGTTAAACCTGGCTGCTCCTTAAAGGCAAGGATTCTGAGGCTTTGTCTGATATACTTTGGACATGTTGTAAGGAGGGACCGGTCCTTGGAGAGGGACATCATGCTTGGGAGGGTGGAGGGATGGTGCAGGAGAAGAAGGCCCTCTATGAGGTGGATTGATTCGGTGACTGGGGTAATCAGGATGGGAGTGTCAGAGACAGTGTGATTGGCACAAGACAGAGCAGAGTTTAGGGCTGTTGTACATAGGGTCACTATGAGTGGCAAGTCACTCAATGGCACATAACAACATAAAAGCAACCCTAGAATTAGATATGTTACTTAGATCTAGAGGATTAGAACCAAAGAATGGACAAAACAAAGAACCAACAGGCATTCTCACACATGCACACAAATGCGAACACACACACACAAAGCGTAAAACCATAAGCTTTTCAGAGTTTGCTTTTTCTTGTTCATTTTTCACAGAATATATCATGTATATTACTACTATTCTTTTGCATTCATCCTTCTAATTAGAAGTGATGTTGTTGTTAAGTGACATTGAGTCAGAACTGACTGATAGTTGAAGCTCTAGTGGGTTTTCAGAAGCTGTGCATTATACTAGAGAGATTGCACATCTTTCTTGAATAGTAGATTTGAACTGCCATCTTTAGGGTTAGAGCACAATTATTTACTCACTAGGCCATCCGGTTATATTTTTAAATTGTTTCCTTTTTGTCTTAAGGGTGACAGAGAAATTTTTAACTAGGGTTGTGGCACTGGTGGGACATGACTCCTAACATGGGATAGATGAGATTGACAACAGTTTATTAGTGAATATATTCAAGGCCCTGAATGAAGGACACTGCTTGCTACACAGGAACATGTGGGCTTGTTCTCAGGAACAGCCAGCCAGGGGTTGAGGAAAGTAGACTTCCTAGTACCAAGAAGATGAGGCACTTCCTGATTCTTGTAGGGGGATATGATTAGCTTGTTTGAATAATTCTGTAGGTTGGCAGGAAACTGGAACCTATTACTCAGGTATGAACAATAAATGCACCTGGTCCATTTGATAAGGAAGATTATTTGGTAGGCAACCTTATCTGTGGCCACAGATTAGGAACAGGTACTTGTCTTTTGGCTGTTTGTGACTCTCTCAGTTTTGCCAGATGTTACGGTTGTGCAAATATTGAGCCTTACTATTAAGGCTTTATGCTACTGAAGCAAGAGATGTTCAGGTCGTTTTATCAGCATGGACAATGGACAGTCATTCTTTCTCTGTAGCAGAAAAATGAAATGAAACAAATTGTTTTTCCAGTCCTCCCCTAAGATGGAGGAACAACATTTCTTTCTCTCAAACATAAGCACAGAGTAATAGAATGAGCTGGAGGTCTCTAAACAGGAAGACTAATAGAATGAACTGGAGGTCTCTAAAAAGGAAGATGTTGGCCCATCTGATATATCTGCAGCTGTAATCAGGTGCCCAGAGCAGGAGTCCTTTTGGCATCACTTTTAACAACTCTTCCCAGAACCCATTCCCAGCAGCTATTCCTTCAGTGGTGACCCTTGCTGGAAACTATTCCTGCCAGCAGTGGTTCTCAGTGACCTGCATTCAGCTTCCAGAGACTACTTTAAGTCAGTACGTTTGGTCAAGGTGTCCTGTTCTTTCATTTGTGGGGCAATTTAGGACATTTGGAATGATCCATCTTGTGTGTATCTTTCCAGGCTTTGGCAACATGGCTGTTTTAGTGAGGGGTAAGTTGAAGGCATCTAGGGTCGTATTTCGATGTCTCAAAATCATCTAAGGCTCGTCTTTGTGCTTCCTTTCAGAAACCGCGTCTTCACTTCTGTAACTTTGTCATGTGACTTCCTTCTCTCTTTTTTGTTGTAGAATTGCTCTCTTGTTATATTTCCTGGTTCCCTGGTCCTCACCATTGTGTCTCTGTGTTTGTATCCAGTGAAATGTTCTGGGTTTTCTTTCCTCTTATCTTTCCTTCAAGGTGAAAGTTTCCTCTTCTGAGTCTCTAAATTAGAAAGAATGTGGTTAAGAAGTTTCTTTTCAGGTTTCTATGTGTATGAAAAGAACTCATGAAACAGGACTCTGTGATGAAGAATGTGACATCAGAATGAGAGGAAGATTCATCAGCAACCTGCCTTATACAGAAGATACAACATTTCTTACTGGAAAGTGAGGAGGTCTTGAAACACTTGCTTCAGAAATCAAGGACTAGAGCCTTCATATGGATTACACGTCTACATCAAGAAAACAAAGGTCTTAACCACTGGGACAAGAGGTAACATTAAGATGGATGGAGGAAATATTGAAATTGTTAATGCTTCCATTTAACTTGAATTTAAAAAATCAACATCCTAGGTATCAACAGACAGGAAATCAGGAGATGCAGAACAATGTGCAAGTCTTCTTTCAGGAAGCTCTCAAAATACTAAAAAGCAATGATGTCAGTTTGGAGACTAAGTTTGTCTGATTCAGGCTACAGCCATTTCAATAAGTTTCTACACATCTGAGAGTTTCACAATGAATAAAAATGAAGAAATTGATGCCTTTAAGTTGTGGTGTTGGAGAAAAGTACTGAATATTTCATGAACTGCCAAAACAATAAACAAGTGTGTCTTGGGAAGAGTGCAACCAGAGGGTTCCTTGGAGGTAAAGATTGTGAAACTTCGTCTCTCATACTTTGGGCATGTTGCTAGGAGACACTATTCCTTGGAAAGGGACACCATGCTTGGAAATGTGGTCAGCAAAAGAGAGGAAGACCATCAGTGATGTGGATTGAGATAGTGACTGTAGTATCAGGCTCAAGTGTGTCATAGATGATGAGGGTGGACCAGGACAGGACAGAATTTAGGTATGTTATTCATAGGGTGGCTATGGGTCATACTTGGCTTAATTGCACCTAACAGTAACAACTTGTAGGCCTAGGTTCTGGCTCTGACGAGTGACTTGCAAAGACAGCACATAGCAGGAATCCTGTCAAATAGTCCAGTTGAACTGTTTCTGGGTTACATTTTATGGAACTCCAAATGTCATGTGGTACCATCTTCTAAATAGCGTTAGACTAAAGACATAGACTACTCCAAGATAAATAAGTAGTCTACAATCTAGTATGAGGAAAAGTTACATACCAGGGGAAGTCTATTTTTGGTCTAAATAATAATCAAGGTAAGTACATGCTTATATGTATTCATTTACTAATTTATACACCGGACAATTTCAAAGCTTTTCACTGCATCAAAGATTCTTTTTCTAGCCATAACCAGCAACTGTACGTTTTAAAATCCTAATATTCTTGTAGACTCAAAGAGTCTTTTTGGTTTTAGAATCCTTAAGAGGTTGTCGGGGACAGAGTATACAGTAAGCAAGGTAAGCACAGTATTTCTTGTGCTTACTTGCTAATAAATACAGAACAGTTTCACATGGCACTGATGTAGACAAAAACTGTTTAACTTGCTTATTGGTGATGTCCTGAGTAGTAACAGGACTGGTAGATCTCTGGAGATCCAATATAGAAACTTTACAATTTATGGTCATTAATGTAAATTTGTCAGGCAACATTCCACCCTTCAAATAAAAAGAATGTCTAAATGTTATTGTTTAGATCTGTACATTCTCAAATAAATTATTTTTTTTTGGTTTCCTTACCTTCATAGTCGTTTCTGGGAATGAGTTGCTTGTCAGGACTGTGCCAACTTCTTGTCTGGAGGTAACTTTGAAGGTCTTAGATAAGTCATGTAGTCCTCTGTCTTTCCAACATAGTTCCAGCAAAACACAACAGATTTACTTTACATTTGCATGCTTGTCAAGCCTCTGGTGGTTTTTCCTTGTAGATCACCCTTTGTTAAATAGAAAATGTCTGGAAGTCTTATTTCAAAGTTAACTCTCAAGTACACTGTAGTATCCCTTCTTCCTCCCCTCTCTCTGCTTCTAACCAGAAATCTCAGCCATAAAGTAACTTCCTTTAATCTTGGATCTAATGTTGGTGTTGTTCTGGGAGGCTGATGTTATTGTTAGGTATCATCGAACAGAACAAGAATCATGAACAACCCTATGAACAACAGATCTGAATCCCTCCTATAATACTGTGCTGTTGTTTTGTTGTTGTGTACCATCAAGTCAGAAACAACCCATAGTTGACCTTCTAGTGGATTTTCAGAGACAATTAAACACACAGGGGGAGATTGCCTTTCTTCCCTCTCGCGTTGAGCAGCTGATGGTTTCGAACTGTGTGCTTTTGAGATTGAAGCACAGTTTCCTACAACTAGACCAAGTATTATGTTGTTGTTGTTATGTGTCGTCGAGTCGTTTCCGACTCATAGCGACCCTATGCACAACAGCCCTAAACCCTGCTCTATCCTGTGCCAACCGCACCGCCTCTGACACACCCAT
>NW_006399757.1:7894959-7898028 GCF_000299155.1 Elephantulus edwardii | reverse complement strand
TTTGTTTTCTTGCTATTGAGCTTCAATCCATATTAAAGGCTGAAGTTCCTGACCTTCTTTAGCAAGCGCTTCAGGTCTTTCTCAGTTTCAGCAAGTAGGGTGGTGTCACTTGCATGACACAAATTGCTGATGAATCTTCCACCAATCTTGATGCCACATTCCTCCTCATGTAGCCCAGCATCCTGGATGATCTATTCTGCATATAGATTGAAAAAGATATGGAGACAGAATACATCCCTGGCAGACACCCTTCCTGATTTTGAACCATGCAGTGTCTCCTTGCTCTGTTCTGATGACTGCCGCTTGGTTCAATATAGGTTTCACGTAAGCACAGCTTGTTGTGATCTACACAGTCAAAAGCCTTTGCATAATCAATGAAGCACAGACAGACATTCCTCTGGTACTCACTGCTTTCTACCAGCATACCTCTAACATTAGCTATAATATCCCTAGTACCATGACCTCTTCTAAACCCAGCATGTACATCTGGCAGTTCTCTGTTGACATGTTGTTCCTGTCATTTCTAGATAATTTTCAACAGACTCTTGCTTGCGTGTGATATTAATGATATTGTTCGATAATTTCCACACTCTGTTTGGTCACCTTTTTTTGGAATTGGGACAAATATAGATCTCTTCCAGTCAGATGGTCAGCCGGCTGTCCTCCACATTTCTTAGCACAACTTAGTGAACACATCTAGAGCAGCGTCTGTTTGTTGAAACATATCAATTGGTATGCCGTCAATTCCAGGAGCCTTGTTTTTTTGCCAATTGTTTAGAACAACTTGAACTACCTTCTTCATCACCATAGGCTCTTGCTCATATGTTATTTCACAAAATTCTTCTATGTCAGCCAATTCATTCTGGGTAGAATATTGAATTTTCCAAGTAGTATTAAAAGAACATGGAAGGTGTATACAGAGTCACTGTACCAAAACGAATTGACTGACACAGAAGAATTAAAAGAAACAACATATGATCAAGAAGCAATAATGATTAAGGAGGAAGTTCAAGCTGCTCTGAAGGACTTGGCAAAAACTAAGTCCCCAGGAATTAATGGAATACCAATTGTCATATTTTAACAAACAGATGATGGCCTGGATGTGCTCACCAGGTTGTGCAAGGAATCTGGAGTTACAGATACCTGACCAACTGACTAGAAGAGATCCATATTTATTCCCATTCCAAAATACAGTGACCTGATAGAGTATAACAATTATTGTATAAAATCACCCATATCATATGCAAGCAAAATCCTGTAAAAGATTATCCACAAATGACCGAAACAGTACATTGACAGAGAACTACCAGAACTACAAGCTGGGTTTAGAAGAGGCTGTGGCATTAGAAACATTATTGCCAATGTAAGATGGATCTTGGCAGAAATCAAAGTGTATTGGAGGGCTATTTATCTGTGTTTCATTGACTGTGCAAAGGCATTTGACTGTGGGGATCACAAGACATTGTGGTTAACCTTGAGAAGAATGGGAATCCCAAAATACTTGATTGTGCTTATGTAAAACCTATACTTGGACCAGAAAGCAGTCTTCAGAATGGAGCAGGGAAACACTGCTTGGTTCAGAATCAGAAAGGGAGTATGTCAGGAAAGCGTCCTATCTCCATAACTTTTCAATCTATATGCAGAACAGATCATTCCAAAGGTAGGGCTTTATGAAGAGGAATGTGGCATCAGGATTGGAGGAAGACTCATCAACAACTTAAGTTATGCAGATGATACAACCTTTCTTGCTGAAACTAAGGATGACCTGAAGAACTTGCTGCAGAAGTTCAAGAACTGTGGTCTTCAATATGGGTTGAAACTCAACATTAAGAAGACAAAGATTCTCACCACTGGACCAATTGGCTCCACCATGATGGACGGAGAAGAAATTGAAATTGTTAACAATTACAGCTTGCTCAGCTCCACAATTAACACTCTTGGCATGAGCAGTCAGGAAATCAAAAGGTGAATTACATTAGGTAAATCTGCTGTCAGGAACCTTTCTAGAGTACTGAGAAGCAACGATGTCAGTCTAGGAACTATGGTGCACCTGACCCAGTCCATGGTCTTTGCAATTACTTGCTATCAGAGAGCTAGATAATGACTAAGGATGACAGAAGAATTGATTCCTTTGAGTTGTGTTGGAGAAGAGTCTTGAACATACCATGGACCACCAAGAAAACAACTAGGTCTGTTTTGGAGAAGATTAAAACCAATTTTCTCCTTTGGGGTGTGTGGCCAGAAGAGACTGATCCTTGGAGAAGGACATCCTGCTCAGAAGGATGGAAGCACATCTCAGTAGAGGAAGACCCCCCTGACAAGATTAATTAATACAGTAACTAGGGCAATGTAGGTATGTGTATCGAAGTCAGTGATACTGGCTCAGCACATAGGGTCATTTTGAGTTGCAGGTGACTTGACAGCATGTAACAACAACAACATCATCATGAAAAGTACACTTCTACAGAAGACAACCTAGAAATATTTGTTGACTATGTATGCTGGGTTAATGAAAAAATAATTTTCTTTATTTTCCCCTGAACAACAATGGCAGTCTAACAAAAATATTAAGATATATTTTAGCTTAGGAAAAGCAGGTAAATTATGTGATCCTTTCAAAAGAGAAGAATTGAAGTAGCATCAGATAAAGGGAAAGAAGTGTCTTTTAAACTATGAAATAATAAATATATTTGTTTGTTAAAACCAAACAAATGAAAAATATTTTTTAGTAAATGCTGTCATGTATTTGATTAAAGGGTCCTTCAAATACTGTATAAGAACATTATTGTAGAACACGTATGAGGATTGAAGAGGGTAGACGCAGGAGAACCGAGGGGTGAGGAAGATAGGGGGTGGTTAATCATAGGGTTGCACAAATTGATGGATGGAGGGAGTGGTGGGTAAAGGAAATGGGAAAATTCCTGTGTAAAAAACAATGATTACAAACTTTGTAAGAAACCCATTGTTGTTGTTTGTTGTTATGTGCCGTCGAGTCGCTTGCGACTCATATCGACCCTATGTACAACAGCCCTAAACTCCGCTCTGTCCTGTGCCAATCGCACTGTCTCT
>NW_006399757.1:7886432-7894859 GCF_000299155.1 Elephantulus edwardii | reverse complement strand
TATTGTGGGG
Organism: Elephantulus edwardii; assembly: GCF_000299155.1. Taxonomy (NCBI): domain Eukaryota; kingdom Metazoa; phylum Chordata; class Mammalia; order Macroscelidea; family Macroscelididae; genus Elephantulus; species Elephantulus edwardii. The sequence goes on along the minus strand of NW_006399757.1, from coordinate 7,894,849 downwards.
GTAAGCATTAGTTAGAGTGTTGACCCCACACTTAGCCCAATGCCTTGACCCACTTACTTCCCAGCTCCACCCTCCACCAGGATAACCCTTCTCATCTGCCAAGTCCCTTCAGAAAATATATTCCATTGTCCAACCCATGATCTTACAGTTTGTATCTTAAGCTTTCTTGGCTTCTGTGATTCCAAAAACGTCGACTGCTGACATTTTTCTGCCCCTGATAACTTTTTCTTTCATGTTGTAAGCACATTATCACATTCAATTCCTTCAATAGTCCTAAATAGATGGGAAAATAAAGGCCACAGATTTCCTGATATATAAGGGTTTGGAAAAATACTTCCACTTTTCTTTATGCATTTTCTTCAGAGAGTTTTGGGTCAAAATGCAAATTAGATTGCCTAGAAAAAGTTCCCCAAGGTAATATGCAAATATGCTCTATTTATAGTCTTGCCTTACATTATGAATATGCTCTTTCTTTTAACAGAATTGGCTTTTTTTACTAGATATTTTCATGTCTCAAGTATTTATTATTGTTTTCATAAGTTAATATGCTACAACTTCTTATTGACCTTGTTACATTTTCCCCCTAACCTTAATATTGTAAAGTCCGCATCACCTGATCACTATACTTAGTAAAAAAAGAAATTTCAGTTACAAACTAGCTATTAGTGAGTAAAAAACTATTCTGTAAGGTTGTCTAAAAAGTGTTAACAAGTAAATAAAATAGAAGCTGGATAGCTGAAATATTCTCATTCACTCACTCATTGTTGTCAAGTTGTAACCAACTCGTAGCTGACTTTCTAATGTGTTTGTGGAGGTTATAAATTGTATCAGAGGAGATTGCTTGTCTTTCTTCTGTGGAGCTAGCTAATAACAGACTTGAACTGCCAGAAAGTTATCACCTTTGGTTTAGCAGTGAAACTCCAGATCTACTAGGCCACCAGGTTTCCCCTAAAATAATTCTGCATGTAGGAATTTGAAAATTTACAGCAGTCAGGACAGTGGAACGGCAAGCAAAGATTATTCATCTATGATAATTAAGTGTGACTTGTGAGGGTCATACATAGCAAAACCACTGCCAAAGTGTTAAAAAAAGTATATAAAGTGGTATGAATAATCAGTGGTAAGAATATATCTATGTATAACAAGGATTTGAATTTGAACTATAGACTCATTCACTGAGTTCCCACCAAACTATTTCATTAAACAAGACAAATATAAGTTGTAGGGGTGTGTGTTTATGGGTGTGTGTGTGTATATGTACGTTTTAGGTAAAGTATGTATAGCATACAGGTTGAAAAGGTATGGAGACAGGACACATCCCTGGTGTATGCCCTTCCCAATTTTGAACTATGCAGTGTTTCCTTGCTCTGTTTTGATGACTGCCTCTTGGTTCAAGTATAAGTTTCGCATTAGCATAATCAAGTGTTCTGGTATTCCCATTCTTCTCAGAGTGCCACAGTTTGTTATGGTCCACACAGCCAAACGCCTTTGCATAGTCAATGAAACACAGATATACATTCCTCTGGTATTCCCTGCTTTCAGCTAAGATCCATCTAACATTAGCTACAAAATCCCTAGTACCATGACCCCTTCTAAACCCAGTCTGGACTTCTGGCAGTTCTCTGCAGATGTGTTGTTACAGTCATTTTTGGATAATCTTCAGTAGAATCTTTCTTGCATGTGAAATCAATGACACTGTTCTGTAGTTTTCACACTCTGTTGGGTCACCCTTCTTTGGGATGGGAACAAATATAGACCTCTTCCAGTCAGTTGGCCAGGTGGTTGTTCTCCAGATTTCTTGGCACAACTTGGTGAGCATGTCCAGGGCAGTATCTGTTAGCTGAAATATGTCAACTGGTATACTATCTATTCCTGGGGACTTATTTTTTGCTATTTCCTTCAAAATAGCATGGACTTCTTCCTTCATCACCATAGGCTCTTGCTCATATATTGTTTCATGAAATTCTGTATCTACCAATTCCTTTTGATACAATGACTCAGTACATTCTTTCCATCTTCTTTTAATACTTCCTGGATCATTTAATATCCTCCCAAAAGCATCCTTGATTATAGGAACTCAAGGTTTGAATTTGTTCTTCAGTCCCTTGAGCTTAAGAAATGCTGAGCGAGTTCTGCCCTTTTGATTTTCTGACTCCAACTCCTTACACATTTCATTGTAATATTTTACTTTGTTGTCCTGTGCTGCCTTTTGAAAGCTTCTGGGAGGCTGGGCTCTATGAGGAGAAATGTGGGGTCAAGTTTGGTGGAAGATCTATCAACAATCTGCGTGCGATATGCAGATGATACAACCCTGCTTGCTGAAACTGAGAGGGACCTGAAGCTCTTGCTGCAGAGGGTCAAGGACTGCAGCCTCCAATATGGATTGAGGATCAATGTCAAGAAGACAAAGATTCTCACCACTGGGCCAATTAGCAGTATCAGCATGGATGATGAAGTGATTGAGATTGTTCACAGCTTTAATCTGCTTGGCTCCACAGTCAACACTCTTAGCACTAGTAGCCAGGAAATTAGAAGACATATTGCCATGGGAAATTCTGCTGTTAGGACCTCTCCAAAGTACTGAAGAGCAATGGTGTCTCTCTGGAGACTAAGGTGCATCTGATACAGGCCATGGTCTTGGCAATGACTTGTTATGCATCAGAGAGTTGGACAATGACTAAGGAGGATAGAAGGAAAATTGATGCCTTTGAGATGTGATTCTGGGGAAGAGTATTGAAGGTACCATGGACTGCTAGGAAAACAAACAGATTCCTCCTGGAATGGGTTAAACCGGACTGCTCCTTGGAGGCAAGGATTCTAAGGCTCTGTCTAACATACTTTGGACATGTTACAAGGAGGTACAGGTCCTTGAAGAGGGACATCATGCTTCGTACGGTGGAGGGACAGCACAGAAGGGGAAGGCCCCCTATGAGGTGGATTGATTCAGTGACTGGGGTAATTAGGATGGGTGTATCGGAGACGGTGCGATTGGCAGAGGACAGAGCAGAGTTTAGCAATGTTGTACATAGTGTCACTATGAGTCGCAAGCAACTTGACGGCACATAACAACAACAACAACAACAACAACAACAACAACAACAACAACAATGTATAGCATGGGAAGGGTAGAGAGTTGGTGAAGGAGAGAAAGACCCACAGTGGATTGACACTCTCAGTGGGCTTCTGTTTGTCAGGAAATGTGAGGATGGTTCAGGACAGGACTGGGCTCAGATCTTTTGTTCATAGTGTTGCTGTGAGTAGTACTTAGCTTGACGGCACCTAACCACAACAAAAACAAAGCATATAAAAGTTATTTATAAATTGTGAAAGATTGCTTACTAAATTGTATTTTAATTTTTTCATGAATTAATCTTATTATTTGCAATGTAGTACTCTAGATATCATGAGGACTACAATGGAGTTTTAACCACAAGGGACAGACGTACTAGATATAAAAGAGCTTGCATTTCAGTTCAAAGCAATGTTAAAACCAATTTTGGTTTTGTATTAAAACTCACTGGAATTTATTTCAAAGTTTGTTTTTATTTGAGCTCAGGAAAGGTTGAAAAGGTTACAGATTTTTGTGTTTATTTAGTTAAATCCCATGTCATAAAAATCTTCCACAATGTTTACGCTTAAGGTGATTTTGCACTTGTAGCTGAGAGAATTTTTGGTATTTATAAATTAAGATACTGATAAGAAACTCATTGAAAACATCTGACAGAACTTTCTGTTTCAACTTCTTGAGGTAAACTATATTAAGAAATGGTTAATTTAAAAATTTTATAATCCAGGTCCAACAAACATTTTAAGATTTGACTAAGAGCCTGTCTTTTTCAAGAAATAATTTTGTTTTCACTGAGAATTGTCCATAATGTCACAATTTGGTAGACGGCATAAAATATGGGGTGTTAGCATATGCTCATTATCTCCTTGAACTTAGGCAGTCCCTTGTGATTACCTCAGTGTCTCAATGTAATGAATGAAGTGGAAGTGAAGATACTTGAATTGCAAGTGTAAGTTGTAAATGATCATGATACAGCTTCTGCCTTACTCTTTCCTTTTGAGACAAACACGTTGAGAATCCTGACAGTATTCATGAAAGCCAGCTATGTGAAACTACCATAGTAGAGAGACCTCATGGAGTTAGAAAAAGATGCATGAGGAGCTCCAGCTAAGCTAGTTCCCAGTTATTTTGAGTTCTCCCCAAATACGGAACTTTCCAATGATCCTATCCAGTTACCTCCCAGTGGTCCCTCCTGATACCAAGTGAAGTAGACACAAAATATTCCTGATGAGCACTGTCCAAATTGCAGACTCTTGAATAAAAGAAATATTGTTTATGTTTTATTCCATTAAGTTCTGTATCGGTTTGTTATGATAACCCAATAGATCATTTGCCCACGTATTCATGTTGAGATACTATATGAGTTAATCTGCTCTGCCCATTCTTATATTTCTTTCATTAGTCTTATATAACCAACAGACAATAAAGACACTTAGGATTATCCCTATCCCACCCTATGAAATCTGTTTTAAATAAATTCTCTGCATTAGTACCTCTCTGGTTATAAGTGAGCTATAGTGTGTGTGTGTGTGTGTGTGTGTGTGTGTGTGTGTGTGTGTACGTGCACGCGCGTGTGTTAGCTTCCATCAAGTCAACTATGACTCACAGTGACTAGCGACCATGTGAACAAAATATCTGAACCCTACACTACCCTGAGCCATCCTCACACTTTCTGATATGCAAGAGCCCATTGAAGCATTCACCATGTCAATGCACCTGGTTGGAAGTCTTCCTCTCCTTCACTGACCCTCCACTCTTCCTTGTATCATGTCCTTTTCCAAGGAATAGCCCTTCCTAGCAACTTGCTCGAAGCATGTGAGGTAAAGCCTCATCATTCTTGCCTCCAAAGAGCACTCTGACTGCATTGCACCTTCCCCAAGATATATCTGTTTGTTCTCCTGACTGTCCATGGGATGTTCTCTAATACCACAGCTCAAAGGCATCAATTCTTCTTCTGTCATCCTTATTCACTGTCCAGCTCTCAGATGCATAGCAAGTAATCAGAATGTCTATGGCCTGAATCAGATGGACCTTAGTCCTCAAACTGACATTATTACACCTCAATAATTTGGAGAAATTTTTCCAGTGCAATGCATTTCTTTATTTCCTCACTGCTGATACCAAGGGTATTAACTGTGAATCCAAGCAAGAAGAAGCTGTTGACAGTTTCAATCTCCTCTCTATCCATCATGACAAAACCTATCAGTTCAGTGGTGAGAATATTTGTTTTCCTGATGCTGAGATGCAATCCATACTAAAGGCTGCATTCCTTGATCTGCAACAAGTGCTTCAAGTCCTCCTTACTTTGGACAAATAAGGTTGTATCATCTGCATAATGCAGATTATTGATCAGTCTCCCTTCAATTCTGATGCCACATTCCTCTTCATAGAATCCAGCTTCTCAGGTAATTTGCTCAACATACAGATTGAATAGATAAGGAGAGAGTACAATCATGACACACTTCCTTCTCAATTTTAAACCATACAGTGTTCCCCTCCTTTGTTCTCACAACAGCCTCCTGGTCTTGGTACAGGTTCTGCATGAGCACTATCAAGTTCTCTGGGATTCTCATTCTTCTTAATGTCAGTCATAATTTGTTAAGATACATACAGCCAGATGCCTTTGCATAGTCAATGAAGCACAAATAGACATTCTTCTGTTCTTCCTTACTTTCAGCTATGATCTGTCTGACAGCAACAATGATATCCCTGGTGCCACAATCTCTTCTAAATGTATCTATGTTCCCTATCTATGTACTGTTCTAGTCACTTTTAAATGGGCTTTAGTAGTATTTTTCTTGCATGTGGTACTAATGATATTGTTTAGTAGTTTCCACATTCAGTTGGATAATTTTTTTTGAGAATGGGAACAAATATGGACCTCTTCCAATCCATTGGCCAGAAAGCTGTCCTTCAAATTTCTTTGAGAGAGCATCCAAGGCTGCATCTGTTAAATGAAACAAGGCTTAAAATTTATTTTTTTATTATTATTTTGACACCTTTCTTCTTTGCTTTTAATTTCCAGAATAGTATACTGTATGATTATCTGATTCAAAGTGGCTAAAATGTCTCCACCTCATCTCACTAATGCCTAGTTGATATGAATGTTGATATTCATGGGTTCCATTCCATTTTTAACAATTCCAAGTTTCCCAACATTCAAGTTACGTAATTTCCCTGTTCCAATTATTAAATGATGTTTGCTACTATTTTTCCTCATTTCAACTGTTTTCCAATCTGGGCTCTACTATGAAACTACTGTAACTGTCTTCTTACTTTATTGTTCATAAGGTTTTCAAAGGCCTGTTAATTAGGAAGTAGATGGCCCATCCTGCTTCCTAGTCTGTATTAATCAGGGAGCTCCACTAAAACCTATCCACCTTATGGACATTTGACATTTCAGTGGCACAAATTTCAGTATAACAGGAACCCCAAGTTATCTCAGTATAGCAAACTGACAGATAAGGGCTTGGTTAAACAAGAAGCTTCCAGCTCATAACTGATTGTTAATGAAATCAGAAACAGCCAATCATATTATACTTGATTGCTAACAACAAATGCCCAATTTATACGCAGTAAATAAAAAACACCCTGTAGAATTCAACTGTTCCAACCTAGATATTCATCCTTAGGCAGGACCCAACAGACTTAAATAAAAGACCTGCCCACCAGGTTCTGATAGCTAAAACAAGAACCTCCCAGCCCACAGCTGATTATTAATGAAATTAGAAAAAAATCAATCAGCTTATACTTGACTGTTAATAAAATAAAAAGTGTCCAAACAGTTTATACTCAACTTTCGTCCATAAGCCAATTGTTCCAAGCTGGAGACTCACAACATGTTCAAAATATGTGAGACAAAGCTTCACCACCTTTGTCTCCAAGTAACATTCTGATTGTACTTTCTCTAAGACATTTCTGTTCTTTTGGTGGTCCGTGCTCCCTATGGATACTAAGGGTTAGATAAAGGAGCTCTAGCACAATATACAGTTCAATTGTTTTTGTTGTTATATGCCATCAAGTTGCTTGTGACTTGTAGCGACCCTATACACAATAGCTCTCAACCATGCTCAAGCCTGAGCCAACCTCACTGTCTCTGACATACTTCACACATTACCCTAGTTACTGTGTCAGTCCATCTCATCCTATGTCTTGCTTTCCTGCTCTGTCCCTTCACTCTTCTGAACACGATGTCCTTCGCCAAGAAACGGTCCCTCCTGGCCACATGCCCAAAGTATGTGAGATGATCCCTTATGTCCAAGGAGCAGCCTGGTTTCACCTTCTCCAGGACAGACCTGTTTGTTCTTTCGGTGGGGTATTCATGGATATCATGCTTGCAAGGGTGGAGGGACAGTACAAGAGAGGAAGGTCCTTGATAAGATGGATTGATTCAGTAACTGGGGTAATGAGGGTAGGTGTGTCAGAGACAGTAAGATTGGCACCAGAGATAGAGCAAGTTTCAGGGCTGTTGGACATAGGGTTGCTTCAAGTCTCCTGAAATATGCACTATGTACAATAGCTCTGAGCCTGCTCTATCGTGTACCAGTCTCACTAAATTAATGAATTTCAACCAACTCTCCCTATCCCACAAGTTGAGAATCAGTATCTGTGCTACAGAAATTGAAACAATTACATTTTAATGTCAGTTTATGAATAACCAAACTTCTTCTAAATCTACATAGTACTTTAAAGATCCTTTAGGACATACAATCATAAGACTATTCTTAGTTTTAAATTTTTACATTCAGCTATATTCTCTGTCTATCTCTTGTATATTATGCAAATTCTATTCTTTCGATCTATTTCCTTGTCTTAGATGTCTATAAGCTTGAGACAAGATTTAATTAACACTAAGTTGAAAGAATCACGTTTTTCATTTCATGCTGGTCTACTCAAATAATAAACACAATTGGGTGCTTTTGTGTGTAGAATTTATTTTTTGATTGTTTTGTAATCTATTGCTATCTCTTAAAACCAGTAAAATCTGTAAAAATTTTATACTGTGAGATTTATATGATATAAACTGAAAGTAAATCAACTAGGTTAAAAGAAAATCTTAGTTGGCCATGTTAAACTTTAATAGGGTTCCCCCCCCACAGTAGTAATGAACAAAATTCTATATGCCAATGATACCATGTAAGCAGAGGCTGATGACTATCAATCTCTTAAATAATTAAGGGAAGTTATTTCTCCGGAATCATGGCTAGGTATATGATATTGTGATACAGAATTATGTTTTTTCATTCTGAGGCTGCTCAGGGTTTCAGTATGGAATTGCAGCTGATGTAAGATGGATCTTAGCTGAAAGCAGGGAAAACCAGAGGAATGTATATCTGTGTTTCATTGACTA
>NW_006399757.1:7883566-7884582 GCF_000299155.1 Elephantulus edwardii | reverse complement strand
GCACATAACAACAACAACAACAGCAACAACAAATATATAAACTGTTCAGTCACGCTAAATCTTTTTATGTAAGTTTACATGAACAGTCTAAATTCAGTAAAAATAAACCCCAAAAAACAAAGGAGAAAAAAATACTTAAATATGTACCTCAATACCTAATTTTCTGTTACTCATCTTCTTGTTTGATTTAAGGGGGGGGGAATATATTCAACATGCCAGTATTCTTTTATATTACTTAATAAGCATTAAAATACTAATCTACTTACTTCCTGTTTCTACAGCTTCAGAAGGTATGTTAATTAGATACCTTGTTTTTTTTATTTTTTAAATTTTTTTTTTAGATACCTTCTTACAGTATATAAGTGACTATTCGTATGGACACTTGTATAACAGAAGTGATTAGTAACTAAATTTAAAATACACATGAGAATAATATATAATTTTAAATGATCATGTGGTAGATCTTAAAACACAGGATCTTTAAGGTAATGAAATATTCTAAGTGTTAACAGTTAAAGTTGACATTTGTATATTATGTATAAACCCAGAGACCAAATCCATTGTTATCTGATTGATTTTGACTCACGGCCACCCTCCATCAGTTTCTAAGGCTGTAAATCTTTACCTGAGGACATTGCCCATCTTTCTCCTGCCAATAAGCTAATATATTATAACGTTTGACTTTCCAGTTAGAAGTACAATAGCATGACACATTATATCCCTAGAGCTCCTTATGTACTATGTTGTAATTCTGTGCTGTCACGTAAGAACCAACCCATAGCTGAACCTCTAATGTGTTTTCAGAGATAGTAAACTGGACAGGAAGAGTTTGTCCATCCTCCAACAGAGCAGCTCATGGATTTGAATCAGATGCCTTTGGGATTAGGAGCACAGCTCCTTACAACTAGGCCGCCAGAGTATGTAATAATATATGTTGTTGTTGTTTTTATGTGTGGTCACGTCGCTTGCAACTCATAGCGACCCTATGTACAACAGCCCTAAACTCTGCTCTGTCC
>NW_006399757.1:7880734-7881959 GCF_000299155.1 Elephantulus edwardii | reverse complement strand
TGATACCCTTGATATCCTCCCACAACTCATCTGGTCTTCTGTCATTTGTGTTCAAGGCTTCAAACTTGTTCCTCAGATGGTTCTGAAATTCATGTGGCATAGACTCAAAGTTATATTTTGGTTAGGAGATGCTATTTCTTGGAGAAGGATAGGAGATTGGGAAGGATAGAGGGTCAGTGAAGAAGAGGAAAACCCTTGACCAGGTATATTGATATGGTGACTGCTGCAATGGGTTCTTGTGTGTCAGGAAGTGTGAGGATGGCTCAGGATACGATACGGTTCATATATTTTGTTCATAAGGTCATTATGAGTCATGCTCAACTCGGCACCTAACAACAACAAAGAACAAGACATATCTGTTTGTTCTCTTGGTGATCCATGGTATATTCAGTACTCTTCTTCAGAACCACAACTCAAAGTCTTCAGTCATCTTTAGTCATTTTCCAGCTTTCTGATGCATAAATAGTAATTGCAAAACCATGGCCTGGATCAAATACACCTTAGTTTCTAGACTGACATAATTGCTCTTCACATAATTTCCTGTAGATTATGAAACCATATTAAAAATATGTATATATACACACACACATATATGTATACACATGCATCTATGTATGATTTATGGTGCCTTTGAGCTGTGGTGCTAGAGAAGTGTATTGAATATACCATGGAGAACAAATAAATTCATCCTAGGGGGTAAGACCAGGCTGCTCCTTGGAGGTAAGGATTCCAAAGCTTTGTCTGACATACTTTGGGCATGTTGCAAGGTGGGACAGTCCTTGGAGAGGGACATCATACTTGAGAAGGTGGAGGGACAGTGCAGGAGAGGAAGACCCTTGATGACATGGGTTGATTCAGTGACTGCGGTAATTGGAGTAGGTATGTCTGTGACAATAAGATTGGCTCAGGATAGAGTTGGGTTTAGGCCTGTTGCACAGTTGTACATAGGGTCGCTATCAGTCACAGTTCACTCAGTGGTGCATAACAACAAACAACAACAACACACACACACACACACTCTTACTCGTATATATGTAAGGAACTCTGGTGACCTAATGGCAAGAAACTGCACCGCAATCCCAAAGGCATGTGGTTTGAGCCACCAGCTGTTCTGTGGGAAAAGAAAGGGCAATCCTCTCCTGTGTAATTTACTGCCTCTCAAAACCTTCCAGATGGTCAGCCATGAGTTGGTTCTGACTTGATGGTACTCAACAACAGTGAATAT
>NW_006399757.1:7876791-7879664 GCF_000299155.1 Elephantulus edwardii | reverse complement strand
ATTTGAGAAGTTGTTGTATGAAGAACTATGTGGCATCAAGATTGAAGGAAGAATTATTAACAACTTGCATTATGTACACAACACAGCCTTCAATACGGTGTACAACTCAACATCAAGGAAAAAAAATCCTCTCCACTGGACCAACAGAAAATATAGTGATTGGTGGAGAGAAGACTGACGTTATCAATTATTTAATTTTACTTGAATCCAAAATTCACACCCAGGATAACAGCTATCAGAAAAATCAAGACATGTTACATTGAGACAATGACTGGTGGCCTAGTGCTAATAAATTGCACTGTAATCCCAAAGACACCTGGTTTGAATCCATCATCTTCTCCATTAGAATACCATTACCTACTGCTGAAAACTCACTGAAGGTCAGCTATGGCTTGGTTCTGACTTGATGATACACAACAGCAACCACAAAAACAACAACTTAGCCTAGGAAGCTGATAGACTAAAAACTAACCATTACATCTCCTTTGATAAATGCTTTTCTAAGGTCCTGAGAATAATTTGAATTAGTACAGCTGAGAAAACACAAATACGGGCAATGTGAAAATCTAAGTCTATTTTAAAAAGAAATCTTACGCTATATAATGTTCACATTAGAATATTCTCGATTTTTTTTTAGTTCCATTACCACAGAAGCCCAAACAGCACATTGAGGTCAAAAAGTCACTGAAAGGCAGACAGAAAAGAGGGAGCTTTTGATGTTTCTCTTTGGGGTTCCATTTGAAGTGTTTCTTCTTATGATTTGTTAAGATTCTAACTTACAGGTACCCAGCAGGACTCTTTAACCCTTTCCGGCCCTATCCTAGCACATGCCACTTTATCAAAAGGCTAAATTATATAAACTCTACACAGTCCACAGGAGAGAGAAGAACACTGATTTGCTCTATATGCTAGAGCATAATATAAGCTACAAATATAAAACTCCTCTAGCTGAAAGGGAGTGTCTCCAGAAGCCTTGCTTTGAGAAGCAATTTTTTTTTAATGGTAGGATGTGAGGGATTCTCCAAAATAAAGGCTTTTTAAGCAGTAGGACAAAGGAAGCCTAGGAAGCATCAAGCCTCAGAGAATGTGCTATTCATCATGAAGGGCTTTGGCTGGGAGAACAAAAGAAAAAGACTAGACCAGGTTTTAAAAAATCCCTTCTGCTTAAAGCTGGTGTCTTAGAACAATCTATCCTAATTTTGTATGAGTTTCAGACTTCTCCAACAGTGAATTCTTGTTTTAAGTGTTAGCAGTTACCTAGTTAGGAATCACAAGCCTTTTCGACAATCTTGTATGTAGTAACAATCTTTAGGGTAGAAATGGTTGTACTTTTTCAGACTTGTGATGACTTACATTTCTGGGTTTTACTTCTTTGGAAAATAATAGAGAAATGTGATATGTCTGTGCCTAATAATATGTAATGTGTATTTAAATATTGGCATATATAATATATGTGACCAAACTGTAGATGAATATAATTAAAATACCCTCTTTCTTATATTTAATCCTATTAGTAAATTTATTATTTGTATATAACTTGTAGTTATATACTTACAAGTTAACATGAAATGTGTAAGTTGCTGTTGTTGCTAGGTGCCATTGAATTGGTTGTTAGAGTGAATTAGTGTGCAACAGAAACACTTCCTATACTATGCTCACTATCGATGCTGTGTACAAGCCCATTCCTATTAGTCTGTCTTGGTGAAGATCTTGCTCTTTTTCACTGCCCCTCTGCTTTATCAGTATGACACCCTTCCTTGTGGAATGGTGCCTCTTAACATCCGAAGTATGTAACACTAAGATTTGCCTTTGAATTACTCTTAAAAGAGGCAGCTGGAGTAAGCTTTTAATGAGGCATATAACCTACCCCCTAACCATACTGCCACTCAACAATATTTTGAAAAGAAGTATGTAGTCTGAACATTTTACAATTTGAAGAGCAGTGACTTTTTAGCATAAGTAGGCAGTTTGTTTAAAAGTCGAGGGAAATATTTCAAAGCAGATAACCCAATTTACTACTGAAAAATAAATTCTTATCAAGGTCCAAAATGGTACTAGGAAGTCAAGCTGAAGCTCAGAGTGAGATAAATACTACACTGAGTGAGTGGGCTTGGGTATGTAACACAGATGGCATCTCAGAGTATTAATACAATGTTTAGAAGCATTATCAATTATTCACCGATTCATCTTTCAGTTTCTTATACTGTCAAGCCTCATGTGTTCCTGTGATTCTGGAAGCTATGGGCTAAGTATTACAAACACTAACAAGATCTCTCTACTGTGGACAGGCTTCAGCAGAACTTTGAGAGCTCCTGTGAAAGTTCAATTTGAAGGTGAAGATAATGAAAGCAAGTCCACAAGAGCCAAAATATGACTTTGGGTGTATCTCACCTAAATTTAGAGAACATATGAAAAATAGATTTAATATGCTGAACGCTAATAACTGAAGAAGATACAGGTTATAGATGAAATCATGTTCATAATACATGAAGAAAGAAAGAAAAAAGACAGGGAAGAAAATATCAAAACAGAGTCAAGAAGAAACTATTAAATTTACTCTAGAATGTTGTTATTGTTATGTGCGATCGAGTCACTTGCGACTCATAGCGACCCTATGTACAACAGTCCTAAACTCTGCTCTGTCCTGTGCCAATCACACTGTCTGTGACACTCCCATCCCAATTGTCCCAATCACTGAATCAATCCACCTCATAGAGGGCCTTCCTCTCCTGTGCTGTCCCTACACCCTCCCAAGCATGATGTCCCTCTCTAAGGACCTGTCTCTCCTCACAACATGTCCAAAGTATGTTAGATGGAGCCTCAGAATCCTTGCCTCCAGGGAGCCACCCGGTTTAACCCTTCCCAGGACGAAT
>NW_006399757.1:7869623-7875145 GCF_000299155.1 Elephantulus edwardii | reverse complement strand
GGGGAAAATGAGGAAGGAAAAGAGCTAGATTTTGAAACGAAGCTCAAGAAGACAAAGAAAAGCATTCTAATTAAATATACTAAGACCTGGAGTTTGATCTGGCCACTGACTGGAAGAGATTCGTAATTATTTCCATTCCAAAAAGCAAGTAACTCGACAGAGTGTGGAAATTATTGTATAGTATCACACATACCACATGCAAGCAAAATCCTGCTGATGATTATCCAGAAACCACTAGAACAGTACATTGGCAGAGAACTACTAGAAATACAAGGTGGGTTTAGAAGAGGTTGTGGCACTAGAAACATTATTGCCAATATCAGATGGATTTTTGCAGAAAACAAAGAGTACCAGAGGGATATCTATCTGTGTTTCATTGGCTATGAAAAGATACTCGATTGTGTAGACAATAAGAAATTGTGGTTAACCTTGAGGAGAATGGGAACCTCAGGACAATTGATTGTGCTTATGCTAAACCTAAACTTGGACCAGCAAGCTATCTTCAGAATAGAGCAGGGAACACTGCATGGTTCAAAATCAGGACCAGACCTTTTTCAATCTATTTGCAGAACAGACAGCTCAGGAGTCTGGGCTTTATGAGTAGGAATGTAAGTTTAGGTTTGGAGAAAGCATTATCAACAACCTACCTTATGTAGACAACACATCCTTGCATGCTGAAACTGACAAGAACCTGAGGCACTTGCTGCAGGTGGTCAATGATTGTAGTCTTCAGTATGGATTGAAACTCAACATCAAGAAGACAAAGATTCTCACCACTGGGCCAATTGGCAGTACCATGATGACTGGATAAGTGATTGAAGTTGTTAACAGAACTTGCATTGGCTCCAGAATCAACACTTTTGGCACTAGCCATCAGGAAATAAAAAGGTGTATTGTTTTAGTAGATCTGCTGTCAGGGACCTTTCCAGAGTACTGAGAAATAATGATGTCAGTCTAGAGACTAAGGTGTATCTGATTCAGTCCCTTGTCTTCACAATTACTTGCTATGCATCAAAAAACTGTATAATGACTAAGGATGATAGAAGATGGATGATGCCTTTGAGTTGTGGTACAGAAGAAGAGTCTTGAACATACCACAGACCACCAAGAAAACAAATAGGTCTGTCTTGGAGAGGGTGAAACCAAGTTTCTCCTTTAAAGCTAGGATTTTGAAGCCCCATCTTACATACTTTGGTCATGTGGCCAGGAGGGACTGATCCTTAGAAAAGGACATCAAGCTCAGAAAGGTTGAGGGACAGCGCAGGAAAGGAAGACTCTAGATGAGATGGATTGTTACAGAAATCAGGACAATGGGGGTTGAGATACTGGAGCCAGTGAGACTGGCTGAGGACAGGGCAGGCATCAGAGCTGATGTACATAGGGTTGCTATGAGTCACAGGTGACTTTATGGTACATAACAACAACAACAACAACAAGACCTGGAGTTAGAAAAACAGAAGGGAAGAGCATGCTAGGCATTTCTCAAGCTGAAAAACTGAAAGAAAATCAAGCCTTAAGCTATGATACTGAAAGATTCTATAGGGAAAATATTGAATGGCACAGGAGGCATCAAAAGAAGATGGAAAGAACACAATAATTGTATCAAAAAGAATTGGTTGACACCAAACAGTTTTAAGTAATAGCATGGTGTGAGGAACCAATGGCAATGAGGGAAGAAATGTAGGCGGGACTGAAGGCATTGGCAAAAAAATAAGGCTCTGTGTCAATTGGACAATTAAAACAGACTTTCAAGGGGGAAAAAAAAGAGGAACAAACTGCGGAGGAGGGTAGAGAAAATAGTGCAATAATGAATCAATGTAAACCTAAAATCTCTGTAAATGTTCATTAAAATTAATAAAATTTAATTTTTAAAAGGGCTCTATATTTGACAGAATATCAATTGTAATGTTTCAACAAACAAATGCAACCAAAGATGTGCTCACTTTCTATCCAAAGACATTTGCATGACAGTTAGTTGCCTTTCTAACTAACTTACGGGTCAAGATTCATAATTGCATCCATGAAAACAAAAATATCCTACAGAATGTTGAAATTATAGAACAATAATATATCACATGTAAGCAAAATCTTGCTGAAGATAATTAGAAAATGATTTGGAAAGAAAAGTGTATTGACAGAGAATTTCCATTAATTCAAGCTGGATTTTAGGACAGGCAATGGCCATTATTGCTGATGTCAGATATGTCTTGGACAAAACTAGAAAATTACAGAAAAACAATTGTGTTTTGACTAAGCAAAGACATTATACTACATGGATCATAACAAATGATGAGTAATACAGAAAAGAATAAGAATTCCAGCACACTTAATTGTGCTCATGTACATTTTGTCACGGGCTAAGAAGTAAGAATTTCAACAGAAAAAGTGGTTATTATATAAATAAGAAAACATGTGCATCAACTTTTTTATTCTTCGTTTTGCCACATCTATTTAATCTGTATTTGGAGCAAATAATCTGAAAAACTGAACTATGTGAATAAGAATGTAGCATCAAGATTGAAGGAAGACTCAACAACATGAGCTTTGTAAAAAAAACAACACTTGCAGACATGAAGGAAACGTGTTTAATAATGAATCTCAAAAACTATATTCTTCAGTATGGATTACATTACAAAATAAACAAAATAGAAATCCACACCAGTGCACCAATAAACAATATCATGATAACTGGGAGAACATTTGATTTTGCCAAGAACTTCATCTTACTTCACTGCACAATCAACAGCCTCGGAAGCAACCAAAGGAAAAAATATGTTCCGTAGAGTTGTTTGCGACTCATAGCGACCTTATGTACAACAACCCTAAACTCTGCTCTATCCTGTGTCAATCTCACTGCCTCTGACACACCCATCCAGATTACCCCAGTCACTTAATCAATCCACCTCATAGCGAGTCTTCCCTTTTGCACAGTGCCTCCACCCTCCTTACAACAAGTCTAAAGTATGTCAGATGAAACCTCAGAATCCTTGCCTTCAAGGAGCAGCCTGGTTTAACCCTCTCCAGGATGACGTGTAAAAGAGAGGAGGCAGAAGGGATGCCAGTGAGCTTATAGCACAAGAAGAACTTGATTTACAGTTGTTGCCTTTGAAGATGAGGAAAGTGAGCTGCAAGCCTAGGAATATGAGTGGACCTAGAAGCTAGAAAAACTGCCTGCTGACAGCTGATAAGAAAAAGAGCACCATAGACTTACTACCACATGGAACTGAATTCTGTGACAGCCTGAATGAACTTGGAAACGGATTTATTTCCAGAGTCTTTAGGAAGGAACACAATCCTGCTGATGCTTGAATTTTGGATTTATGAAACTAAACAGTGAACCAGCTGAACCACATAGTTACAGTATAATAAGATAATACATGAATGGTTTAGTTATAAGCCACTAAGTTCATAGTAATTTGTTACAAGAAGAATAGACAGAATATAAGGAGCAAGATGGGGCAGGTTGTTAAATGGCTGGAGGTACCAGTGGAGATAACGATAGATGAGAGTGTACTAAAGCAAGTAAAAGTGTAAATGAGCAGGCTTTGTTCAGAAAGTTAAATATTAGAAATTAACAATAGAAATGTACTTATCATTGATAATATTTATTGGTTGACATGAGGTAGAACATAACATTGTTGGAAATGAGGATGTTTGAAGGGCAGTTTTATGTGGATAACAAACAGTTAAATGTGAATTCAGGTGCTAAAGTTTTCAATAAATGAAGTTTAGAGATGAAGGGTCAGTAGAAGAATGCAACAAGGAAAGCTAATGTTAGGGTGTTTGACACCATCACATTGAAGGAACTCAGTGCTTTGGAAGAAGAATACAGTAAAAACTATCTGGAAGGAAAAAAAGGCACAAGGAAAATATTTCCAGGCAATGTGGGTGGGAGAAACCAAAAAAGAACCTTGCATTTTATTGCTGAAGGACAAACAGGATTTTTCTCTTACAAATAGCCAGACTTCAGTTAAAACTGAGTAAAAGTAAATTTAGGCTGAAATAATAAGGTATCTTAGTGGTACAGTTTGAAAGATAGGGGAGAAAGGAGATTGGATCAATTTAGACTATTCACAGGTCAGTTTAAAAATCAAAGGTGAAATGGAAGAGTTGACTTCCTGCTATAACTTAAACAGACAAAGAACTGTGGCAAAAATACAACAATAAATCTCAATGAGTAGCAAACTTTTATGGTCACTTTATAAACATTTGACAATCATATTATTTTTCTTAGTTTTTGCTTCTTAGGCAATATAGTACTGAGTGGGGAGCAATGGTAGTCCAATGATTAAGCACTCAGATGATAACTGAAAGGTCAATTGTCTAAATCCACCAGTCACTCTGTAGAAGAAAAGTCTTGTCAATCCGATTCTGTAAAGATCCCATTCTAGGAAGCACTGTTAGGCAGTTTACCCTGTCATATGAGGTTGCTGTGGATCACAATTGACTTGACAGCACGGAACAACAAAAAAAGTAGCAGTAGAATCCCTCGTTGCTGTTATGTACTATCAAGTCAACTCCACTCATAGTGACGCTGTGAATAACATCTGAACCTGCCCATGTCCCATGCCATCTTCATCTTCAATGTACTTGAGTCCATTCTCTCATACATGACCCTCCACCTTACCAAGCATGAGGTCTTTCTCTAAGGACTGATTTCTCTTACTAAAACACCCAAAATAGGTGAGACAAAGATACCAAGAAGCACCCTGGTCCCACTTACTCTAAGACATACTTAGGTTTTTGTGTGTGTGTGTGTGTGTGTGTGTGTGTGTGTGTGTGTGTGTGTGTGTTTTTAAGCTCATGGGGTATTAAATCCTCTTCTTTAACACAACTCAAAGGTATTGATCTTCTGTCATCTTTAGTCATTGCTCAACTTTAAGATATATACCAAGTAATCAAAAAAGATCATAGTTTGGATAATGCATGCTGTAGTTTTTAAACTGATGTCTTTTCTCTTTAGCACTTTGGAGAGGACTGTCATTTGATTCTTGACTGCTCGTACCAAGGGTGTTGCTGATTGTTGACCAAAGCAAGATGAAATTGATGACATCAATCTTTCTTCATGTGTCATGATGCTGACTATTGGCCCAGTTGTGATTATTTTCATTTTCTTGATGTTGAGATGTAATCCATCTTGAAGGATGCAGTCTTTGATCTTTAGCGTGCACAAGGTTGTCTTATATCTGCATAACACTGGTTGTTCAAGAGTCTTCCTCTGATTCTGATGTCATATTCTTTTTCATAAAATCTGATTTATAATTTGTTGAGGATATAGAATGAATAGGTATAGAGAAAGAATATTGCCCTGGCATAATTTTCTTCATTTAAAACCATGTTGAAATCCCTTGCTCTACTTGGAAAACTGCCTGTTAGTCTATGTAAAGGTTTAAAGGCTAAACTAAAACTTAGGTTTTGGATCACTGGTGCCATAAAAGAAAGGCCTGGTAATGTAATTTTGTTAAGGTAACAGTACAGCCATAGAGCAGTTTGATTCTTTAACTCGTTTTAACACTCTTTTT
>NW_006399757.1:7863426-7869523 GCF_000299155.1 Elephantulus edwardii | reverse complement strand
CTGATTTCTCTTACTAAAACACCCAAAATAGGTGAGACAAAGATACCAAGAAGCACCCTGGTCCCACTTACTCTAAGACATACTTAGGTTTTTTGTTTTTTGTGTGTGTGTGTGTGTGTGTGTGTGTGTGTGTGCATTTTTCTCCCTCGCCCACCCCAGTTCGCTCTTCTCTTTGAAAAGTAAAAGTCCTTCATTGATGTATAATGTCCCTCCTACCCCCCTGCCCCCGACCCCGAGTATGCTCCACTATGCAACCTTCATTCTGGACTCTTGTCATAACTATAATAATCAATCATATAACACTCTTTAACTCATAAGATCTGTATGGGTCAGAATTGACTTGATGACAATGAGTTTTTGTTTTTCTTATTTAGGGCAATAGTAGAGCCTGGACAATGTCTATTTTGTCAAATCATGTGTGACTTTGTTGTTTTGGTCCCACCATATCAGATATAACACACAGCAAACCAGGAGAACAATACACTTCCCTTACCATCTTCACCATTGGTGTTGCACTTGTGCTCATTTTTGCAGTCACTATTCCAGTCCACCTTCTTGAGGATCTTCCTATTTTTTGCTGATACACTATATTACCAAGTTTGTATTTTCCAGAGATTGACTCCTCCTAATAATATGCTCAAAGAATGTGAAATTATTTTTTGTCATCCTAACTTCTGAGAAGCAGTCAATCTACACTTGTTCTAATACAGGTTTGTTCTTGAGTCAATCTATGACATATTCAATATTCTTTAGCAACAATTAAGGCATCAGTTTTTGGTTGTTGTTGTTGTTGCTGTTGTTAAATGTCTTCAAATTGGCTTTGTTACTCATAGTAACTGGGTATCCTGCCCAATCCTGCATTATCTTCACAATCTCTGCTGTGTTTAAGCTCATTGCTACTATCATTGTACTGAGGGTCTTCCTCTTTTCCAGTGACCTTCCACTGGAAGAGGATATTGTTGAGTATGATATTCTTTTGCAAAGATTGATTTTTCCTGTCAACATTTTCTGAACATGTGAGATGAAATGTCACCACTCTTGCTTCCAGGAAGCATGCGGGTTGCATTTTCTTTAGCATAAATTTGTTTACTTGTTAGGCCACTATGGTGTCAGAAACTCTAAAACTTGGCTTTTCTAGCCATTGCAGTAGCCCTTGCTGGGGGAGGCGTGATCTCCAGCTACATTAACACATGGTTTTGCAAATCATAAACAGCTGTGATATCAGTCTAAGAGGAGAGTTTTCTACACTATGAAGTACCCTGGTGACAGTGGTGGAGAGAAAGGGGAGATTGTGGCACTGCTGTGAAGAGTCTGTGGCCAGGTATAACCAGAGGAACCCTGCATTTATGCTACAGTTAATGGTTTTGCTTGCTAGATGATTGAATGAAAAGCTAATTTATAACTTCTCTGAGATAAAGTTTGTCAGATATTTGAGGAAACCAGAAGCTCCTATATGCAGAACTGGTAATTTTGGAAGCTGGGCTTTATGAGGAGGAATGTGGCATCAGGCTTGGATGAAAACTCATTAACAACCTGAGTTATGCAAGTGACACAACCCTGCTTGCCAAAGATAGGAGGACTTGAAGCACTTGCTGCAGAAGGTCAAGGACTGCAGCCTTCAATATGAATTGAAACTCAGCATCAAGAAAATGAAGATTTCTTACCACTGGGTCAATCGGCAACATCATGACAGATGGTGAAGTGATTGAGATTGTTAACAGCTTTAGTTTACATGGCTCCACAATCAACACTCTTAGTACCAGTATCCAGGAAAGCAAAAGATGAATTGCATTGGGAGAGTCTGCTGTCAGGGACATTTTGAGTGTACTGAAGAGCAATGATGCCTGTCTGGAGACTAAGGTGCACCTGATCCAGGACTTGGTCTTTGCAATTACTTGCTATGCATCTGAGAGCTGCCCAATGACTAGAGATGATGGAAGGGATGCCTTTGAGCTGTGGTACTGGAGGAGCATTGAATACACCATGGACTGCTGAGAGAAAAACCATGTTCTGAAGCTCTATCTGACACACTTTGGGTATGTTACAAGGAGAGATCAGATATTATGCTTGGGAGGGTGCAGGGACAGCGCAAGAGAGGAATGATTGTGGTTATGAAGTTAGGTGTGTCAGAGACAATAAGATTGGCTCAGGATACATCAGATTTTAGAGCTATTGCACATAGAGCTACTATGAGTTGCTAATGACTCGACAGCACATAACAACAACATGTTAATATGACTTGGGACTGCTGAACTAGACTTCCATTGTGTGAAATTCCTTTGCCTCTTCCACTCTCCAGCATATTTCCCTAATTATAATTCCAAAAGCATGAGTAAAGTTGGTGAGTCAGCAATGAACTTGGGCCTAATTATTGGTAGAAAAAGTGCAGGAGCATGAGGGAGGAGGGCGAAATGTCTGACCTTGTAGCTATTTTGGTATCATCGATATTATTGATGGAAACAGTTCCCCTTTATGAAATGGGTAGAAGACTCAGCCACCCTCACGTTACATCTTCTCCTTTCACAGCCATCCATGGCATATTTAATATTCACCCATGCAACAATCAAAGATATTGATTCTTCTTCACTCTCCTTATTCATTGTCCATCTTTGACATGCATATAAAGTAATTTAAAATGCCATGACTTGAGTCAAATACATATTAGTTTTTAAATTTATGCCTTTGCTCTTTAATGCTTTAAAGAGGTCCTTAAGAGAATATTTGCCCAGCAAAAACAATATGACAGAAGAAGAATCAATGTCTTTGAGTTATTGTGTTAGGGAAGAGTGATAGTATATGGCTTAGTGGCAAGGAGTTGTGCTGCCAATGCAAAGGCATGCACTTTGAATACACTAGCTTCTGTACAGGGCAAGATAGACAATCTCCTCTAGTGCCGTTTGTTGCATTTGAGGGTCAGGGTCAGCTATAGGTTGATTCCAATTCAGTAGTACGCACAACAACATATTTAGAGATGGAAGGGAGCAGGTAGTTATGTTGTTGCTTTAGCGAACTGGTCAAGTCAGTGGGTCAAGAGGACTCCACCAGCTGATCTGATATGGGCTTGGGAAATCCTATTTATTTATCTGTCTTTGATATTTTGATTAAGTGAAAATCTCTTCTAGTAATTCTGTACACAATTAAAAAAGATTTTTAAGTTTTCATATCTATTTTCAGAAACTGTTATGTTTTTCAAAGTTGAAGGATCTATGCTGCGAGAAGAATTCATTTATTTTGCATCAATACTTTCATACTTAACTGATTTTTCTTAAGAAGCTAACTAAAATGATTAATCACTCTCATGTGGGGTTTTTTTGTTGTAAGATTTTTTTTAATTTGATCAAAGCTGTTCTCTAAATACAGTTTCTTTTTAACAGTAAAATAACTCAGTAGGGAAGGATATAGTTTAATATTAAGAGATATTAATCCTCTAAACAGAGGAAGTGAGAAATTTGCAAGATTTGTAACCTTCAATGACTCTTTGTTTCTCTCTTTGGAATATTGCTGCCTTCTGTTTCAACGGTTATGGATAACTCTACCTAAACGGGAAGAGATAAAATTCATTTCTATCAGTAAATCCTTAATCTGAAATCACTTATATCATCCACTTACTGATTACTTTTCAAAAAACTAATGATTAGTGATATAACAGGTATATAATTTAAGTTCTATAAAATCTTAAATCATATATGATGACATCAAGATAACATGATTTGAAAAGCATGTGATTTGAACAGGAATGAATTTCTAGCAAATTAGGAATCAGCAGGAAGTATTTTTTAATTCTATAAATCTGAGCTGTGTTAGTTAAAAATATTCAGGAAAATATAAGTTATTATTATAAATAAGTAAGCCGAGTTGTTTGGGACAATACCAGACAATATAATATGGCCTGTCAGCTGACATTCAAATGCTCATGCTGTATGGAGTTCTTAAATGCTAGTCTGCCGGTACCCAGGGATCCAGATGTTTACTGATAAGGCAAAGCCACTCACTGCTTCAGGATTATATTAGCAAAACTATGGTTTGTCTGTCCCACATAAGGTGAAGAATGTGTTTCCCACTTCTCTATTACACTAGGATGAGTCATTCATTGCTCTAAAAGTAACCTTGTGCCATCACTTTACTTCTCAGATGATGCACCTGACTTGCTACTATTACTCACATTTCATTTGGAACCATAAGTTCAGGCCCATTAATAAGAAATTCTTATTAACCTTTTCTAAAGGACAAGGGTGAAACACTCCTGACAGCTGGATTGATTTCCATACTTGAATATCTTTCCATTGATCAACCTCTTCAGAAAGCCTTTCAAGTAAAGACCAAGTGTTTTGATTTTACCACCTTTGTTTCAGCAATTAATTTCTAACATTTTTTAAGTTTTATTAGGACTAAGTGCATTATTCAGCACACATCAAATGTTTTGGAATTCATAAAATCACAAGCATACTTCTAAAGAACTTAAGGAGTAAATATGTGTTATAGGTACTTTGGCATGTTAAATATTAGGAGAAAAGACATTTATTTCCCTTTCAAAATTATAAAAAATATTTTTTATTAATTTTAATGAACAAAATTATAAAAAAATATGTTAAGAGGATAAGATATATAAAGAGAATATTTATTATTTAATTAGGATTTTCATGCTATTGACCTATTCCTTCTTATGGCATATACTAAGTTTCTGGTCCACATAGCTTGTTCCTTATCTTTTTACTCCCTTAAAAGTTGAGTATTCCAACCATGATAAGCTAAAGTTGAATCAGTACAAGCATCTATCTTGCCTACATTGTACTTGTCACTCCATCTTTGAATAACTAGTCATCTGACTGTGAATGATTTCTAAGCCTCTTGGAGAAGAGAGTGTAATGTGTAGTAAGTAGACATTGGATGAGCTGGAACATCCTGTTTCAACTGGTGATGTGATAAATTGTTTTTCTGCTTCAATTCAGCCAAGATTTTTCTGGCCCTGATAATGGGACTGTAAGGTTGCCAGATTTGCTGTGCCACCCTTATCATATTTTCTCAGGAAAAGTGCACACTGGCACTTAATTCTTATTAATGGCCCAATTACAAGCCTACAGACAGGGTAATCTTGACATCTATTTGTTTGGCAACTATTATATTTTCAAGCAGCTCAGAGAAGAAAAGAAGAGTAACACTTGAGAGTTAGTTAAAAAATAAAATGTATCTAACCTATTCTGCTTTTGAAAACTGGCTTCATAAGTAATAAACACTTTGCTTTGAAGTCATTCTTTTTTAAAGCAAAACTTGGATATCATTTGATTATATGTTTAAAAATCTGGAAAGAGTCTTAAAATGCTAAGGTGACATGGTTGAGTTTCTACAGAAGTATTGATTTTGCAGATGAGACCATATAAATAAGAACTAATTTACTAGGAATCATGGAAATGTTTTAGGCCTTTTAACAAGATCTTTGGCTACAGGTAATTTTTATGGCCTTCTAAATATTTTTTTCTTTTTTCCCCCCTAAGAGTGTGAAGTGTTTTAGTGTTTATAGAATTCTAGGCACCCGGGTTCTCAGTGTTTAGTATTGTAATAATTGGTCTACATATTAGAGGTGACTCCCCCTGTGGCTATAGAAATAAAACCAAATTGGGTGAGATCAAAGTCTAACTTAACAAAGGAACTATTTGTAGACTTGCTGTGCCCAAGCCCTTTCACATTAAAATAAAAGAAAAAAAAATGGCCTCATTGTGGAAAACAGTCCCAAGTGAGTTTGTGTTAATCGGGTTTGGGTGTGTTCAATTATGCCTTGGCTTAGGCTACCTTGAAATTTTAAATAACATCATAGAATTCCAGTATTTTTCAAGGATTTGTGACTCTAAGAATTTTAGTTCCATGTTCTCTAAAGACCAACATTGAAACTGTTAGGTCTTGATAAGTCAACTGATTTGAGTCTCATTTTTAGTAAGGAAGTGTAAGATCACATTAATAAAGGTCTAACCAGGAAGCTCTGGTGGTCTAGTGACAGAAAGCTATGTTGCCAATCGAATTGAGAATCCAGAGATCAACCCATCTATCTATGGTCAACTGATCTTTGACAAGGAGATGAAATCAGTGAAGTGGGGGAACGACA
>NW_006399757.1:7855964-7861486 GCF_000299155.1 Elephantulus edwardii | reverse complement strand
TGGACAATCTCCTCCCATATGATTAAATGCCTCTGAAAACCTGCAGAGGGTCAGCTATGGGTTGATTCTGTCTCAGCAGTACACAACAACAACAGCAACTAGCTTATACTATAATTTAGTTTACCATGTTGTTGTGTGTATATATATTTACAGGGCATCCAAGGCCCTAAAGCTTTACAAAAGTAGATCACTACATCTTTTTATCCTGGAACAGCAGCTGCTGGGCTCACATCATTGACCTTTTAGTTAATGGCTGAGTGTTGATGACTGTACCACCAAGGTACCACTCTCTCAATTCCATACTTTATAGCCTTTTCACTTACGTCAGTCATTCCATAAAACTGTATTCTATGCTCTCAAATCCCAACCCTAGGAGTTTCTCTAAAACTAAAGTCATATGATTTTTTTAAATAATTTTCCTAGAAAGAACTCAACTTTGCCTGCTTATTCTGCCTGCTTCCATTTATTCCTCACTCCAACCTCTTGCCTGGACTTCATGTAAAAGTTTAAATGAACCCAGGAGCTGACCCCAAATATTAGAATCTTTGCTTCTTACAATGTCAGCTAAAGTAATACTTAAATTGTCCAATAATAATTTTTTACTCTGTCACACATATAGTGAGTTTTTGGTCCTTTTACAATTACATAAGAGACTTTCATTAGAGAAGATCCAGATTTTCCTTTGTCAAAAGAAGTCTGTGAGGATTAAGAGTTTCTCTTTACCAGTATCTCTGCTGTGAAAAAATTCAAGGAAGTCGAGCACGACTCCACACATGTGAAGTTCGGAGTCAGCGTTGAGAAATCCCTTTCTCTACAGATAAACTAGCATGAAAGTGCTAGTGGTAATTCCCTAGTTTTTCATACCAGATACTACAAACAGGAAGCTTAGTTCTATCAAGTTGGCTAATAACATTAGTAAAGGTGCCAGTCAGAAGAATAACTTATATAAGTCACCAAAAGAAAACTGACCTAAAAGAAAGTTACCTTTCAATGAGCTGGCATCACTAGAAAGAAGTACAGACATTAGGTTTCAT
The DNA here is from genome assembly GCF_000299155.1 of Elephantulus edwardii. Lineage (NCBI taxonomy): Eukaryota > Metazoa > Chordata > Mammalia > Macroscelidea > Macroscelididae > Elephantulus > Elephantulus edwardii. The sequence continues at coordinate 7,860,452 of NW_006399757.1, read as the reverse complement.
TGCTTCTTCTAACAGCTGATGTTCTTATCTTTTCCAACAGGCTGTCAAATTATTGAATAATTATATACATTTATATTAGCCAAAACTTCTGCTTACTATCTGTTTGCAAGACTCAGAGAGTAAAGTGAAAAAAGAGAGATATACAGGAGACAGTCACCCCGTCCCTGGTCTAATTCCAGGAACTTGGAGACATCGGCTCAAGACTGACTAAGGAGACTATCAGATCACGAGGACCTCAACTCCACAGTCCTGAGACCAGAGGAACTGGATCGTGCTCAGCTGCCACCTCTGACCACTCTAGAGGAGACCACAGTAGAAGATCTTAGGAAAGAGGGAAAATGTAGAACAAAACTCAAAAACATAAAAATGACCAGCCTTAATAGTCGGATAGAGAACAGCAGAATCCCCAAGAATATGACCCTTGGACGCCTTTGGAATCTAAAACAGAACATACCCTCATGGCTCAACTTTTAGTCAAATAGAAAGTATATAAGATGAATAGTAATACAACTTATTTCTTAGAATAAGTAACAGTGAAGATCAATTAAGTAATGATTGTCTAAGGATAAACACCAGAGGGCAGGAAGATGTAGCAGGATAGGGGGATTAATGGAAAGGAGAATTACAAAGAAAAAGGAGAAAAGTGAAATTACATAATAGGAATTGTAATTAATGCTACAAAGCAAAATGTGTATGAATGATTGAATGAAAAATTAATTACCTCTGTCAACTTTCACTAAAAGCACAATTAAGAAAGTAAATGGAATCAAAGAATAACTAAGGAAAAATATAAATAACTACACATTTTCAAGTATGTATCAGTGTTAATAAAATAAACAGCATCTAGGATTCAGATCAGGAATATTTTTATTATAAGGTTTTATGATAAAAAGCACAGAAACTGAGCTTAGAACGTTTCTGTCTATTGTATGTATATGTTGTTGTTGCTGTTGTTAAGTGCCATTGAGTCGCTTGCAACTCACAGTAACCCTATGAACAGTAGCTCTGAACCCTGCTCAATCCTGAACCAACCTTACTGTCTCCAACACACTTACTCCCATTACTCCAGTCACTGAGTCAATCTATCTCATCAAGGGTCTTCCTCTCTTGTTCAATCCCTCCAGCCTCCCAAGCATAATGTCTCTCTCCAAGGACTCTCTCCAAGGTTGCTCCTTGCAACATACTCAAAGTATGTCAGATGGAACTTCAAAATCCTTGCTTCAAAAGAGCAGCCTGGTTCTATCCTCTCTGGATGAACCTGTTTGTTCTCCTAGCAGTCCATCTATATTCAATACTCTTCTCTAGCACCAAAGTTCAAAGGCATCAATTATCCTTCTATCATCCCTAGTCATTGTCCAGCTTTCTGATGAGAGCCTGTAATTGCAAAGACCATGGCTTATATCAGGTGCACCTCAGTCTCCAGACTGTCATTGTTGTTCTTCAGTATTTTGGAGATGTCTCTGACAGAAGACTTTCCCAGTTCAATTTGTCTTTTAATTTCCTGGCTGCTGGTACCAAAACTGTTGATTGTAGAGCTAAACAAACTGAAGCTGTGAACAATCTCGTTCTCTTCACCGTCCATCCTGATGCTGCCAACTGGCCCAGTGGTGAGAATCTGTTCTCTTGATGTTGAGCTTCAATCCATACTGAAGGCTGCAGACCTTGACCCTCTGCAGCAAACACTTCGGGTCCTCCTCAGTTTTAGCAAGCAATGTTGTGTCATCTGCATAGCACAGATTATTGTTGACTATTCCTCTAATCCTGATGCAACATTTCTCCTAATAGATAGGACACATCCCTGGTGTAAATCCTTCCTGATTTTAAACCATACAGTGTTTCCTTGCTCTGTTCTGATGGTTGTCTCTTGGTCCAAATATAGGTGTCACATAAGCACAAACAAGTGTTCTGGGATTCCCATTCTTCTCAGAGTCAGCCACAGTTTGTTGTGATCCACAGTCAAATGCCTTTACATAGTCAATAAAACACAGATAGACATTCCTCTAGTATGCTGTATGAATATGTTGTTGTTGTTATGTGCCATTGAGTCGCCTGTGACTCATCGTGACCCTATATAAAACAACCCTAAACCCTGCTCTATACTGTGCCAATCTCACTGTCTCAGACACACCCACCCTGATTATCCCAGTCACTGAATAAATCCACCTCACAGGGAGTCTTTCTCTCCTTCACTGTCCCTCCACCGTCCCAATCATGAAGTCCTTTTCCAAGAATTGGTCCCTCCTTGAAACCTGTACAAACTATATCAGATGAAGATTCAGAATCTTTGCCTCCATGGAGCATCCTGATTTAACTTTTTCTAGGATGAATCTGTTTATTTTCTTAGCAGTCCCTGGTATATTCAATACACTTCTCCAACACCACAGCCCAAAGGCATCAGTTTGCCTTCTATTGTACCTAGTCATTGTCCATCTCTCTCATGCACAGAGAGTGATTGCAAAGACTGTGGCCTGTATCAGGTGCATCTTAGTCTCCAGGGTGACACCATTGCTCTTCAGTACTTTTGAGAGTTCTCTAACAGCAGACTTTCCCTTCACAACACGTCTTTTAATTTCCTGACTGTTGATGCTAAGAGTGTTGACTGTGGAGCCAAGCAAACTGAAGCTGTCAACAATCTCAATCTCTTCTCCATCCATCCTGATGCTGCCAATTGACCCAGTGGTGAGAATCTTTGTTTTCTTGACATTGAGCCTCAATCCATATTGAAGGCTGCAGTCCTGGGTCTTCTGCAGCAAGCACTTCAAGTCCTCCTCAGTTTCAGAAAGCAGGATTGTGTCATCTGCATAATGCAGATTGTTGATGAATTTTCCTCAAATCCTGATGCTACACTTCTCTTTGAAAAGGTATGGAGATAGGACATATCCCTGGTGTACATCCTTCCCAGTTTTGAACCATTCAGGGTTTCCTTGCTCTGTTCTGACAACTGCTTCCTGGTCCAAGTATAGGTTTTGCATTAGTACATTCAAGTATTTTTTAATTCCCATTCTTCTCAGAGTTAGCCACAGTTTATTGTGATCCACACAATCAAATGCTGTGTGGATGCATATAGATTCTCTAAAAAAAAGTTCTGTGGTATACACTGAGATGAATAAGTTAGCTCATTACATTATAACAAAAATGGCTATAAAATCAATAATAATATATCATCAGTGTTGTTCGGTGCCATTGAGTCAAGTATGACTCATAGTGACCCTATGAACAAAAGATCTGAACCCTGTTCTAACCTGAGGCATCCTTACACTTCCTGACACACAAGAGCCCATTGCAGCAGTAACCGTGTCAATTCACCTGGTTAAGGGTCTTCCTCTTCTTCACCAAACTTCCACCCTTCAAGGAATCATGTCCCTTTCCAAGGAATAGTCCCTTATAGCAGCATGCCCTTAGTATGTATGGTGACGCCTTATCATTCTAGCCTCCACAGAGCACTCCAGCCGCACTCTCTCCAAGACCTATATGTTTGTTCTCCAGGCTGTCTATGGGATGTCAATGTTCTTTCCAACACCACAGCTGAAAGATATAAATTCTTTTTTTCCCCTCCTTATTAATTTTCCAGCTCTCAAATGCACAGTAACAATTGAAAAGACTATGGCCTGAATCAGACACAGCTTAGTCCTCTCCTTTGCTGACCCTCCACCTTTCTAAGTATGATATCCCTTTCCAAGGAATAACCTCTTTTAGCAACATGTCCAAAGTATAAGAGACATAGCTTTATCATGCTTACCTCCATGGAACACACTGGCTGTACCTTCTCTGAGTCATACCTATCTACATATAAGCTAAGGTATGGTGAAGCTTTTTGCCTAGAAAAGAAGAGTAGTATCAAATATTATAAAGGAAGAATCAAACTATACTCTTGAGTAGTGCTTCTCAAACTTTAATGTGCATTCAGACTGTGATTTGGGTAGTCTAGGAGAACCTGGAGACTCTGCATTCATAAACATGCCTAATGATGTCTCAGCTGCTTGTTCATAGACCACACAGAGCAGTGAGTCTCAAAACAGTGATTCTCTGATTCACCCCCTCAAGTGGCAGCACCAGGGTTAACCTGGGAACTGGTTGTTGTCGTCTGCCAAGGAGCCAGAGCAGAGTACTCACTGACCCTCCAAAAGATTTTCAAAGGTAGTAGACAGCACAGACGGAGATTGACCTTCCTTCTTCTGTGGAACAGCTGTGGATTCTAAACTCAAGCCTTTGACACTGTAGCACCAGCTTCTTACCACCTGGCCACCATAGCTAGAACTGCAAAATAACTATGCTATCCTGACCCTCATTAGAAACTTTTGAATGGATTCAGAATTCAGTGCTTTAATAAGCCCTCGGGTGATTTGAAAGCTGCAGCGGCAAGAAAACCACCAACCTGCAGCAACTGTTACCCAAACACAAAGAACACAGTTATTCTGCAGAGGAGTATATTTGAGATTGTATTGTGGGTGCACGAAGGCACGCATGTCTCTCTCTCTCTCTCTCTCT
>NW_006399757.1:7835891-7855864 GCF_000299155.1 Elephantulus edwardii | reverse complement strand
TTCCTGTGTGTATGTGCATGTGTGTTAAGACATAAGGACAGAATTGAATATCTTGGTTCTAAGGAAAAGCTCAAGAACCTTTCTTCATTGTATGCAGGATTGTGGACCTTGAGGCAGATCAGATATGGTAGCTAGGTAGCTGGTAAAGAAGTATTACTCCAGCTTCTCAGAGGAAATTACAAGCCTCTCTGGAAAAATTCCTAGAAAAAGTGCAGCCACGTTGTTTTTTGGAGGTAATGTTGGCAAAGTTTCCTATAACTTTGGACATATTGCTAGGAGAGGATATTCCTTGGTAAATGATCTCATTCATGGAAAGGAGGAGAATCACTGGATGAGAGGAAGGCCCTCATGGAGATGGTTTGACAGTGACTATAGCAATGGGCTCAAGTGTGTCAGAGATTATGAACATGGCACAGAATAGGGTAAGGTTCAGGTCTGTTGTTCATCAGGTCACTATGAGTCATACTTGACTCCATAGCACCTAATATCAACCACAGCCAGACACACTGTTTGTTTCACTGTTGTGCAGGATGGTAGATAGATGTCTGTGGACTGATGGGACAGATATAGTACAATCCAATTCCTTCGAGGCCATCTGTGTTTCATAGAGGATCTAACTAGTTAACCACTTTACTATTTCTTTCAACAAGCATAGTGATAATTATGCTTTGACCACTACTACTAGCTCTTGAGCAACTCCAAACCATGGCAATTCCATAACTGTTGAAGCAGAACTGGGATTCATAGGTTTTCAATGGGTGGTTGTTTGGATGTACATCTTCAAACCTTTATTCTGGCTCCATTGGGATTTTTTAAAAAAGTTTTAATTTGTAAATATTTTTTCCCTTTTATTTAACTTTACTTAAGAAATTAAAATACATTGTTTTACACACCAGATCCTTCCTATTTCCCTCACCCCCATCCATCAAATTGTATGACCCCATAATTAATGCCCCTCACACCTCCTCACCAATCTGCTTCCAACCTCCCCCCAACTTGTATTTTCATGTTCTTGTTGTTGTTATGTGCCGTCGAGTCATTTGCGACTCATAGCAACCCTTATGCATAACAGCCCTAAACCCTGCTCTATCCTGTGCCAACCGCACCGCCTCTGACACACCCATCCCGATTACCCCAGTCACTGAATCAATCCGTCTCATAGAGGGTCTTCCCCTCCTGCGCTGTCCCTCCACCCTCCCAAGCATGATGTCCCTCTCCAAGGACCCATCCCTCCTGGCAACATGTCCAAAGTATGTCAGACGAAGCCCCAGAATCCTTGCCTCCAAGGAGTAGCTTGGTTTAATCCTCTCCAAGATGAATCTGTTTGTTTTCCTGGCAGTCCATGGTACATTCAGTACTCTTCTCCAGCACCACAGCTCAAAAGCATCCACTCTCCTTCTGTCCTCCCTAGTCATTGTTTAACTCTCTGATGCATAACAAGCGATTGCAAAGACCATGGCCTGTATCAGGCGCACCTTAGTCTCCAGAGAGACACCGTTGCTCCTGAGTACTTTAGAGAGGTCCTACTCATTCTATAATAATGGTTTTATGCAGTATTTATCCTTGTAGGACTGAGTTCACTCAGCATAATGCTCTTCAGTCCCATGTTAGGTAATAATTTTCAAAATCATTGCTTCTGCGTGCTGCCCAATATTCCATTGTGTGAATGTACCATAAATTCTCAATCCATTCCATTGTGATTGGGCATTTGGGATGTTTCCATGTTCTTGCTATGGTGAATAATGCTGCTATGAACATTGGTGTACAAAGTCTCTGTTAGTGCCTCAGTTATCATTTTCTCAAGGTATATTTCAAGCAGTGAATAGATGGGCCATATGGAATTTCTATGTCCAGTTTTTTTAGAAAGCGCCAAATTGTCTTTCAGAGTGGTTGAACCATTTTACAATCCCACCAACAATGTTGTCCTGCTAAACTTTGCCACTGCTTCTAGGGTCAGATGGTATTTCATTGTGGTTTTTATTTGCATCTCTCTTATTTCCAGTGATTTGGAGCATTTCTTCATGTTTCTATTTTCTATCTGAATGTCCTCCTCTGTCTATGAAGTCTTTCCATGTCTTTTGCCCATTTTGTAGTTAGATTATTAGTCTTTTACTTCTGGAGGCCCTGTAGGATTCTGTAAACTTTGATTATGAGACCCTTGTCTAAGATGGTATTGCCAAGTTTTTCATTCAGTAGGTTTTCTTTTCACCCTGTTGAAAAAAGTTTTTGATGAACACAGGGCTTTAATCTTTAAAAGGTTCCAGTCATCAATTTCATCCTCTCCAGATTGTGTAATTCTGGTTGTGTTTGGCAGTCCTTTTATACCATAAACTAGGACTTCAAAACTTGGTCCCAGTTTGTCTCATATGAGCTTTATGGTTTGGGGCCTTATTCCGAGGTTTTTGATCCACCTGGAATTGATTTTTGTGTATAATGTAAGACATGAAGCTTATTCCAGCTTTTTACAGGTAGCAGTCCAGTTTTGTCAGCACCATTTGTTGAACATGTTATCATTTCCCCATTTGATAGGTTTTATTTTCTTGTTGAGTATCAGTTGTCTGTAGCTAGATGGGTCCATTTCTAGGTTTTCAATTCTGTTCCATTGGTTTATGTGTCTGTCATTATAAGTACCATGCTGTTCTGGTTACTACCGCTGTGTAGTAGGTTTTGAGGTCCGGGAGTGCTATGCCTCCCACTTAATTTTTGTTTTTCAGAAGTATTTTGATTATCTGGGGTTTCTTTCCTTTCCAAAGAAGCTTGACAGTTTTTCTTTTGATCTCTTTGAAAAAATGAGTTTTGTATCTGTATTGGAATAACACTGAACATGTAGATAGAATGTACAGACAACCCTAAATACTCACTAAAAACAAGCCTTTTAGAGCTCATAGACCAATTTAGCAGAGTGGTAGGATACCTTATCAATATCATTGATAGAGAGGAATCATTGAGATTCCTCTATAATAACAAAGAGAATGCAGAAAAGGAAATCAAGAAAGCAATACCATGTACAATAGGCAACCACAACCTGCGATACTTAGCAATGAATCCAATTGAAGATGCAAAAGACCTATACAAAGAAAACTACAAAAAATTTCTGCAAGACACAATAAAAGACCTACAGTAAATGAAAAAAAAATGTGCCCTGTTCATGGATAGGAAGACTCAATATTGTGAAAATTACAACCCTACTAAAAGCAATCTACATGTCCCATGGGAATTTAAGTATTATAGTCTTAAATATTAATTGAAGTTCAACATTAATAAGACAAAGATTTTCACCATGGGGCCAATTGGCAGTACCATGATAGATGGAGAAGAGATTGAGTTTGTTGACAGTTTGAGCTTGCTTGGTTCCACAGTCAACACTCTTGGCACCAACAATCAGGAAATCAAAAGATTAATTGCATTGGGGAAGTCTGCTGTCAGGGACCTCTCCAAAGTCCTAAAGAATAATGATGTCAGTCGAGAGACTAAGGTGCTCCTGATCCCGACCATGGCCCTCACAATTACATGCTATACATCAGAGAGCTGGACAATTACTAAAGATGATGGAAGAAGAATTGATGCCTTTGCATTGTGGTGCTGGAGAAAAGTATTGAACATACCATGCACCACCTAAAGAACAACAAAGTCTGTCTTGCACAAGAGAGGAAGACCCTGGATGAAATGGAATGACACAGTAATTGTTGAAATGGGGCTAGGTGTCGGAGTCGGTGAGATTGGCTCAGAATAGGGCAGAGGTCAGAGTCATTGTATACAGGGTGACTATGAGCCACAGGAGACTCAATGGCACATAACAAAACAACAATATACTCTATGGAGCATTGAGAGCCTACTATATTGTGTGTTGTCCTGCTAACCAAAAGGTTGACAGTTCTGATACACCAGCTGATCTTTGGAAGAAAAATGGACAGTGTGTTCCCATAAAGATTCACAGCCTTGGAAACTCAATGATAGGTTTCAAGAGTTGGAATCTAAATGATGGCAATGTTTTTATTTATTTATCTATTAATGGAGATCATAAAGGCAGCAAAAAAGCTTATTATATAGAATTTGTGGGATAAGATGATTGATGCCTTAGAGAATGAAAAATGGCCCTTCCAGATGAGGAAGAAAGTGAATGTGGCAGTCTTAGTCAGAGGCTCTGCAATAATAGTGCAAAAGCAGGATCATACCACCTGTCACAGGCAAGTCCCCAGGAATTGTCACAATGTCTTGCCTCTAGATAGGCAAGATCAGATCAAAGATTCAGTAAGTGAGGACACAGATTCAAACTCTGAGATAAAAACATGCAAACTCTCCCGGGAACAGTAGAAAGCAGGTTGTTTACTTGGAAACTGGCCCCAACATTAATTAATTGAGGGTGTAGAAGTTTCTCCACACAAAAGTCACCATCCTGGGAGAAGGAAAAGGTAGGGAGAGAAACAAAGAGATAGGAAATGAGCACACAGAGAATTGAAGTTGAGTAACAATCTTCTAAAAGGAGATTGCTAAACAGATTTTATCTGTCTACAGCTCCCCGATTCAAACAAACTCAGAAGCAGGAGTGGCATCCACTTCCGAAATAGCTTGCCTTGGGAAACCCCATGAACTTGGAGAAACAATGAAAGTTATACAAGTGTTCAGGTCTTTTGTTCATAGGGTCACTATGAGTCATCTACGACTTGATGGACTTTAATAACAACACCAACAATAGTAAGAAATTAAGAGCTAAAAAAAGGTAAAGTTTATTTGTATATATCTCACTCTAGAATATACATTTTAACTAAATAATTTTAAATATCTGATTTAACTAACAACTCTTAATCTAGTGACAAAAATTGACTAGTACTAATTATTTTTGCATTATCTCTCCGATAAAACTGACTGTTTCCATTTTGCATTTTTCCCCTTTAAGCCTCAATAATTAGATTTTAAAGTTCAGTGGGAATACTTAATGTGCATTTTTGGGTTTTTTTGGTGCTATTAGTCAAGTTTTATACATACAATCTAATGGACAACAGAAGGAAACCTTACCCAGTCCTCCCTCAAACTCATAATTTTGTTTTGTTCAATTTATGTTGCAGCTATTGTATTAATCCAGCTAACTGAAAGTCTTCCTTCCACCCCGCCACCCCCCGACCCCCCGATGCTTTTCTTTTCCATGTGTAATATTATCAGGAACTGGCTTCTTCTGGTAATACATGTGATGGAATCACTTTGAACGAGCATTGTGTCTGTACTACTTCTAAGACAGATTTATTCTCTTACTGGGCATGCCATAGTATGTTCAAATACTCTTTAAAGAGGTCTTTTTGCAACAGATTTGCCTAATATATTTTTAAATTTCCTGACTGCTGACTTCATGGGCATTGACTGTGGTTTCAAGTCAAATAAAATGATTGAGAACTTTAATGTTTTCTCTGTTTATATTAGTTTTATGTAATTAAAAGGACCTGTATATGACCATGACCATACTTCTAACAACTGTGTGGAAGTACGAAAACGTAGCTGGCAACCTGAAATAGTATGGAATTTACTCTTGTCATTTAGTACAGAAAATTTTATGGTCCCTTTCTCTTGTCAGGGACAGGAAATAGATTTTTGATGCTATCTTATATTGATTGAAGAGGAGACGTGATGACACAGTGGTTGAACTTTTGTCTGCTAACCAGTTATTTGAACTCACCAGCTGTTCTGGAGGAGAAAGATAAGGCATCTGTAAAAGTTTACTTACAGTCCTGGAAACCATAGAGGACAATTCTATTCAAGTCTTGTAGGGTCACTGAGTTGAAATTTGACTCTGCAGCAATGGGTTTAATTTTTTGGTTTAATTGTAAATACTCTTTATAGTGCTGTCTTTATACACTCAAATAATAGAAAGAATACAAAATAAAACCAATGTGGAAAAAAGCATTTCTTTGGTTTCTTTAAAGGCAACTCTTGCCTACTAAAACCCAAGTCATTGGACTTATAACGGTGTGTGGAAGAGTTTTTCGAAGGTGTGTTGGAAGAGAGATAATATATTAATTCCTGAAGAATATCTCCTCCTCCCAGGATTGGTTTCCATCTAATCTGTGCCATCTGTGGGACGTGATGACTTTATGCTAGCTCTTATCTCCTTATATTGATATTTTACTCATAATGAACCCAGCAGAATATTTAATTCAAGAAAAATAGACCTTAGGAAAACAGCAGTTACTCAGCCTTAGGGAAAAATTTTTCTAAATTATTTAAATACAAAACTATTTATTTTAACATTGAAAAGAGTAGAAAAGCTAATACAAAGAACTCTAATTGAAGTAATATTTCTAGATTACTTCCTATACAGAAATAAAAATAAATAAACTTCAGAGTTCAATTGTTTCTTAGCTTAGTGTTTAATGGAATCCTACAAACTCTTTCCTTAAATAAGTGACCTGATTAGATTACAGAGATAATTAAGTGGTAGTTTCAAGAGCAGTGCTTCACAAATACAATTTTATTCTCAGAAAGGCTTATTGAAAATAGCACTTCATTTTATGACTAAATGGAACAATTTCAACATCTATAATTATCCTTTTTCTCATTCCATAGTAGCTATGGGCTGAAGATCTATGGATATATTTTGTCTATTCTATAAATATTTTCATACTTTGTTCAAGTATTTGTACATATATATTATCTCAAAACTAATTACTTATTAGTTTGAAAAACAAGCAAATTGATTTGTAATAGAATCCATCTTGTGTGGAGTATATAAAACGTGTTTTAAAATTTCAAACCATCTTAAACATTTTTTTCCAAAGATGCTATTTGACCAATTGCTTTTGCTTGTTCAGAGTATTGATGAATTCTGTAAGTATAATTGAAATAGATCATTTTTTTTAAAAATCAAGATCTCTTTCTTTCTTGCTTAAGATCTATTAAACAAAGTGTATGTTACAACATTCTTCACTTTTCTGTAGCCTCGCCAATTTATAAGTGGATTTCCTCTGTCTCTATACAATACAATTGGATATTAACCTGTGAAACCAAACAATTAATTTGTACCATTTACTATACATAAACTTACAATTCTTGAACATTTGCAGCAGTATTACAACAATATGGAAATAAGGTTGTTTTGTCTCTGAAAAGAAGAGGCTCTTCCAAGTTATTAATAAAATCTCTTGTTTCTTTAAGAATTTGTAAATCAGGCAAAACAGGTGAATACAGTTCTTATTTACTTTAGTTCAAGGAAATAATAGACATCTGTTCAATGATTTAAAAGGGGCATGTGATTTAAGAGTGACTCTGATGCAGAAATTAATTCAAATAGGATTGTTTTAAAATGAGGGCAAATTTACATAACATTATAGGACAAGTACAAGTTGTCTGTAAATCAGACTAGTAATCCAAGGACTGCCTATATACACACTCACAATTCATATGCATTTACTTTTAATTTGTTGTTGTTATGTGCCGTCAAGTCACTTGTGACTCAGCGTGACCCTATGTACAATAGCCCTGAAATGTCCTCTATCTTGTGCCAACCTTACACGCCTACCCCCATTACCTCAGTCACTGAATCATCCATCTCACTGGGGATCTTCCTCTCTTGTGCTGTTCCCCCACCCTTCCAAGTATGATGTCCCGCTTTCAATTTATAGAATGCTAAAATGATCATTTCTTATGACATATTTTTAAAACACATGACATGTTATTTAGAAAATGGAAATATTTGGATCGCTTCAGAACAATACCAATGACAAATAGTATGCAGTCTATAAGCCACAGAAGTAATTATTCTCAGAAGAAAGGATTAACAGCAAATAGAGTTCTAAATGTAGTACTTTATTATTTTATTCGCAGTTGGTAGAGAAACAAATGACAACTTTCTGTTCTTGTTCTTTCTTATTCACTGTAACCTGCTTGTAAGGCATTCTTGTTTTCTGCCCTCACAAAACATAATACTGGAATTTCTGCTACTTTTGTCATAAAAATACTGGTGGAAATAAAGGAAATTTTGTAGATTTAAAACCATGTTAAGTAAGATTTAAAAAAAGTATATGCTTACCAATCTTCACATCTATATTTTTAATTAACGTGATTACATTTTCTTTCATTTTTCCTAAATGTGACATTGCAGTTAATGAGCCCCAGATTTTAAGATACAGGAATTGCAATGTTTCTTTGGTTAGTCACAACTACCATAAATTGTTTAAATTAAGCTACTGACCTCCTGATCATCCAGAAATTACTGGAACAGTACATTGACAGAGAACTACCAGAAATAAAAGCTGGGCTTAGAAGAGGCCATCTCAGTAGAGATATTATTGCCAATGGATCTTGTCAGAAAGCAAAGAATACCAGAGGAATGTCTGTGCTTTCTTGACTTTGCAAAAGCATTTGATTGTGTGGATCACAAAAAATTGTGGTTAACGTTGAGGAAAATGAGAATTCCAGAACACCTGATTGTGCTTATGTGAAACCTATACTCGAACCAGGAAGCAGTCCTTATAACAAAGCAGGGAAACACTTCATGGTTGAAATTCGGGAAAGGAGTGCATCAGGGATGGATCCTGTATCCATACACTTTCACTCCGTATGGAGAACAGATCATTAGGAAAGCAGGGCTTTATGAGAAAGAATCATTCTAATGACATTTGAATAGCATGATTCTTTGAAAGGGTGGTTGCTCTTTGTAGCTCTTTGCAGTTGTAAAATATTTGACACTATCTCTCAACTCTATCCACCAAATGCCAACTACTTTAAACAAGTGCCAAACACCTCACTTTAAAACCCCAACAAAACAACAAAAATTAAAAAAAGCCACTCAGAAAACTCAAACTACTGTCATATGGTAGATTCTGAATCACTCTGACCCTCTGTCTGTTACTGAGAGGAGATTGTCCACTAATGGATTTTAACTGGTGACATTTCTTTTAGCATTTTAACACACTAGAATCCCAAGTTTACTGGTTGGCCAAACTAGTTTGATTTCAAGTCACTGACTGAGAATTCTATTACTGTGTGCTCTCAGCTTCTGATGTGGTCACAGCTAGTAGTCTGGGAAATTCAAATACAGTGAACAGAGAGGTCTCTCTTTAGCTTTAGGTTAATTCCGAAAGATAAACAGTAATATACATTAGTTTTTACCAATCCTTTTCAAAACCAGTTAGGAATTCTAAGACAGTGTCAAGGGACTTCTGGAAACTCCATAGAGAGCTGCATCTCTAACTCAAAGGTCACACCACTCTGGCAATTTAAATCCATCAGCCTGTTTTCTCAGCAGACAACTGGGCAATCTCCTCCTGTGTTAATTACAGCCCTGGAAACCAATTAGAAGATCAGTTACGAATTAATTCTGACTTGTCAGCAATGCATGTGTATGTGTGTGTGTGTGTGTGTGTGTGTGTGAGAGAGAGAGAGAGAGAGAGGGAGAAATGGAAGAGAAGACAGTAGTATGGAGTGTGATGACAGATAACCCCCAGTGAGTACAGACAGCTTTGGGCTTCTAGTATGTATGAGAAAGCTATTTTATGTCATTACCATTCATGACTACTGTTTAAAAGTTGCAACATGCTTTTAGCTGCCTTGCTACTTGTTGTCAGAATCAGTAGGAGCCATGATGAAATGACTGGTGTCATAAAGCAAGAGTCAGTAGGTTAAATAACATCCAAGATGGTGTTAATTTCCTATACCTAATATGATGTGAAAGGTTTTGTTTTTTTTTTAACATAAAACAAATATTGTCTCATTTAAATACAGAAATGTAAAAATAAAGTGTGTTTCTTTAGGTTTACTGGATAGAAATATCTGTAAGTTGTATAAAATATATACCACTCTACATTAAAACATGAAACTTCATAGACTGTGTAACTTAAAATAAACATCTACAGATTTTTTTTTAAATTTTTTTTTTAGAATGCAGCAAAGAGATGTCAGCAGTCCCACCACTGGTAAACCGTATAGAGAATGCTCCAAATGTCAATGACCTTAAGAAAAGAACTGGGCATTGTGGTAAAAGGTAAATAGTCAGTCTCATGTACTACTTACAAATTATCTCCCCATATTTTCAGTCAAATGGAAAAACAAATTACATAAAGCTAACATTTTCTAAATGGCTGTATATAAAGTCTACTTTGCCCAGGTTTTTTTTTCATCATTGTCTACACTCATTAATTTACCCACTAGAAGATGTTGCACCCACAAGGGACTCTCAGAGGAACAATGGAAACAGCAGTTCCTGTTACATAATACCAATGTTATATAACAAAAACAACAGCCCATCTGGGTTGAAACATTTCTATTTTGTTTTATCATGGAATTTAGTGTTAATTTTTTAAAAGTTCCACTAATGTATTTCTTCTGATTACTGTTTTGTTGTTCGTTTGGGTTTTTTTCCCTTGGCGTTTTTAATTGTGTGGTGGAGGAGAGTGCCTCACTCCATCTCACTCTAATTTTAGCCCTGCTGAGTCCTCATTCTCCAGCAATGATGACTTTATCATTTATTTTATGGCACAAATCTAAAACTTTTCATTTTATTGTTTGATATTGCATTCTCTTAATTTGGAAAGAAAGCTCACAATTTTGGCAGCAAGGAGTTCAACAAATAAATGTAGAGATTAAAGGATAAACTAAATACAGAATTTCAGCTAATAATGAACATGTAATTTTTACTAAATATTTATGGATAGAAACCATTTGGCATTGGAATTGTGGTTATGTCACCAGACAACAAGGAACCTCGAAACAAAGTCTGTTGAAAAAGCATCAACTTTCCGAAGTTCGTGTTTTGTCAGTGGATGGTGTGAAAGGTAATGATTTAAACAAAGCAACTTCAGAAAGTATATTTATACATCATCCTTTGAAGCAGGTATCAAATGAATCTGCACCTAAATTAGTTATCAAATGAATCTTCTTCTAAATTAGTTATGCACATTTTCAAATCCAAGTTTTTAAATGCATATTCGAAACCAAAGTGAAAGCTGTCAATGTTTTGATTCTTTTAGCAAAAACATGTTTTAAAACCAAACTAAACCCAGTATAGAACAGTTATTTCTGATTCTAGCAATCTTCCATCAGATTTTGGAGGGTGTACATCTTTACGGAGTGAGTCTGTTTATTTTCAGCCACCAGATATTCTTAAAAGACTTTTTTATTTGCTTGTTAGGTTCCCTTGAGTCAACTTCAACTCATAGGTGTCCTATGAGCAATAGATCTGAATTTCACCCTATCCAGCACCATTGTTCCATATCTAACATGTTCGAGTCCATTGTTGCAGTTACTATGTCAATCAACCTCCTAAAAGATCTTCCTCTCTTACTCTGACCCTCCACATTTCCCAGCATGTCTTTTTCCACGGACTGATCACTCCTGGCAATACGTACAAAGTATGTGAGATGTAGTTTCCTCATCCTTGCCTTTAAGAAACATCCTTGTTGCAGTTTTCCCAAGATACATGCTTGTTCTTTTGGTAGGCCCATGGAATTTTCTGTACTCTTTTCCAACACCACTATTCAAAGGCATCACTTCTAAAGTCGTTCTTATTCATTGTCCAACATTCAGATGCTAAAAAAGCAATTGGAAAAAACAGGCCTTGGATCAGGTGCACCTTACTTTTTAAAATGATGTTGTTGTTTTCTAGTACTTTAGAGAGGTCTTTGACAGCAGATTTTGACGATACAACATGCCTTTGGATTTTTTGACTGATGTTACCATGGATGTTGATTGTTATTATCATTATCATTTAACTATAGCTAAAATAATTTTAATTATATTTACATAATACCAATTTTATATTGTTATTACTAGACACATCAGTAAAAGATTTGTTAACAAATTGTTAGATTTGATTTTTTTATAATAATTTCATTGAGCCAAAATATACTTCTAAATTTTATGTTTGGGTTTTTTTCCACAATAGAAAAGTCTCTTTAATCAAATTTGCCTTCTAAAACAGGATATTGCATAGTATTCCTTTCTCATTTACTAATTTCCACAAAGGTGATGTAGACAGTTTTTATAGTGATATATACCTTCAACTACTTTACATATGCTGTTCCATGGTGGTTGTGTGCTGTTGAGTTGACTATGACTCATTGCTACCCTCTGAACAATGGCTCTGAACCTGAACTATCTTAAGCTAATCTCCCTGTCTCTGACACAACTTCTTCCATTGCCTCAGACACTAGGTCAATCCCTCTTATCCAGTGTCTTCCTCTCTTGTGTTGACCTTCCACCCTTCCAAGCATAATATCCTTCTCAAAATTTTGGTCCCTCCTGGCAACATGCCCAAAGTATGTGAGACAGAGCTTCCAAATCCTTTCCTCCAAGGAGCAACTTAGTTTCAGCCTCTTCAGGACACACTTGTTTGTTCTCTTGGCAATCCATGGTATGTTCAAAACTCTTCTCTAGCACCACAACTTAAATGCATTAATTAGTCATTGTCCAGCTCTCAGATGCAAAGCAAGTAATTGAGAAGATCTTTGCCTGGATGAAGTGCACCTTAATCTCTAGACTGACATCACTGCTCTTTAGTAGAATAAGAACTGCATAGTAAAGTGGATTGGGGTGGGGGGGGGATTGTATAACAATGAAAGAATTTTTTTTTCTTCTCAAAGAGAAAAGCGAACTGTCGGGGGAGGAGTGAGCAGGGAGGAAAATGTGTAACAATGAATGAATGGAAATCCTAGTTCTCTATGATCTTTCATTAAAATATAATAAAAAATTTGCTGTAAAATTTACTAGATTTGAGATCAAACTAATTAGTACTATTATGAGTATTATTAAAACTTATTAAACTATATTAAATTGAAATATAAATAGTTTTAGGTTTATGTTTTTCACTTCTTGTATTTGTTGTGAGGGGCCATCAAATCAAGTAGGAATCATAGTGACCCTGTGAATAGTCTTTGATCATAGGGTCCCCTATCAGTCATAGTCAACATGGTGGCACATAGCAGCAACAACAAAGAACAAAGAATGAATTTACTATATAATAGAGAACATCCTTTTATATAATTTCTTTACCTTTTCTTCTCTTTTCTGTAAGTCGTGGGTGTTAAAAATGGTACAAAATAATAAAGGATATAGACTATTGCAGTAAATAATGCAATCCTCTTGTAAAGCATATTCAGATATCAATATGTATAGCTAACATACCAGAAAACATGCATGTTTCAAAAGATGTTATATTTCTCTTTTTACCTTAGACATGGGATTTTCAATAGCGCTTTATAAAAAATTTAGTGTAAAGATCTCTTTTCATATTTAAAAAAATGCTTTCTCTTCTTTATCACTATTACCATTGTAGCTCTTCTGGGTAGCCATATGGAGTTCTTATGTTAACCCAAAAATGGTACCTCTTTGACGATTCAAACCCACAATCAGCTCACAGAAGCTCTTTCCATGTGACTTCCAGCCTCTTGAGAGCCTGCTGTAGGTTTCGCTCTCACTCAGTTCCAACTCAACATGCAATCAGGGATATCACTGAAAAATTAAGTGTATCACTTATATGTTATTGATAAAAGTCCACCAAAATAAGATTTGTTTACTAAAAAAAGCAAATATCAATAATATTTTGAGCCAGAAAATACTAAAGTTTCTTAAATAGAGCTTCACTTGGTGGTATGTTCCAGTCCCTCATGGTAGTCAACAATTTAATATTGAAAATGTATGGAAATATTAGCGTTGACTAACATTGTCTTTGAAGTGTTGTTTCTGTCCCCTTCAAAATATAGATACTTTTTATCATTATCCTCATAATGAAACTATAATTAAATTGGAGTGTTGTTATTTCATTGTTACCTTTGTAGAAATAAACCTGATGGACAAAACTTAAAAGATTAAGTAATTTTGGAGTGAATTTATATAGAATCTAACTTTTAAAAAGAGGACCCACAGTACAAAGTTGTGCACAATAAAAATAAATGATTATGTTAATGTTTACAAGCAATCAAAATGACATTAGTTTATATATTTATATTCTGGAAATAAAAAAAAAATTGAAGTTGAAATTAAGAGAATAAACATTTCCATGAGTTTTGTCAGACTGCTTAATGAGAGGGAAGGACATTTTCGAGAAAATAGGACACACTATTAAAAATAAAATAGCACTTTCTTTTAATGTGACTCAATAACAACTTTGAAAACATCCTCAATTCCATTTTAAAGTATGGAGGATATAATATAAAATGAATTTCCAGAATATGGGTTTTGGGGGTGTTTTTGTTTGCTTTTTCTTTTCTTTTTTTTTGGGGGGGGGTGTGTTGTGTGGAGAAGAGCAGCAATCTCTTAGCAAACCTTACCTTCTAAACTCAATTTCAATTCTAGCCATGCTCTCTTTGAGGATAATGCAACACATTTCAGTAGAGCAAACTGAATAAAAATTATAGAATCAGAAGTTCTATTCCAGACCCTGTGACTATGTTCCTAATTTTGGAGTTTGAGAATAACTTTCAGGAACCCTAGTTGCCTTCTTGAAATACTTTTGAAAGAATACATAATATAATAATAAAAATGGCACATTAGAATATTTCAATCTTGGGCAATATTGAGGTAAAGATATGCAAAATTATATTTTCATTTGGAAAATATTGCAGTCAATGTGGATTATTTTCAGAAAGTTTTAGATATTTTACTGAAAAATAACTCAATATGACAACGTACAAATACAGGATTATGGAGCAGGCATTGTTCATTATATCCAAGATCACATTTGAAATACTGTTACAAGCTTTAATCTATTTGTTCCTAACAACATGACTTAATCTCTAGCTTTACATCAAGATGATGACTGTGGCCATTTTTACTCTCACAAAGGTGATGTAAATCTTAATTAATACTTGTAAAACTATCTAAGAGTCTTGGAGGAGAAAAGTTATGAAAGAGGAAGTGATGTTGAAAGAAATGACTGTCCCTATTCCCTTGCATTACATCAATGTGACAATAATATATATATTATCCTACTATTAGTTATAGGTATAATCAAATTACTAATCAATATTATTGTTGTTGTGTACCATTGAGTCATTGACCCATAGCTGATCCTCCAGTGGGTTTTCAGAGGCAGTTTAATCCCACGGGAGGAGATTGCCCATCCTTGTCCCACAGAGCAGCTTGTGGATTCAAATCACATGTCGCTGGGATTGCACCACAGCTTCTTGCCACTGTGTTTCCCAATCAATATTCTCAGCACATTAAAATGTTCATGTTAATGAAATAATAGGTAATACATTCCTCCATAGATCATAGCTATATGAAAAGAAACCAAACTATTACATCATTTTTCGCTGTGACTTTCTACTGTGTGAACGTAATACAGAGTTATTAATGGAGTAAAGTAACAAAATGATTCCCATTTCAAAATCTGTGCCAGTTATATATATATAAGGTGACATATTTGTTATTTAAAATAAAGTTTATAATGCTTATGTGACAAAGCTATCATACTTTATTAGATATAAGACTATGTTTTGCTTATGTATGTTTCAAATACTCTCTCTAGGTGATGGGAAAAGGATCAAAATTAATCCTAAAAATGTCTTTGCCAAAAGTAGATTAATCATGTTAAGAATTTATTTGCTTGTTCCAGAAGCTTCAGTTTTATCTGCTATAAGATAGTCCATATACTTTCATTGGCAAAATCTGCTCTCAGGGACAACTCTAAGACCCTAATGAGCAATGATGTTGGTTTAAAGACTATGGTGTGCCTGATCCGAGTCATTCACTTTCTAATCACTTGCTATGTATCTGAGAGCTGGGCTTTGAATTTGGATAGTAGAAGAATAAATGCCTTTGTATTGTGGGGTTAGAGAAAAGTACAGAATATCTCATGGATTGCCAAAAGAATAATCAGATATATCTTGGAGAACGTGCAAAGTGCTCCTTTGAGGCACTGATGGTGAAGCTTCATCTCACAAATGTTGGTTATATTATTAGGAAGGATATTCTTTGGATGGGAAATCTTATCTCATAAGATTTATTGCCTCTGAATAGCCACAGGAGGGTTAGCTATGGGTTGGTTCTAACTCAACAATAAACAACAATAACAACATCATTTCTTGGAAATGAGCATAATGCTCTGTAAGGTGAAGGGTCAGTGGAAGAGAAGAAGATCCTCATCAAGATAAATTGACCTAGTGAATGCAGCAACTGGGGTCAAGTATGGCAGAGATGATGAAAGAGAGAGCAGGATAGATATGTTTCAGTTCTGTTTGTCCAAGGGTTGCTATGTGTCATACTCAGCTTGACAGCATATACAGCAGCATACTTCCAGAATCCTGTAAGACTTAATTCCAATGATTTATGTGGCTTATAATAAAAAAAGTAAACATTTACTATATGTTTAAGAAATCGATAAAGGAGATTTTCACCAGTTCTTTTGTTATCACTCACATTATCAGAATCATCTCTTTTCTGGAATATGAAAATTTTTTCCTAAATGCATTTGCTATTTGTATACATTGTGTTTCACACTATTCCTCATTCATATTGTGTTTCATACAATCATACTCAAGCATTATGTTTTATAAAATTAATTACCATTGGACCTAGTCCATTGAAACTGTCTTTTCACCTGGATCCTTCCCATTTTTTTCTTCCACTTCCTTCACCCACCAGATTGTGCAACCCCTCTGCTCCCACCCCTTCCCCACTTGAGTTCCCATATATGTTTTACTAGTTATTCTTCTATTTTTTACAATAATGGCCTTATGCAGTATTTATCCTTATGAGGCTGAGATAGTTCACTCAGCATAATGCTCTCTAGTCTCTTCCAAGTTATATAGTATTTTTTACCATACTCTAGTCACAATGGCACATACAACAACAACCACTCACAACAGATCTCAATTTGTAGATGGCACAATCCTAGCCATAGAAAAATCCAGAAATTCCACAAGAAATCTATTGGGTCTAAGCAATGAATTCATCCAATTATAGGGTACATGATCAACAACAATAGCAACAACAAAAATTTATTTTAATTTCTCTAGATTAACAAAGAAAACTCTGAAAACAAAATCAGAGAGGGAAAATACCATTTATAATAGTTTTGGTGATTTAGAGGTAAGGAGTTGTATTGCGATTGTTAAGGTTTTCAGTTTGAATCTACCAGCTGCTCCATGAGAGAAAGATGAGCAATCTCTTTGGGATTGCAGAGCAGCTTCTTGAAATTTTTAAAAATTTTATTATTTTTTGTGTGTGTACTGTCAAATTGGATCTGACTGGTACAGAAGATTGCCTCTCCTCCTCCAACAAAGGTTTCACTGGATTCAAACAGCATACCTCAGGAGGGAGCTCTGGTGGGCTAGTGGCAAGAAGCTGCACTGCAATCTCAGAGGCACACAGTTCAAATCCACCAGATGCTCTGCTGGAAAAGGAGGGACAATCTCCTTCTGTACCAGTCAGCTCCGATTTGACGGTACACACACAAAATAATAAAATAAAATAAAAAAATTTAAAAGAAAAACAACAACAAAACGGCCTACCTCTGGGATTGCAGTGCAGCTTCTTGCCACTAGGCCACCAGAGCACCTTGAGCAATCTCTTTGGCTTTGATTTATATATAACCTTTGAAAATCCAATGGAAAGTCATGTATTAGTTTGTTGCTATTTGACTGCATATAACAACACCACAACAATTAAATTTTTGTTTACATTTTATGTTGGCTATGCTATTCTATAATTTCTACATTTTCTTGGGTTACTTTTACTGGGAATGGGAATAAATATGAACTTCTTCCAGTCAGTTAAATTCCAGATTTCTTGGCAAAATATAAAGATACTAATAGTTCAATGATAAACTCTGTTGGCTTAGAGGTAGGAGTTGTATACTGCCAACACAAAGGCATGTGGTTCATATCTACCAGCTCTAAGATGTACAGTCTCCTCCTATGCTATTTACTACCTGTAAAAGATGTTAAAGGATCAGTTATGAGTCAGTTCTGACTCCATGGTATTTAATAAGAATAGTCAATGACATATCAACAGAATAGAATTGAGGGCCCAAAAGCAAATCCAACCTTCTATTAATCTATGAGCAGCTAATTTTTAATAAAGTGAGATAAATAACAAATAATGGGGAAGGAATAATTTCTTTAACAAATGGTGCTGCAAAACTAGATATTCATTGGCAGACAAATGAAAAGTGATTTACATTTAAACCACACAGAATTTAAAATATCAAAGATCTAAATTGTAAGTCTGAAACTATACAATTATTATAAAGTATAGTGGCAAATTTACAGGACCCAATATTATTTCAGAAATAGATTATCAAACAAATGTACAAGTAATAAAAACAAAATTATATAATTGAGATATTTTAAAAATTGAATACTTATCCTAATCATAGAATGAAAAAGGACCTAAAAACAGGAAAATTTGAGGGAATAATATAGGTGTTAAGAATCTGGTCTCTAAATTATATAGTTATGCTCCCATCCCATAGATAATCAGTTCAAATCCATGAGCAACTCCATGGAAGAAAGATGGTAATCTGCTTGTAGATTATTCACAGACTCAAAAAATACCCCATAGGGTCACTATGAGACAGTTCTGACTTGACAGCAGTGAGTATAGTAGTATTTTGTTATAATCTAAAGCATAAAATAAGTATTCCTGAGTTCACAAGGATATAAATAAACTACTAACTTACTGAACACAAACAAATGGGGAAGATGAGATAAGTATTATTATGGGAGAACACCAAATAATTAACATGGGTACACTAATTTCATTAATGTTGTTGTGTACCGTACAGTCAGCACCAACTCATAGTTGACCTTCAGGTGACTCTCTGGAGGGTTTTCAGAGGCAGTTAATGACACAGGAGGACCTTGTCCAAGCTTCTCTGGCAGAGCAGCTGGTTCCCTCAAAGGGCCAGCCATTGGGGCTAAACTTCAGTGTCTTGTCTTAATGGAGAGCATTAATTAATGTAGATACCTTTATTTCATTAATTTAGCTACTCAGATTTCTCTTATTTCATAGCAAATTTCAATAATGGAGTTATGCATAAAACCTGACAGTACCCCTTCAAACTGTTAAGATGGTAGAGAATAAGAAATGTTTACAAAACTGACACAGTGGGGAGGATTCTAAATTGACATAACCATAAAACGTATTTTTATACCCCAGGAAACAGCCCAATAAGCAGTGGTAGTGTAGTGGTTAAGTGTTTGCCTCTCTAGTCAGAAGGTTAGAGGTTGGGACCACCAGGAGCTCCATGGGAGGAAGAGGAGAAAGTCTGCTTCCAAAGAGATCTACAACCTTGGGAATCCTGCAGGGAAGTTCAGCTCTGTCCTGAAGGGCACTACATGTTAGCCTCAACTTCATGGAAAAGGGTTGAGCTTAGTTTGAATTATAAGGAAGACATTGTTGCATTTTAGAGAAGACTGCATCTTAACCAGAAATATTGCATAAGTAAGGATGGCATTTAAAAAGATAGAAGTAAAAAAAAAAAAACCCCATAAAACATTTGAGAGAATCCTTGTGCTTAAGTCAAGAAAGATAATAAAGTCATAGTCTAAGGTAATAGCAGTGGATAGAATGAGATAAAAATATTATGGATATTAAGTCTGTAAAATTGATGGAACTTGATTATATATGTAGAGGATTAGGGAAATAGTGATAACAAACATAGCACAGAAGGTGTTCTGTTAAGCTGACTTTTTGAATAGCAGTGTCATTCATTGTAACCAATACAATGTCAGAAACTATTTCTCTGAGATAATCTTTAAACCTTAAACCAAGAATATCTCCTGATGTCTTCTTAAAAATCAAACAATAGTTCAGATTAACTAGTAAAATAATGTCAACCTTGAGCATTACTGCTTTAAAATAAATCTATATAGTATTAAATTGATTATTGTTGTTGTTGTTGTTATGTGCCATCGAGTCTCTTGTGACTCATAGCGACCCTATGTACAAGAGCCCTAAACTGTACTCTATCCTTTGCCAACCTCACCATCTCTGACACACTTACTTAGCGACCCTATGTACAAGAGCCCTAAACCCTGCTCTGTCCT
>NW_006399757.1:7825800-7833671 GCF_000299155.1 Elephantulus edwardii | reverse complement strand
TGAAAAGATATGGAGACAGAATACATCCCTAGTGGACCCCCTTCCTGATTTTGAACCTTGAAAAAACAAGATAGGAACTTTAGGCTATGTTGACTTTACATTTACAGTAGTTCATATGTGCTGTTAAATCAACACATAGCCACCCTTCAGCAAGTTTTTAGAGGTTCTAAGTCACATGAAAGAAGATATCCTTTTTTCTCCATCAGAGTAGCTTGTAGTGCAACTCCTTATTTCTAGGCCACCAGAGTTTCTTTTACATTTGTAGGAAAAGAACAAATCAAATGATAGATAACAATGGTGGTGCAACTTTAAGTATGTAATCAATGTTACTGAATTGGACAAATAGGTATTGTTGAATTGGTTTATGTTTTCTCTATTGGTTAATAACAACAATTAAAAACATAATTATATTTTTAAAAACATGAGGAAATATGCAGTTTTTTTTGCAAAATAGCTTAATTCTTCTAAAGAGTAAACAAATCTATCCTATAAGAAGTGTAGTCAGAATATTCCTCAGAAACAAGGTGGCGAGACTTCATCTCATGTATTCTGTGCTGCTATCACAAGGGGCAAATCCTTGGAAAAGACCAGCATGCTTGGAAAAGTGGAGGTTCAATAAAGGGAAGGAAGACATTCCATGAGATGAATTAACACAATAACTACAACAATGGGTTAAACACACCAAAAATTATCAGGATGGTACTAGATTGGACAAGATTCAGATCTGTTGTACATAGGATCACTATGAGTTGTGTCAGTTCAACGACATATGAAAAGACCAATTTTATTCATTTGCATTTGAGAAACATAGTATTTACTGAACTAAAATCTCTATAGAGGAAACTAAGGTCTATAACTCAAGGGAGAAAGCCAAGCTGAAAATATAGATTTACATGTCATACTCAATAAAACTATTTTAAAATGAAGCAGCAAGATAAATACAAAAATTAAAGGGTAAGGAACTCTAGAAGCCTTTATCTATGGCACGAATAAGATTTAATTTATAACAGAAAACCTACTGCCAGGGGAGGATAAAATAGATGAATGGAGCATTCTAAAACATCAAATCTCTATACATATTTAAAAAAATAAACACAACACTTTTTACAACAAGGTAAAAAGGAAGCCCATAGACTGGGAAAAATATTTGGCATTGGCACATCTGATAATAGTCTCATATTTAATATTCATAGAACACTCTACAAGAAGAATGTAAAGAAGTAAATCACAAAATTGAAATGGTACAAACACTCTAAAAGGCTGTTTAGCACTTTCTCAAAAATGTGAAACTAGAAATACTATTTGACCAAGCTATCCTACTACTGAAAATATACCCTAAAAAAACACACCAAACAAACAAACAAACAAACAAACAAAAACCAAGCCAAACAAACCAGAGTCATGATGCAGATAGATACGCACACTCATGTTACTACAATATTATTCACATTGCAAAGACATAGAAAGATTCCAAGTGGCCATTAAAAAAATAAATGGACAGGAAAACTGTGGTACATCTACACAATGGAATATTGTACAAACTGAAAAACAATGAACTTGTGAAATATTACATGACATGGATGAATCTGGAAGCCACTATGCAGAATGAAATATCTCAGTAACAAAAGGATACATACTGCACAGGATTCACCATTTTACTAAAAACAGGACTGCACTGGAATGGGAAATGTGAGAGACTATTTAAATGGAATGAATGATTAGACATTGTACGTATGGCAATTGAAAATCTGAAACAAGACATGCATTAAAAAGTGGATAAAAAGTGGGAAGAGATAAAAATATATATCAATGGATGAATGAAAATCCATCCTTTCTGTAAACTTTCACTAAAATCGTAAGAGTGAAATGGCTTGTGTGTAAATACAGTATTGGGAAAAAAAGATTCTATGGAAACTCAAGCTAAAGTACTTCTGAGTTTTATCAGGTCTGAAAAGGGAAAAGGATCTGAAAAAAAAGAGTTATTTAAGAGATAGCCTTGTTATCCAGTTTCTAATGTAGTTGTTAGAAAGCAGAGGACATGAGATTTGTGATGATTGACCCATGGGGAAATTTCCCACAGAGACTAGTGGATGATAAATAAAATGTAACTAAATCCTGATGTCTTCTGAAGCCCTCTGAGAATTGAAAGTGCATCAGAAAAATTTCCCTTCCATCAAGAAAGATGATGCTATCATTGTTGTTATGTGCCATAGAGTCAGCTACAATTCATTGCAACCCTATGAACCTTGGCTCTGACCCTTGCCTTATCTTGAGCCAACCACCACCTCTGAAACACCTGGCCACAGTGCCACAGTCGTGTCAATCTATCTCATCCAATGTATTCCTGTCTTGCACTAACCTACTCTTCCAAGCATGATGTCCTTCTCTAAGGACAAATCACTCTTGACAACATGTGCAAAGTACCTGTGATAGAGTTTCAAAATCCTTGCCTTGGGAGCTCCGGTGGCTTAGTGGCAAGAAGCTGCAACTACAATCCCAGAGGTGCACGGTTCAAATCCACCAGATGCTCGGCTGGGGAAGGAGGGGCAATCTCCTCCTGTACCAGTCAGATCTGATTTGACGGTACACGCACACAAAAATAATTAAAAAATATTAAAAAAAATTATATTTATTTTTTAAAAAATATTTTAAAAAAATCCTTGCCTCTAAGGACCTCTCCAGGATAGACATGTTCTCTTGGCGATCCATGGTATGTTCAATACTCTTCTCCTGCATTACAGTTTAAAGTCATCAATTCTTCTTCTATCATCCTTAGTCATTTCCCCACTCTCAGACAATTGAGAAGACCATGGCTTCATCAGGTGTACCTTAGTCTCTAAGCTTACATCATTGTTCTTTACCAATCATGATGCTGCCTATTCACCTGGTGGTGAGAGAGATAGAAAAGAGAAAAACTAAGCAAACCAACCAACCAACCAACCAACCAACCAACCAACCAACAACAACAACAAAAGCCCACTGTCATTCAAGTCAATTGTAACTCTCCACTGAGTTTTAAAGGAGTCAACTGTTCCCAGAAGAACAGCTAATATATTCAAACCATTAATCTTTTCGTTAACAGCACAGCACATTAGATATTGCTCCATTAGAGTCTCTTATAAAAGAGATCTTATTACTGTAGAGTTAGAATCAATTTATAACTGATCCTCCAAAGAGTCGTAGAGAGCATAGATCGCATGGGAGTAGTTTGTCCATTTTTCTCTCATAGAACAGCTAATGGATTTTAACAACTAGAAAGGCTCTACCTTTAGGTTTGCAGTACAACTCAGTGTGGCAAACATCAAATAACAAAACAAAATCCTTTTATAGCACATTCCTGCCAAGACCAGTAACTGGGAAAGTGGTAACATTAGTCAACCCAGTATATTTATACACTCCAAGCAGAATCATTTTAGAAATGAAAAAGAATGCTTGTTTAATACTGAGATCACAAAAGTTGTCTTAAATATCATATTGTAAACTTTCTATTCACAAGAACTAAATCTTTAAAATTCTTAGTACATTGCTATATGCTAGGTACAAAGTGATCAATTAATAAACAAAGATCATAAACTATATTATCTATACATTTGTAATCTCTAATGTACCATTAGGGTGCTCTGGTTCTAGTGGCAAGAAGCTGTGCTGTAATCCCAAAGGCATGTGGTTCAAGGCCACCAGCTTACTTTGTGGGAGAAGGATGGACAATGTTCTCCTCTGCAATTAATTGCCTCTGAAAATCCACCAGAGGGTCTGCTATGGGTTGGTTCTGCCTCTACAGTACACAACAATAAGAGCCATTACCATCATATTGCTGTTTCTTGGCTTTTCTATGGAAATTACATGTTTACAACACGATAAATGACCCCCTATTTCATCTCTATTGGTCCTTTAGTAGTGACACAAAAACTGCTGAAGTTTGGTGGTTCAATCATTGTAGGATGACAGAAGATAAGCCTGACAACAAGCTTCCATTAAGATTACAGACATGAAAACTCTGAAGCAGTTGCATTCTGTAATGTGTGAAGTGACTATGAAATCACAATAATCTTGACAACAAGAGCAGCTACCTTTTGGATAGAAAATGCAAATTCCATCCTTACCCTACACTAGAGCTGTTCTTTGATTTGTCAAGTATGCTGGCATTTTAGGAAATATATGTATTTGTTGTTGTTGTTGTATGGTGTCGAGTCAGAACTGACCCATAGCTCACTGTCCAGAGGGTTTCCAAGGTAGTTAATCTCACAGAAGTAGATCGCCCTTGCTTCTCCTGTGGAGCAGCTGGTGGGTTTGAACTAAGTGCCTTCAGGATTTAAGTACAGTTTCTTACCACTAGGCCATGAGAGCTCCTGCAATATACAAATATACTTATATATTTATACTAAATATTAATAATATTTAAATATAATATATTTTGTACTTCCTCAATTTCGAATGTTTGATTCAAATATTTATAAGATTTTCTTTCTGCAAGCCTCTCTTCCAATTTTACCTCATCAGAGTGATTTTACCAGACAAACTTACCTAAAAAGTGAAGTCTCACACATATGCATACACACAGTCACACATACATATCCAAACATTCTTTATTCTTGAAATCCTAATTTGTTTCTCTCTATAACACTTATTATCATCTGATTCTGTATTGATAGATGATAGGTAGGTAGATGATAGATAGATAGATAGATAGATAGATAGATAGATAGATAGATAGATAGATAGATAGAAGGATGGAGGGAGGTAGGGAGGGATGGAGAAGAAGATCTGGTGGCCTATTGGTGAGAATCTGCACTGCAATCCTGATGGTAAATGGTTCGAATCCACCATGTGCTCTGCAAGATAAGGATGCACAATATCCTCCTGTGTTATTACTGCTTCTGAAAATCCTTTGGGGGTTCAGCTATGGTTCAGTTCTGACTTGATGTCACACAACAACAATATGTTATCTTTGTCTATAAGAAGAATTATTGATTGTTCAAACCTGTAACAAGAATCACTGATCTGTTCAAACCTGTTTCCCCGAAAATCTCTTAGCACTTAACACTTAGCACTCAATAAATGAAGAAGTAAAAATTCTAAGAGACAACCAAGATTTATCTGTGTTAGAACTTAATTGTAGAAATTATTTCTTGAAATAAGACTTATATCAGTTGGAACACTCAAACACTTTTCACTATACAGATTTTGGTTAATGCTGTTTAGGTAACATGTGACTTGCTATAGAACTATCTTAGAAATTTTTATCAATTTTCAACACACCTGGATTAGCTATTTGCTTGTATCTGAACTAATTGCATTATTTCTTGCACATGTTTTGTTGTTCTGCCTTTTTTCCCCTTCAAATCCAGGTTGCGTAATCAATGCACAGAAACAGTATCTTTCAAATTGAGGTTGCAAGCAAGACAGCTACAAACCCAAGTTTGTTAAACTTCAAAGATCAGGAGTTAACAATTGTATTTGTTCTTACGTAATTAGCATCTCCTCTCTAAAAAATGTTTAGCCTTTATTTCCCAAAAGTTCATACCCTGTAACAAAGATGAAACTTTGTTCGTGTTTATGAGTTTTTCATAGCCATCCATACATCAGAAAACACACGTGGATCCTGTCTGAGGTTGCTCATCATACTCATAATTAATGCTCTTAATTGTCTTTGGAGGCACACCATATACACATCTGGAAGTTAGCTTTCCTCAGCCTCTGTTGTTCTCAATTAAATGCTATCTAAAATTGGAGACTTGCAAACAATGATATTGAAGCTCTTGTTTTCGTTTTTGGGATATTCTGTGGAAGACTGGTCAATATTCTCTACAGAAGTAAAAAATCTTTCAAATTAATGGTCTCAAGTGATAGACTCAGTTTTTAAACTCTGCTATAGACAGCAGAAGTAGTCATAATTAGTATGTAAAAAGAGACTAAACTTCAAGCTGAAATTCAAGGATAAATTGAATAACATTTGTCTAGAGTTTTTTATTCTTAATAAATTGGGAGATCTTTTATTTTTGGCCCCAAATACATTAATGGTGTTCACACTAGAGACCAACTAGATTCTGGAGTGAGGTGGAAAGTAAATATTCTTTAATCTAATACTGGGCTTATAGAAAGTAATGGAAACCTCCAGTCATTTCCCAAAGCTCCAGCAGTAAAAATGAGCAAACAAAAATGCTTAATCTATGAATCTTGACATAGAGTAATGAATAGTAAGCAAAAGGGAAGGATTCCCTGAAGGCAATTATATATTCAGGGCTGTTTTTTGGAGACAGCAACCAGATGTGGTTGTTGAACTAAACATTTGCCTTAAAATGTGGACTCTTAAGAGAAAACAAAATAGTGAAAAATTGATTGTATCCTTAGCTCCTAATAGAAACAAATTTAATCTCTCATTTGAGGGTAATTTTTTTATGTTACAAGTAAGAATTCTTGCAGAAAAATGAAAAAGAACACATTGAATTATTTAAAAGGAAAAAAAATTTGGGAAGAAAAGATCTAGGCATAACATGTCACAATATAGACAAGCAAAGGTTCTCAAATATTGTTTTGACCAGTATACTGATCAAATATTGTTTCTAGGTGTTGTCAAGTCATTGTCAACTCGTAGCAAGTGTATGTCAAAGTTTAAAGTCCACTTTTAGCAGGCAAGGTTGTTTCATCTCCATGATGAAAGGTGATATTAAGTCTTTATTCCAATTCTCTTGCCATGTTGGTTCTTCTACACATAGGAAGAGAAAACATTCCTTTCTCTTTGAATTAACAAAGTTTTTGTTGTTGTTAGGTGCTGCCAAGCTGTGTATGACTTTTAGCAACCCTATGAACAACAGATCTGAATCCTGTCCTATCTTGTGCTGTCCTCGCCATCTCTGATATACATGAGCCCATTGCTGTAGTCACTGAATCAATCCATCTCAATTCACCTCTTCCTCTCTTTCTCTAACCCTCAACCTTTCCAAGCATAATATCCCTTTCCAAGGAATAGCCTCTCTTAACAATATGTCAGCAAAAAAAATCCAAGAGGTTTAAATATTCCTATTGATTTTAAAATTAATGTTTGAAATTTTTCCATAATTGAAACTTTAGGGTAAGACAACAACTACCAATACTTCCTTAGAAAAACACTTGAGTGAAATATTAGCTGTGGAAAATAATACGCAATTTTGGTCAATTGTATAGTAAGAAATTGAAATTTATCCTTGACCATTATGAAGGTCACAAAATTAATTTGCTATTGTTGTTACATGCTCACTCATTGCTATCTTATGAATAATACAGCTGAACTTCGTCCTATCATGCCCCCTCCTGCCAGTCTCCAATCTGCATGAGCACAAATGGCAAATAACTCAAGAATCATGTCTGAATGTGGATCATTAGAGCTTAGAAGGTCGGTGAGTGAGACCACCCTCTATATTTCAGCAATAGCCCCATGTAGTTCAGACATCAATTCAAACACAGTTTTCTTGAGTAACTTTATGGATGAAAGCCAGCAATATTCCAAGATGTGGGATATGAGTCCTCCAAAATCCAAATGTTAGACCTCCTGTTTAATCTTGGGAGTCTGTGAGGTAATGACAGCAACTTGTTCTTGGGTTGCTTGTGGATCATCACAGTTAGGTCCTGCCTAGGTTAGTCCTAAGAATTTTTCTGTTTAGGCAGGGTTATGGATTTTTGCTGGATTTATTAACCAACCTCTGTTGGTGATGTGGGAAACCACCGCTTGCAAATCATTCTTAACTTGTTATGTTTGACCTAACAGGATCTCATCAATGTATGTAATGCAAGTCCTAGTCTCTTTTAACAAAATTAGTGAGTTCACGCAACCTTATTGTAATAATGTAAAGGTCTTCAAGTACAATAATGTGAGTAACAGGATAATATCCATA
>NW_006399757.1:7821706-7823590 GCF_000299155.1 Elephantulus edwardii | reverse complement strand
ATCCTTGAGAGGGTTAAACCAGGCTGCTCCTTGGAGGTAAGGATTCTGAGGCTTCTTCTGACATACTTTGGTCATGTTGTAAGGAGGGACAGGTCCTTGGAGAGGGACATCATGCTTGGGAGGGTGGAGGGATGGCAGGAGGGGAAGGACCTCTATGAGGTGGATTGATTCAGTGACTGGGGTAATCGGGATGAGTGTGTGGGAGACAGTGCAATTGGCACAGGACAGAGCAGAGTTTAGGGCTGTTGTACCTAGGGTTGCTATGAGTTGCAAGCGACTCAAAGACACATAACGACACAACAACAATCTGAAATCCTTCTCATGCAAAAGTAAATATGGCTGGCTCTTTTCTGAGATTGGAATGGTGTAGAAGCATTTGTAAAATCACTGAGTATCAGTCTTCTTTAATTTGCTCTGTTTTTCTGTTTTTTGAACTGTTGGTACTATATTTGGGACTGCTGAAGGTACAGGGAACACTAGTCCTCAAAGGTTCACATTTAACCTTCATGAGCCTTCTCCCTTTTCTATTGGCCATACAGAGTTGCTAGACAGAGAATTTGTTGGTATGAACACTGAAAGAGTTAGCATGTCTTTAATCAAAGCAATTCTTCCTTTTTATCTGCCT
Organism: Elephantulus edwardii; assembly: GCF_000299155.1. NCBI lineage: Eukaryota > Metazoa > Chordata > Mammalia > Macroscelidea > Macroscelididae > Elephantulus > Elephantulus edwardii. The sequence goes on along the minus strand of NW_006399757.1, from coordinate 7,822,965 downwards.
AGTATCTTTCACTGCTTCAAATTAACAATCTGAGTGGGATCAAGCAAAACTTGAGGCTCTTATTTAGTTTGTCCAATCAGTAAAGTTTGGCCTCAGGGAAGTCTTTCATACCAACAGTTTTACAGTATCTGGTAAGGTAGTGTTCTCCAGTTAGACATCATATGCACACCAATAATTCGTTCAGGCAAAGAAGATGTAACTTATTCATACAATATGTGTTTCTATTTTCTAAATCTTATCCAGAGTTTCATTTTGGTCTCATCAATGGCTGTATTTGCATATCATGCCAATACAACTTTAGATCTCTCCAGAAGGCCCACGATAGTTTATTCTTCACTCCCAGGTCATTTTAACTGCACATGAACATATGCGCTGGGGTCCCCTATTTGGTGTTGGATCAAAAGTCTTCTAGTAAATCTATATCTTGATCAACTAGCTGGGCTTCTGCTTCAAATTATTCTGAATGGGCCTCCCCATCATTAATTACCTTGAACGTATGATGAGGAGAACAGACTTGTTTAGTTTTTCTTGATGTTGGGAGAACAAAGGATCCTTAATTAGCTCGCACACCCTCCTGTAGTGCTGCCTTATAACCTTTGTCTCAACTTTATTAATGTGTACTACATTCACCCCATTCCTGAGTAACCATCTAAATATCTTCACCCTGCTAGGGAAAATCATTTCCCCATAGTCTCTTCCCATTTGTCTACAAATCATTCTAATTTTCTTTGTATCCTTTAAACCAATAAGGAGAAGTCATTTCAAGAGACCTGACACAGCCTCTCAAATTGTGTTGTTCTCCAGTAGCGCAACTACAGAAGGTGCCCATGTCAGAAGAGCTCCCATGATTATCATCTCTGTCGTGACCTCTGTAAGGGGTATACTCACTGGATTAATATCCTCAGCACCATAAAACCATTTCAACATGGCTTGCATCTTCAGATCATCAGTTGCTTCCTCTGGAGTGTTTCATTTGTTATTTAGATGGGGAGCGAGCAGTTTCTCTTCAAAGAATAAACAAAGTTAATCACAGATTTTATCCAATCTATCAAGCTAATTGTCCCTCTGGGCTAATCTGTTGTATAACTTAGTCTTGCAGTATCATTTATGACTTCTATAGTGGACCTTGCATTAACACAAACATAGTCCATTCTTCAGCATTCAAAGCCACAGATACTGCCCCTAAAATAAGCTGTTGATTATTACCTACAGATTTATTTCCTTTATGCTACATCGCCTGGTAAGAACAGTTTCTTGAT
>NW_006399757.1:7819838-7820896 GCF_000299155.1 Elephantulus edwardii | reverse complement strand
TCATTAGCTCATACAGGCCTCTAGTAAAATGAGGTTTATATCTCATCCTAATCCTATCTCCTTAATACAAGATGTTAATAAAAAATGAAATGGCAGGATTTTACCAGAACCAATTGCAGTAAAAAAAAAGAGTAACAGGATACTATAGATAAACTGTATTCTAACAAATTAAAAAAAAAATCTAAAAGAAACTAAAAAATTTCCAGAAACCCTCTATCTACCTGAACAAAAAGAGTAAAGTATGAAATTTGAGCATATCCATAATATAATAAGAAATTAAATAAGGCATTTTAAAAAAGCTCTCAACAAACCAAAGTTTTGGCCCAGAGAGCTTCTCTAGAAAACTCTAAGGAACAAAATATAAATAATCCAATAATAAAATGGACAGAATACATAAACAGACACATTATTCATGGAGACATTCAGGTGGCAACCCCCCCCAAATTCTTATAATCATTAGTCATTAGAGGTAAAAAACAAAAAAAGATTTTATCACCATCCAATAGTGAGAATGGAATGTTTAAATGTGGAAATTGAGGCAAAGCGTGTGACGTTAAACAATATGAGATATAGCCAAGATTAAAATAACTCAGATATTTATGTATCTTAAATATTTGAATAAAAATATTAAAAAGTATGAATTTTAAAGCTATATGCCCCCCCAAATGACAAATGATAGTGAAATATAGAAATAGGTTATTTGGATCATGAGACAAAATGGGGCCAAGCTTAAAAGTCCAACCTCAAGGTATAAATACAGCCAGAAATTTACAACCAGGAGAGGATAATATTGATGAAAGGGATCTCCTAAAGATAAAATCCTTGTGTACACCAAAAAGATTTTCCAATAAGGTGCAAAGAAAACCTACTGACAGGGAAAAAAAAAACCACAATGCCATCTTAGACAAGGATGTCACAATGAAAGTTTATACAGTCTATAGGCCTTTTATTGTAAGAACCACCTTCCCTCTATAACTTGATTTGTGCCACTATTAGAACCTCTACTCGGAATATTATTGCTTTTTAATTTTTGACTCATGTACTTTTAACTTGTTAGT
>NW_006399757.1:7796394-7818208 GCF_000299155.1 Elephantulus edwardii | reverse complement strand
GAAACACAATGTAGATAAATGAAACACAATATATACAACTTCTATGTGTAAACAAACATCAAATTTTTTTAAAAAGAGCACAAAAAAGAAAAGCAAAAAAAAAACCCCACGCTTTTCCACCATCTCCCCTCTGCCATAGTTTCCTTACTCTCTTGTTTCCTTGTCTTTATTCTAATGTTGAAAGAGAAATCAGAACTTCCTATTCAAAAAGGGATTTGTAAACCTTCAGACAATCTATAGACAATGAAAGGTGCAGCATGAGGTCACGTGACCAAAGGTTCCTTTGATCACCTTCCTGATTGTGTTTCTATATACCATCCCACTTTTAACTTTATTGTGCTGGAAACTCTTTTAGGTATTGTGAGCCAAAACAAACAAAACACATGTTTTCTACCTACAAAAAGGCACAAAGTCATTGGTTACCTGCACCATGTGTTGTTTTATTGTTTGGAGCAGTCACACAGAGAAATAACTGAACAGAATAATAACCAGCAATGCATAAATAGATACACATTGTGTCAAAGAAAACCACCAAACAAAATAAACGTGAAATGAAGTTGTTAAAATGAAACAGCATTACAAAAAAATGGAATTGAGAAGCAGGGTTTAAGCAAATAGCACAGAAGGAGCATGAGTAGTCGTCCATGTGCCATCATTTGCCTATGTGTTTCTGCAGAGGGGAAGCTCTATCATCTCATGAAGGTTGTCCCTCTTCCAATAAATGTGACAAGACCAGCCCAAGTATGCAATGCACAAAAGATTCTATAAGGTATAATGTTTCACAATTCTGCTACTGTAATCTATTTTCCTTTATGTCACACCACTAGAGCACTTTATCTATATTTTCTGTAAGATAGGAAACATAACTCTACTTTCTGGAGGAATATTCTCATAGGCACATTCTGTGCTTAGATGAATAAAATCTGGGGGATTTCTGCCGAACAGAGAAATGCAAGTGTTAGTTACCTTCTGCCCCCGCTCTCCAAAAATCTCTTAAAAGTATTTCATTTTGGACTTCTTCCATAGCAGGAACTCAAAACTCTTCCTCATCAAGCAGAGAATGAACATATGAGAAAAAGGGAAACTTTATAATGAAAAGAGGCCAAAGAAGAGGGCAAGGGAGAGTTCATATCAAAAGGTTAGAAGGTAGAAAGTAACGTTTCTAAACTTTAAGAATTGTATAAATGTTTTTCCTTTAAAGATTCTTTGTTTAGAGATATCACATAAACCCAATTCTTCTTCTCCCTGCCCAGTTCAGCTCATAGTTTTTACTGAAACATTTTGCAAACTCAAATTTGAGCTTTAGTTGAAAGATGAGAGTCAGAAGAAGAAGAAGTCTTTGTGGTTGCTGCTCTATATTTTTATTGGAAAGAAAGAGGCCCCGATACTTGGCCCATTCGCCTTGTAGATGGGGTTATATAAGCTATTCTGTCCTTCCAGTTAGTAGTTCTGGGTGAATATACATTTTCCCATTCTTTTCCCTGGTGGATTTTGACTCCTTGTTCTAACGAGTGTCCTCAAGTGGTGCCTTACAGGACAATCTCAGATACTAGCAGGCGAATCCCTACTAACATCTAAACATTAAAATGTCTCTACCATTTTCAGACTATATCTTTCAGAATATATACTTCCCATTAAGCTATACTATTTCTATAAATCACTATGAAGACCCTGGGGTTTTTTCCTTAAAAACATCAATTGCTACACTGGACGTTACTCTATTATAGACACAAAGCATTACTTATTATGCTGAAAACACCCTATTTTATGCCTAAGAGGTAGATATTATAAATTTTCATAATGTGGTGGGGAAAATGAAATTTAAATGTGTTTTTAAAATGCTGTTGGGAAATAGAAGGACAAAACTCAAAATCATAATAAGACTCCCTTTTTCAGAAATAAAGAACAAAAAATTAGTGAAGATATCACTAAGTCAATAATCAATAAAATGATTAATGGTGTTATTAAAGGATGGAGAAAAAATTCTGGATGAATGACATTGTTTAAATTAGATACCAAAGAGTTCATAAAAACAATCATCATTACATTAAAGAATCAATTTACCAATTCATTAAAAAGATGGGAACTCATGAAACATTCTACAAAATGGGTGACTCTGGAGGACATAATGCTGAGTGAAGTATTTCCATCACAAAAGGACAAATACTGCATAATGCAACTGTTGTAAAACAGGACTGAAAGCGGAGTTGGGGAAAACTAAGAAAAGAGGGGATAAATAATGAACACTGCATGGAAACAGATGAAGGAAAAAAACTATTTAAAAGGAATATATGATTAGGTATTATTTGTATGATAACAGTCCAGAATAAGAGGTGCATAGTAAAGTAGCCTGGGGTAGGGATGGGGACTCGTAGTGACCCTATGTACAATAGCCCTAAACCCTGCTCTATCGTGTGCCAATCTTATTGTCTCTGACACACATACTCCAATTACCCCAGTCACTGATTCCATTCATCTCATTGATGGTCTTCCTCTCTTATGCTGTCTCTCCACCCTCCCAAGCATGACGTCCCTCTCCAAGGACTGGTCCCACCTTACAACATGTCCAAAGTATGTCTGACAAAGCTTCAGAATGCTTGTCTCCAAGGAACAGCCTGGTCTCTCCCTCTCTAAGATGAACCTGTTTGTTCTTTTAGCAGTCCATGGTATATTCAATACAATTCTCCAGCACCACCACTCAAAGGCATCAATTCTCTTTCTATCACCCCTAGTCATTGTGTATTCTCTGATGCATAGCAAGCAATTGTAAAGACAATGGCCTGGATCAGGTGCACCATAGAATGATAGAAGTCCTTGATAGATGACTTTCTCAATGCAATTCCCTTTTTTTATTTCCTGGATGCTGATACCAAGAGTGTTGACCCAAACAAACTAAAGCTGTTAACAATCTGAATCTCCTCTGTCTTTATAATGACCTTTTGCATTCTTCCTGGATGATATTCTTGATATCCTTCCACAGCTCATCTTGTCTTCGCTCATGAGTGTTCAAGGCCTCAAACCTGTTCCTGAGATGGTTTTGAAATAATTTTCCTTAGCTATATATGAATTTGCGGAGTTGAAAATATCTACTCTTAGCTTTTTTTCTTATAGAGACACAGTCCAAAAGGCTATCCATTTACCTATCTACTTATCTCTACTGCTTTGTTTTAAAAGTGTAGTAACACTTAGAATTTTCTACTTTCTCCTGTAGGATACTTTTCCAGGATAACAGAATTTAAAGAGAGATTTACGTAATGTCTCTAAATAAATTTCTGGAGTTAGGAAATTTGACACACATAAAACTTTTAAAAAAATTTTACCACAGTTGATATCCCAAATACATAGATGTATTTCAAGAAAAAATAGTTTATACTATTTATTCTTTCAGTTCTATAAGAGAAACTTGTATTAAGTAATTTTTGGTGTAGTCACATATTCGATATCTTCCAAATCTCACTTAGTCAATATAGGAACTCAATGACATATAAGTAAAGAAACTCTCAATCTCATTGCTGTGGAGTCAGAACTAACTTATAATTGGCCCACCAGCTAATTTTCAGATGCTACGATTGTACGAGAAGAGATTGCTCATCTTTCTCCCACAGAGTGATTGGGGGATTTAACTTCACATCAGTGGGGTGGTAGCCCAACTCCTTCCCCACTAAACCACTAGAACTTAGAGATTCACCTAATTTCCACATTAAAGACTCACGCTCAAAGACTCTAATTAACTTGCTAAATTAACTTGCCAAACTAAACAGCTATACAAAACTAAAATGCACTATGACTTCCATGATTTTAAAACTCTTAATTATATCAATTGGTATTCTATCAATTCCTGGGTCCTTATTTTTTGCCAGTGCTTTCATTGCAGCTTGTACTTCTTCCTTCATTTTCATTGGTTCTTGATTATATCTATTAGTTCCTGAAACGGTTTCATCTCAGCCTCTTTTTTTTTTTTAACAATGACTATGTGTATGCCTTCTACCTACTTTTGATGCTTATATTCAAAATTTGTTCTGCTAAGATTAATAACAGACCAGTTACAAGAAGAAGGAAGTCAACTGTTTCCCAAATGTTTGATCTGCTGTAGGACTCCATTATTTCTGCCCTCCACAGTCCCTTCTTCATTCAATTCTCCTGCTCCTCTGTGTCCCTTGGGATCCTTGGTTTGCCAGAAGGTCTTTCAGTACAGTGGGACTTGTATTCCACCTTAATTTTAACTCCTTAATACAATGAATACTTCAGCACAAAATAAACAGTTAATCAATGGCTAAGAAAGGCATTTTGAACAATAAGCTCTGACAACACAATGCTTCTTGCATTGTTCAAGATTGTGCATATAGCATCCTTCAGTATTGTAATTTAATGCTTGGATTTGATTTGCAGTTCTTTCAGCTTGAGGAATAACAAGCAAATTCTTCCTTTTTTATTTTCTAACTCCAGCTCTTAGCACACTGTAAATATTTTGTTTTCTCAAGCTTCTCTTTGAGATTTTCTCTTCATCGCTTTTATTTCAGAATTTCTTCTTCTTTGTGTTGGTCTCTCAACATTCTAGTACAATTTTCAAGATATCTTCTAACATGTCTTTTGGTCTTTTCATTTTTTCTATGTCTTCTTAATGATCCTTTGCTTTCTTCATGGATAATAGCCTTAATGTAATCCCACAGTTTATCAGATTGTTGATTACTAATGTCTAATAATTTTTAAAAAGTTTACCACAATTGATATCCAAAATACACAGATGTATTTCAAGCAAAAATAGTTTATATTATTTATTCTTTCATAAGTTTGTTTTTAAATTCAAGTGAGGTACACTCCAGGTCATATTTTGGTTCTTGTGGCATCTTTGGTTTTTGTTTGTTTTCTTCATCTTCAATTTGAACTTGCTCATGAGTATTTGATAGTCTATTCCACAGTCAAATTTAGACTGCAAAAGTTGATAGGAAAGTTCAATTTCCTCATTGGCTTTAGTCGTTGTTGCCCCTATTTGAATAATAGGTGTGTTAACATACTCTTTTTTTGCAACCCTAGACATGCTCACCATGAGTTTGTGCCAAGAAAATTGGAAGAGAGAGCTACCTGGCCAACAGACAGGATAAGATCCATATTTGTTCCCATTTCCAACAAAGGTGATACAAAAGAACATGGAAATGGCCAAATATTATCATTAATATCACATATAAGAAAACTATTGCTGACTATTTTCCAAAACTAGCTATAATGGTACATTGACAGAGAAATTCCGGAAGTGCAAACTAGTTTTAGAAGAGGCTGTGGCACAAGGCATATCATTGTTGATGTCAGATGAATCTTGGTTAAAAGCACAGGATACCACAATAGGAGGCCTATTTACATTGTACTGACTGTGTAGATCATAGTAAATTGTCATTATTATTATGAAATATAGAAATCCAAGAACAGTTAAATGTACTAAGGTAACACCTATATTTAGACCAAGAAGCTATTTTGTAAATGAAGCAAAAGAACATCAGGAAAGGTCTGCCACAAGTCTGTATTCATATTCAATTTTGATGCTGAACAAATTATTTGAGAAATTGGACTATATCAAAAAGGCTGTGACAATAGTATTAAAGGAAGATTCATCATCAATACGTGAAATGCAGATGACGTAACTGCTTGCTGAAAGTAAAGAGAATTGGAAGTACTTGCTGCAGAATATCAAGACCTATCACCTTCAATATGGATTACCTCTCAACATCAGGAGGACAAAATCTTTACAACTAATTGGACTAATAGGAAGTATTATGATAAATGGAGAAAAGACTAGCATTGTCAACTATTTTATCTTACTTGGACTAACAAACAACACCTTAATACCAGTCAAGAAGTCAAAAACTGTATTGTTGTTGTAGTTGTTGTTATGTGCCGTCGAGTTGCCTTCGACTCATAGTGACCCTATAAACAACAGCTCTAAACTCTGCCCTATCCTGTGCCAATTTCACCATCTATGACACACCTAGCCACAATTCCCAGTCACTGAATCAATCCATCTCATTGAGAGTGTATTACATTAGGAAAATCTGTCAAGAACATCTCCTAAAGTGCTAAAGAGAAACAAATGGCAATTTAAAGACTAAGATGCACCCGATCCAAGCCATGGTCTTTTCAATTATTTACTATGCATCTAACAGTTTGAGGATAGAATGACAGAAGAATTGATGAGACTTGATACCTTTGAGTTATGATGTTGGAGAAGATTACTGAATATCCCATGGACTGCCAAATCATAAATGTATATGTTATGAAGAAGGAGTAACTACAGTGCTCTTAAAGGGAAGAATAATGAAATTTCATCTCACATACTTTGGACATATTGTCTGGAAGCCCATTTATCTTGGATAAAGTTGTCATACTTGGAAAGTGAAAGGGTCAATGAAAGAGAGGAAGGCTCTTGATTAGATGGGTTGATACAGTGAGTCTATCAATGAACTCAAGAATATCAGGGAGGGTAAAAATGTCACAAGATAATGCAAGGTTCAAGTCCATCATTCAGAGAGTCACTACAAATCATGGTAAATTTGATGTCACTTAAACAACAACAACAACACAATATACATATATTCTCCTATGTATATATAAAAATTCTGGGAAGAAGAGGTTTTGAGACTCCAGTCACTACTCACCAAAGTAAGATGCAGGATACTGCCTTTATGGGCTATATTATGTCAGCTGACATTTAATATCCCCAGAAACTGAGGTTCTGAGTCTCTATACATATTCTCTTAAGGAAGTTTGCAATGGCAGTGGTGATCGACCTCCCAGCCTTGCCCCAGGGACTCCAGGGGACACTTTGTACCACGCATGCGCACTTTTGGGACAGACTACCTGTTTGACTGCTGTGGGACAAATCTGGGATCCCCAATTCCCACTGCTCTTCCTAGCTCCCCTAAACTTCTCTCTCACGCGGCTATTGCGGTGGTGTTCAACCTCCCAGCCTTGCTCCAAGAATTGAAAGAATTGGCTAAGAATAAGGCACCAGGAATTGATGGTATACCAACTGACACATTTCAACTAACAAATGCTGCCCCAGATATTCTCACCAAGTTGTGCCAAGAAAGCTGGAGAACAACCACTTGGCCAACTGACTGGAAGAGATCTATATTTGTTCCCATTCCAAAGAAAGGTGATCCCACAGAGTGTGGAAACTATAGAATAATATCGTTGATTTCACATGCAAGTAAGATTTTGCTGAAGATTATAACAAATGACTGGAACAGCACATCAACAGAGAACTACCAGAAGTGCAGGCTGGATTTAGGTGAGGCCGTGGTACTAGGGATATTGTAGCTAATGTTAGATGGATTTTGGCTGAAAGCAAGGAGTACCAGAAGAATGCCTATATTTGTTTCATTGATTATGCAAAGGTATTTGACTGTGTGGATCATAAAAAACTGTGGCTAACTCTGAGAAGAATGGGAATCCCAGAACTCTTGATCATGCTAAGGTGAAACCTATACTTGGACCTAGAGGCAATCATCAGAACACAGCAAGGAAATACTGCCTGGTTCAAAATTGAGAAGGGTGTAAGCCAGGGCTCTATCCTGTCTCCATAGCCTTTCAATCTTTATGCAGAAAGGTTATCTGGGAGAGTGGGCTCTATGAAGAGAAATGGGCATCAAGATTTGAGAAAGAATCATAACCTGCATTATGCAGATGACACAACCCTTCTTGCTGAAACTGAAGAAGACCTGAAGCACTTTCTGTGGAAGGTCAGGAACTGCAGTCTTCAGTATGGATTGAGACTCAATATCAAGAAAACAAAGATTCTCACCACTGGGCTGATTGGCAGCATCGTAATGGATGGTGAAGAGATTGAGATTGTTCACAGTTTTGGTTTGCTTGGATCCACAGTCAACACTGTTGGCACCAGCAGCCAGGAAATTAAAAGATGTATTGTGATTGGGAAAGTCTGCGGTTAGAGAACTCTCTAAAGTGCTAAAGTGCGAAGATGTCAATCTGGAGACCAAGGTGTGCCTGATACATGCCGTGACCTTTGCAATCACTTGCAATGCATCAGCAAGCTGGACAATGACGAGGGATGATAGAAGAACAATTGATGCCTTTGAGCTGTGGTGCTGGAGAAAAGTATTGAATATACCATAAAACAAACAGCTTTGTCCTGGAGAGAGTCAAGCCAGGCTGCTCCTTGGAGGCAAGGATTCGGAAGCTCCATCTGACATGCTTTGGGCATATTGCAAGGAGGGACCAGTCCTTGGAGAGGGATGTCGTGCTTGGGAGGATGGAGGGACAGTGCAGGAGAGGAAGACCCTTGCTGAAATGGATTGATTCAGTGACAGGGGTAATAATGGGGGCAGGTGTGTCAGAGATGGTAAGATTGGCATAGGATAGGGCAGAGTTTAGGGCTGTTGTACATAGGGTCCCTGTGAGTCGCAGGCAACTTGACAGCATATAACAACAACAACAAGGAAGTTTGCATGGATAAGACATTTTCAAATGTTGCCCTGTATAAACCCTACTAGACTATGTTTATGGATATATTTGTAAGACATGTTGAAATACCTTTTCTCATATATATATATATATTTATAGAGAGAGAGAGAGATTTATTAGATATATATATATGTTGTTTGTTGTTATGTGCTGTTGAGTCACTTATGACTCATACTTACCCTATGAACAATAACCTTGAACCCTATCCTGAGTTAATGTCAGTGTCTCTGACATATCTACCCTCCATTACCGTAATTACCACGTCAATCCATCTCATTCAAGGTCTTCCTCTCTTGCATTATCCCTCCACCCTCCCAAGCATGATGTCCTTCTCCAAGGACTGGCTCCTCCCAGCAACAAACCCAAGGTATTTGAAACAGAGCTTCAAAATCCTTTCCTCCAAAGAGCAACACATTTCACTCTCTTCAAGATAGACCTGTTTGATCTCTTGGTAGACATGGTATGTTCAATACTCTTCCCCAGAACCACAACTCAAAGGCATCAGTTCTTCTCTTGTCCTTTGTCATTGTCCAGCTTTATGATGTATGCCAAGTAATTGTGAATATGACTGATACAAGAAAAGATTGAAACTGTTAACACTTTGGGTCTTGCATGGATCCACAATCAACATTTAGTACCAGCAGTCAGGGAGATGTAGTGGGAGATGTATTGCACTGGGAAAGTCTGCAGTCAGGGGCCTCTCAAAATTATTGAATAATAATAATAATAATGTAAGTTTGAGGACTAAAGTGTATCTGATTCAGGTTATAGTCTTTGCTCTCATGTGTTTGAGATCTGGACAGTGAAAAAGGATGACAGAAAAAGAATTGATGCCTTTGAGCTGTGGTCTTGGTGAAGAATACTGAATATTCCATGGATTGACAAAAGAACAAATTAGTATATCTTGGAGAAACTTCAGCCAGAGGCAAACTTTTTTTTGAAGGCAAAGATGATAGTTTCATTTCACATACTTTAGGCACACTGCTAGGATATTTCCTTGGAGAGGTACATCATGCTTGAAAGGCAGAGGGTCAGCAAAGGAGAGGATGACCCTCAACCAGATGGACTGACACAATTACTGCCATAACAGGATCTAGTGTGTGAGGAAGTGTGAAAATGGCACAAAGCAGGACAGGGATCAGATCTGTTGTTCATAGAGGAACACGTTTTTCATACACCAGCTGCTTTTCTGCAGGAGAAAGATGGGCAATCTCCTTCAGTGATACTTACTGCTTCTGAAAACTCTCTGGAGATACAGCTATGAATCCGTCTGACATGATGTTACACAACAACAAAAATATTATGTATTTAAAATTGATATATTTTTATAAATATACATATAATATATTTAAACTTTAAATTAAATAACTTTAATTCAACAGTTAATGAATTAAATTAGCAATTAGCTAATTAACATTAAAGTAACAATAAATTTAAAAAAATAATAAATGAAGAGGATACAGAGAGACTGGAATATTTGTACAGTATTTATAAGAATATAAAATTGTGCAACCATTTTGAAGAATGGCATGACACATCCTTAAGAAAGTAGAAACAAAAAAAAAGGAAAAATACCATATAGTCTACCAAATCTACTACTAGATATATATCCTAGAGAAATAAAATAGGGACACAAATAGTGTGTGTGTGGCGGGGTGTTCAATCACCTTTCCTTTCTTGTTCAGCTTCCATTTGTACAACATACTCAATGTATGTATGCACTTATACCTTCATTACTATTACTGTTACTGCAGGGTTATGTATGCAATGGTATTAACTTAATTGCCTTTAATTCATGTGCACTCTTCTCCGAGTCTCCCTTTGTTTTAAACATTTTGCCCTTTCCTTCCCTTTAGGGTATATTGCCTTTCTCTTCACTCATATTTAATCTGTCTACTTAGTGGTGAAGAATTGCACTGCCAAACTAAAGGTGTATAGTTCAAATCAATCAGGGGATCCACAGGAGAAAGATGGGTGATCAATTCTAATGTGATTTATTGCCTCCTAAAACCCACTGAGCGTCTGCTATAGGTTGATTCCAAATAATGGTACATACACCAACTATGTTGTGTTGTTATGTGCCATTGAGTCACTAGTGATTCATAGACACCGTATCTATGTACAATAGCTCTGAACCCTGCTCTATCCTGAGCCAATCTTGATGTCTCTGACACACCTACCCCCATTAGCCAAGTTGCTGAGTCAACCCACCTCATCCAGGGTCTTCCTTTCTCCCAACCATGACATACCTCTCCAAGTACTGGTCCCTCATGGCAACATGTCCAAAGTATGTCAGACAGAGTTTCAAAATCCTTGCTTCCAAGGAATAGCCTAGCTTCACCCTCTCCTGGACGAACCTGTTTGTTCTCCTCATAGTCCATGGTATATTCAATACTCTCCTCCAACACCACAGCTCAAAGGCATCAATTTTTCTTTTATTCACTTAGTCATTGTTCAGCTCTCTGATGCATAGCAAGTAATTGTGAAGACCATAGCCTGGATCAGGTGAACATTATTCTCTAGAGTGATATCGTTGCTATAACTAGTGATTATTTTTCTTCATTCTCTTCCCATTTCTGGTAACCTTCAAAAAATGATTATTTCTCTAATAAACATTTTCTTAGCTTTTGATAGTGTTGGCCTCTTACAACATTTGTTCTTTTGTGATTGTTGAATTTCATTCAGCTTGATTTTATCTAGTTTCGTTCATGCTGCCTCACATATATTTTTCAAGTTATTCTTTAATGATGCACAGAATTCCATATATATATATAGAAGTACCTCAAATGGCTGTTCACAAACTGTTGATGGGCAATAATCAACCTATTGATGAACACTTAGTTTGTTATCAGTTTTCTTATAAGTAGCATTGTCATGAATATGGATGTGCAAATAATCTGTTTGTTTCCCTGCTTTTATTTCTCTAGGATGTATATCTAGTAGTGAAGTTGCTAGATTATATATTTCTCTTTTTTTGTGTCCAGTTTTCAAGGACATGTCATACCATTCTTCACAGTGGTTGTACCACTTTATATTCTCATCAATAGCATATGAAAGTTACAGTCTCTCCATATCCTCTTCAGCATTTATTGGTATTTTGAAAAAAAGTATTAATTTAATTTTAATTAATTATTAATTTGTTAAGTGTTGAATTAATATTATTTAATTTATAGTTAATTAAGAAATAACTGGTTTTTTAAAAACTTTGTTATTAAGGCTAGGGTGAGAAGTCAGTATTTATAAAGGTCTTTAACATGTAGCAGAAAGAAAAATATCTGATGGAACAGTGATTAAAGCATTTGGCTACTAACCATTGAGCTGGCAAAATGAATAGATCAAACATTCCGTGGCGTGCTGTTGTGTGTTGTCGTGTTGGAACCTACCTTCTAGTGGGTGTTCAAGTGTATAAATCCCATGGGGAGAGATTGCCCATCCTTCTCCCACAGATCAGTTGGTGCATTTGAGTTGCATACCTTTGGGCCAACGGCACAATTTCTTACCACTAGAGCGCCCTAGCATAAATTGCATGGAATAGAGATGTGATAAATCTTCTGTAAAGATTTATTTCACAAACTTGGAAATTTTATAGACTATTTTCATTTTTTTCCTATAGGTTTACAATGAGTAGGAATTGACTTAACCATATGGGTCTGACTGGTTATTTTGCAATGCGCAGGAAGTTCTTTCCAGATGGCATTTAGCTATTGATAACTTCACTGCACTATCATGCTGCCTATTTCTAAACTTATTAATTTCAGCTTGACATTTATTTTATGAGAATTTAATACTTGGAGTTAAGAAAACAGCTTAACAAGGAGAACAGATATGCAAAATTAAAAGATATTTATAAAATCGCTAACACAGTGATGTTTAAGATTCTAGGAATAACTATGAAACTTTAGGGTTATAGTATCATTCCTTACACTTTGAAAAATTAAATTCAAATTAGTTTGGAAATGAACACTTTTATATCCACTGAAAAAAATCTTATTAACAGTAGAAATATATTATATTAACAACAGTAAAAAAAGAAGTAGTGGAATTCTCGAAAGAGATCTACATAGGTAAAATTGAGTCCTTTTCCTTTTATATCTTTGTTAAAGATCTGTATGTAATAAAGAGTAGGTTATTCAAATGCACAAATATGTGGAAAGCAGAGTAATAAAGTCATTCTAAAGTAATTCTAAGTGCTTACATTTTAAATAACAAAATTTTATTCATTTTTAAAGACAGATATGCAAAATAGATTTCAGTATCACAAAAAGAGAGGACAAGGATCTGGAAAGCAAAAAAGAAAATAAATAAACTTATAATTAACTGTAATATCAGACATAATGGAAACTTTTAAAAAAATTTGATGGAAAGAAAACTCTGAGGTAGGGAGATAGTCTAAAATGAGTTTATTATTCCACATTTTGTCTTCATTCTACAGCTAATTTCCTCCAATCAAAATCACCTACACTTGATGATTAGAAGTATGCTACAGAAGCAAGTATGTAAACTGTCGCTTCCTTATCTCCCAGATAATAAGTATGTCTGTGTCACAGACAGGGCCAGGGGAATATAAAATATTCCCTGGAAACCATGTGTCAACTTTCCTTATTGTTCTGGTTTACGTTCTACCAGGACAGAAACAAAAGGAATCATTAGAGACTTACTGTCTCCTGATAAGTGTACAGAGCCTTAAACACAACAGTTCTAGAGTCCACTTTTCAGAGAATATCCTAATGAATTGACCAGCTGCTAATCACAAAGTTGTAGTTTAGCAAGTATTAACTTGTTTAAGTTAACTGGAGGTAAACTTTATGCATCTGACATGGTCAAAATAAGTTTTTTGAAAGCTTCTAAATAAATAACATTAGAACAGGGCTTTCTTTTTTCTTTTTTAGTTAGAGAATAATAGCAAATCTTGAAATGTATTAATGATTGGTATTTGCTTTGAAATAAATTAGGAACAATTTCAAATTAATACATCTCATCATTAAATCAGACTCTGAACTTTAAACTCAAAGAATACAAAGAAAGGAATAATTGCAGAGTTAGCCCAAGAATTGCCAATCTAAAAGATGATCAGACCATATCCTTACCATTAATATGAACAAAAATTATGAGTAATAAGGGCAAAGGGCAAAGTTACAATTCTGTCTGAGAAATTATTTTCCAGATTTTCCAAATATCAGAGACAGTTTGAAAAGGTCAATGCTAATGACATTGACCACTGAAAAATGAACCCACACTCTCTTCTTTAGAATAATAATAATAAATAACTGTGCTTATAGCTTAAAAATTGGAAAATAAATAATACAATTTGCCATAACAGACATTTATAATAAAGAAACATAAGAAAGAAAATGAACTGATATTTCAAAGGCATTCTACAGGAAGAATCTTGATGGTTTCAGGTTAAACAGAGTTGCTTTAGCACAAGTTGTAAGTACCAAGATAATCCAAGTTAAGCAATTTATCATCTTTCCTCTATAAATAGATGAGAGTTCAATTTATAGGTTTTACTATCACATTTTAAAATTAATTAGACAAAAGACATCTTTGTGGGGAAAGTAGAGAGGTCAGAGAATGAGAGGAAGATCTTGGAAAAAAAAATGGGTCAACATAGTGACTGTTAACAGTGGGCCCCAGTATATGAGAGCTCATGAGGATGGTGCAGGATCCGGCAAGGTACTGTTGTGTTGTCCATAGGGTCACTATGGGTTGTAGCTGACTTGACACCTAACAACAAAAACAACAAGGCAGGAAAGCCAGTCATCACTTAATTAATCCTCAACAAAGTACTTTGAAACAGTAGAGTTGTTGGCATTTCAAAGTTATGGGTAAAGAATGATATATTGTTACTAAGAATGCTATGAGTTTCATTTCTAGAGCTTGGTACAGCTACTCCAATTTGAGGGGTTTTGCATCTTTTTTTTTTCTTGCAAAATTCTATTTATTTTTCAGATGCAATAAACAAGAAAACAAAATATACTGAAAACTCACTTTTTGACTGAGAGACACATGTATAGACATTCTCATCATTTATGATTCTTTCCATTCATTTATAAAATAAATACCTGGCCTGTTACAATTGGAGAGCTAATGCTAGTACTAAGCGGGTGTTGTGGTTTTCATAGATTCCTCACACTTGTCTTCACAAGAGCATGAGGTGATGTGTCTATATCTGTAAGGTTTTTTAGTGCCATTCGCACAGTCAAGAACAATTTCTCTGTATTCAAAGTTTTCATCTTGACAACAAAGGCATGAATTTTGCAACTGAAAGATGTCATAATTATACTTGAAAGTTCTCTTGCATTCTCCTACGCATTTTCCCATCTCAATTCTTTTTGTGCAATTATTGAACTTAACAGTTACATTGACAGGTGTAACTCTACAAGCATCATTACATGTATAGCAATATTTTTTTGAATCATAGGTTCTGTCTTTTTCTGCACACCACTTCTGCTTTGGACAGTCTTGCACCACCGCAGTCAGGCCAGTGTCTTTGCAGGAGTAGGAGAGACATGGGTTTTCGGGATCATTAAATGACGTTCCGATCTCATGTTCAGTATTGTTGAATAAACATGTCTTTGGTTCACAGTATCCAACTTCACAGCAGGTGTCATTAGATTTGAATTTTCTGAGGTTCTCTCCTTTTTTGCATGTGGGCAGAGACGGACACTCATTGAGTTTACAGTCTACTTTCTTTGCATCAGTGCAGGTGCATGTGTGGCAATTGGCGGTCCATACATCTCCAGGAGACTTCTCCCAATGGACCTTGGCATACTGGAGCTGGTGGAAGTGTTGTTGGACATCCAGTGGTGGAACTTTCAGGAGCAGTTGTTGTAACAGACTCTTCCTTTGTGGTACCTGTGTTGGAAGTTCCAGGAGTAACTGTTGTGCTAGTGGTTCCTTCTTGGCTACTGGTGGTTCCTGGAGTAGAACCTGATACAATTTCTGGTTTGGTTGTTCCATCTTCTTTTTTGAGAGTTGTGGCTTCAGTTTTGAGTTCTTCAGGTGAAGCTGTAGTCCCAGAATCTGCCTCAGTAGGAACTGTTTGTGTTACACTCCCAGTGGTTTCACTCTTGATTCCTGAAGTTGTTGCCTCAGTTGTCGTGCCAGGTTCAGTGTTAGTTTTAACTCCTGTAGAAGTTGTACCTTTTGTTTCGGAAGTCTCAGGTGCGATGGTTGTTCCAGGAGTCACTCCTGTGGTAACTAATTCAACTCCAGCTTTGGTGGTTCCTTCTTCACTTGAGGGAGTTGTGGCCTCTGTGTTTGAACTTCCAGGTGCAACTGTAGTACCAGAGACTCTCCCAGTGGTGCCTGTTTCAGTTGGAGAGCTTTGTGTCTCAGATGTTCCAGGGGTGGTTCCTGTTCTGGAATTTCCAGGCAAGGTGGTACCCTCAGGAGCTAGCCCAGTTGTACCTGTGGTTCCAGTTTCTGTGGTTCCAGTTCCTGTGGTTCCACTGACTCCAACAGAAGTTGTAGCCTCTGTGTCTGGACTTTCTGGTGCAGGTGTTGAGCCAGTTTTAGTGAGAACTGTTCTTCCTCTCTCTCCAGTGGTGCCTCCTGTGGAAGTGATGGGTTCCGCACTTGAACTTCCAGGTACAATGCTTGTGCTTGAGGTCACACCAGTGGTACCTTTGCTACTTCCAGTGACTTGATTGTCTGATACTCCAGGGGTGGTTCCTGTTTGTACTTTAGACCCAGTGGTGTCACTTCTTGGTGCTGAAGTTGTTGCAACTGTTGTCGATCCAATGTTGTCTTTAGCTCCTGTAGATGTTGTGGCCTCTGTGTTTGAACTTCCAGCTGCAACTGTTGTACCAGAGACTATACCAGTGGTGCCTGTTTCATTTGGAGAGCTTTGCATCTTAGATGTTCCAGTGGTGGCTCCTGTGTCTGGACTCCCTGGTTGAGGTGTAGAGCCCGTTTTAGTGGTAACTAAAAGAGAACCATCTGCATCTGTATATTCTGCAGCATACACTGTGGAGGCTGTGGTTGTTCCAACTGTTGTTCCACTTTCTCCTAGGGCAGTGGTTGCTTCTGTTTTGGGACTTCCAGGGATACCAGTCGTGCCAACGAGTGGTACCCCAGTAGTGCCGGTCTGGGAACTTCCAGGGACTCCCGTTGTTTTTTTTTAATTGTGTCTCTTCTACTAAGTTGTGATCAAATCGTAGTAAGATATTTTTATGATTGTTTCCTCAGTACCTATCTCAGTAACTGGCCTATTGCAGATGCTCAAAAAAGGTTTACTGACTAAACAAATCAGAAGAATTTTGGGTTTTGTAACACAACATTCTCAGCTTCCTAAAAACTTCAATTTCTATAGCAATCATCTATTTTCTGTACATCAGTTTTGTGTTCATTATGGTTTAGAATTTTGTGTTGCTCTCTGAAATTTCCTTTTACACCATTTATCACTTTAGCTATTGTCTCATGTATCTCTTCCTTGTTAAGCCCATTTCCTTTGTTGATTTTGACTCACAATCCCCCTATAAAACAGTATAGAAGTGTCTTACAGGCTTACAAGGCTGTAAATCTTTACGGAAACAGTGTACTTTGTAGTTCTCCATGGATAGGTTAGTAGGTTTGAGTCATTCACTTAAAAATTAACCACTGCACACTAGGTATCCTGGTTACATCAAAACACCTGCATAAATATATTTCAGGTTAATGTAACCACATTGTGCCCTCTTATTTATTCTTCTATTTATTCTAGCAGGATTATCTATCCAAACATTGCAAAGGTATTTTGAATCCAGTCTTTAAGGGATTCCACATTGCAAATCCAGTAGATGTTTTGTTTTCCTTTTTAACCCAATTATCTGATTTTTATGTAGGTAATTATTCATTCTTAGCCTATTCACATTCCACCTACAGAATTCCATCTCTAGTCCTGTTATTGTCTCTTTAAGGGTGGTCCCCCCTTAAAATTACATCATCCACTTTCAAAACTTAATATAAGGGAAGTATTCGAGAATTCACTGTACTTTCTATGTACAGTTTTTCTGTAAACCTGAAACTGAAAACAGTACCTGAAAAATTTAAAGAAATTTTCTTAACAGTTTAAATGTTTGTTATATCAGAACTTAAGAGATGTGATTTTACCTATATCACATTGTTGTTGAAATGAAAAATCATGAAAATGTTTGTAATCTTGTATTTGCCAAGATTGCTTTATTGAAAATGAAGCTACTGAAATTGCACATCTAATTAATTTACAGAAAAGTAGTTCAGAAAATTCTTACTATCTGTCAAGAAATCACATTAATGGTATCATTATTATAGACATAAAATATAGAATAAGCAATTATTGTTTTGTAATGTATAACTTTATGTTGTTACGGATATATCTTTATCAGCTCTATTAAATTTTATATGTAGTAAAGTATTTTAAATAAAAATAAAGTACTATCTATGAACTAATGATTTAAAAATTTGTATCTCCTGTCCAAAATTCTTTCTGAGTTTTATATTTTTTCAGTGATTTAAATGACTTCCCTCTTTGGGTGACCAGTAGACATCGTATGCTAAATACATTTATAGAAATCTCTTTATCCCCTAACTTAATTCATGAACTAGTCTTTCCTGTCTTGGCAAAGCACACCACTATCTATCCAATTACTCAAGCCCAAATCTGCAGAACTCGTTTATCATTCCCCAATATATCCTCATAGAATCCATCAACAAAATGTCAGCTTGGCCTTCAAAATTAATCCAAATCTAGCAACTTCACCACATTGTCATTGCTATCACCCCAATCTATTTCTACATTGATTTACTGCCTTAGTCTCCTAACTTCTGTTGTTTCTATTAATAAGATCTGAAATTGTCTTCCTTTTACTTTGAATCAATAACTCATGACTCTAAGCATGACTTAGTTAATGATAGTGTTAAGTCAACTTTTTTTTTCTATTTGGATTTTCTTTGTTTTTTTTTTAATTTAAATTTGTTATTAATTTCAGTAAAAATTTACAGAGACTTGGGGTTTCCATTCATTCAGTTTTGCACTTTTCCCCGCTCTCAACCCTCCCCCTTAGTACACTTCTTTTGTTGTTTTACAATCCTTTCCCCCAGGTCCACTCCACTATACAGCCTTCTCTATGGACTCCTGTCATGACAAAAATACCTAATAGTTTTTCCTCTTAAACAGCGTTCTCCCTCATCTGTTTCAATGCAGTATCCATTATTGAACCCATCCTTCTCTGTCTCCTCAACTCCTAGGTCAGTCCTGCTTTACAACAGTGGCACCATGCCGTACTTGTCCTTTTGTGACTGAGATACTTCACTCAGCATAATGTCCTCTAGGGTCACCCATTTTGAATAATATTGCATGAGTTCCTTGCTTTTCAATGCAGTGTAGTATTCCATTGTGTGAATATACCACAGCTTCTCTATACATTCGTTTGTTGATGGGCACTTAGGTTGTTTCCAATGCCTTGCTATTGTGAACAAAGCCGTGATAAACATGGGTGTGCACATATCTGCTTGGATGTCAGTTATGGTCTCTTTGGGGTGTATTCCCAGTAGTGGAATTGCTGGTTCAAATGGTATCTCTATTTGCAACGTTTTAAGAAAATGCCACACTGCCTTCCACAGTGGTTGCACCAAGTCAACTACTTTTAAATTTGCTTTGAATAGCCAAGAAAGTAGGTTTAAAGGTCCTTTATTGACTTGCTATGATGAAAGTTAAAGAAATTATTAATGAAGATAAGTTTAATAGTGTTTTCTTGGGCAACATTGAAGGAAGATAAAGGTAATAATGGATGGAGCAACTCTTTCTCATGTTGATCTCCTTAGTGCATAAGACCTACACAAGGAATGATTTATTTGAAACTGTTTTCGACCTTTGTATGAAACATCCTGTTTTAGCAGCAAGAGCTAACAATACTGTAGACCAAATCTCCTGCTGGTGTCAGACCTGCCCCTGCTCTTCAGAGTCTACAGGGCTTTTTAACTTTCCCCAGCCCTTTTCCCTACCATCCACATTTACTTATATCTATAGGTCTCGGGTCACATTGAGTGTAGTTCCTTTAAAGCACACTGACTTGGCTCTTACTACATCAGAAAGATGCTTGAGGTAGAAACATCTTGTTCCTATTACTGAGTAATAGAGTGAGAAGGAAAAAGTACCTTGTTTTCCATTCCAATCACTGTGTCCATATGCATACATTTCCGTTTCAAAAGTCTGGATATCACAAAGTCTTCATTCAATCAACCCCATGTAGGCTACGTTAAAACTCCTACTGAAAACTATAAATTTTCATCAGTGCTCAGACTCAGCCTGGGGCCATTCCAAGACACTGCTGGAAAGTTAAAATTATAAATTTCTATTAGAGTGGACTTTCACTACTTTAATGCATGTTCAGTTTATGAAACCGGGCCAACTGCATGCAACCTTATAGATCTTATATTGCAAGAAATGAAATGCAATTAACATTAATGTTATTAGTTGGCTCAACAACAATGTATTTAGCTGTTACTGTATTTTAGGAGCAGGGCAAGTCATTAATTCCAACTGTAAAAAAGGTAGCTGTTAAAGATGTGATGATGAATTTATCAATTATGTGTAAATATCTGAGAAATATTGTAAATTATATAAAGCTCTTGCAAATATTCTAACACAAATGATCAAAGAAATATTTATTCTTTTATCTATAAATGAGTATGTAAAATGAGAAGTAGTCAAGTTATTTATAATGCAATAAAAAGGAAAAATAGACAAATTATAAATGCAATATTCCTGGGCAATAGAGATATGAAGTGCTACATATGCCTGAGTACAGGATTTGTCAAAATTCTAGTAAGTGTAGTACCTGGTCGAAGTTTCATATGAAACATCGTTATCCCTTACTCTCCTATACTTCCATCGCACTGCCCAGAATATTACACAAGATTTTAAGGAAATAAATGATTATCATTTAGTATTGAGAAGTCAAAGGATTCATGATGCTTCAGAAGTTAAACATTTAGCTACTAAATAAATGGTGGATGGTTTAAATCCACAAGCTGCTCTGCAAGAGAAAGATGGGCAGTCAGCTTCTCTGAAGATTTACACACTGAAAACCCTGAGCAATTCTACTCTGTCCTATAAATCACAGACTCTAAATCAACTCAATGGTCATGAATTCTAAGAATTCATTTGTTAACAAGATCTTTGTTTTCCTATAATTTCTTATGTATTTCTATGTTTCCTTGTCCTTATCCAACAGAAGGTAAATAGGTACATAGATACAAAGGCTGACAAATACTGGAAGTGAATTTACCCAAACACACAATTTTCTGTTTTATGCCTAATGTGTAGATTCTCATACCATCACTGCTTAATAAATACTTAGTAAATAAATATCTGATTTAAGCCTTAAACAACTCAAGTAATCACATTATCGCGCAAGTTTAAACCAGGAATTTAACTCTAAAATGAAGTCTCAAAGCAGTTAGAAGATTTGCCCAAGGTTATACGCCTAAAAGAAAATTTAGTTTCTAGTTGTGTTAAAAAGATAATAAGAGCAAAGGTATTGTGCAAACTTCAAAACGAAAATGTTGGCCTAAAGGTGTCCATGGGAAATAACCACAGCAATTTCTCATATTTATAGTCATCACTCATTTTTCAAACTCACTCTGCAAAAGGTTACCTTTGATTTCTGTCATGTTGAGTTTGTCTGCTGCTTTTGAAATTAAGTGTTGCTTTAATTAAATATCTTTCAAGTAATGGGTAATATGAAAATGTACACAGATCTTAACATTTCGAAGAATGACTAAATTACAATGGCAAACAAAAGAATTATTTTGATATAAAAGTTTACAATTTGAAAGGCAATTTGAAGATGTACAAGAAATTTAATTAAAATATCTCAATTTGGGAGAAGGTTTCTATGTGGTAGAGAGATGTCTTGAGAGTAAGAGGGCAAAAATATTAAACATTTGCCTATTAGCTAAAACGTTGTTTTAACCTATCTAGAGTTCACTTGGAAGAGAGACCTGCAACTTGCTTATGAAAGGCTGTAACTTTCTTATGAAAGTTTACTTTCATAATAACTTTGAAGTTGCTACAGAGCAATTCTAATCTGCACATACGATGTTGCCATGCATAGGAATTGATGCCATAGAAATGAACAACAGAGAGATATCACACATGTAAACAAAATACAAAGCAGAGGAAAATTCATTTATCATAAAGATAGCGGCCCTAGGGCAAAATATAAACTTGGCAATGTCAAGATGATAGATTATTGTTGAGATTAATGAATTATTTTTAAAGTAAATTGTTTATTTTTTATTGGTTTACTTACAAAGTTTGACTGAAGTAAATTTACTTTTTTCACCAATTAAAAGGTCAATAAAGAAAGAA
>NW_006399757.1:7793006-7794501 GCF_000299155.1 Elephantulus edwardii | reverse complement strand
TCTTTAAATTCCTCTGTATCTGTAAATTCCTTTCTATATAGTGACTCAGTATATTCCTTCCATCTTCTTTTAATACTTCTTGGATCATTCAATATTCTGCCCAAAGCATCCTTGATTACAGCAACTCTAGATTTGAATTTGTTCTTCAGTTCCTTGAGCTTAAGAAATGCTGAATGAGTTCGGCCCTTTTGATTTTTTGACTCCAGCTCGTCGCACATTTCATTGTAGTATTTTGCTTTGTCATTCTGAGCAGCCCTTTGAAATCTTCTGTTCAGCTCTTTAGTATCTTGAATTCTTCCTTGTGCTCAAAATAAAATCAATCTGAATGTCTAAAACCAAGATACAAATAACGCCATAAAACCTAAAGATATCTCCTTAAAATGGAAAGAATTTTTTCTTAAAAATAATTTATTAGAATTTTGTAAATAAACTAGTAGGTAATTAAAAATTTTTAGTAGAATTTGAATGATGAGTTCTCAGACATAAACTAAGAATATTCATTTTTTTCCTAGTTT
Source organism: Elephantulus edwardii (assembly GCF_000299155.1). NCBI lineage: Eukaryota > Metazoa > Chordata > Mammalia > Macroscelidea > Macroscelididae > Elephantulus > Elephantulus edwardii. The sequence goes on along the minus strand of NW_006399757.1, from coordinate 7,793,986 downwards.
CATTATTTCGGCATAACCAAACCATTAAAAATGATATTTCATCAATAAGAAACTTCTGAAAACACAACAAACAAATTAAAATATAATCTTTAGGCTAGCACAGTTTAGTGGATTGAGGTGGGGACTGAAAGCATAGGAAAGATTCAATGGGGACTTGAAAAGGTTATAATAGGTATGTTGCTATTGTTGTGTGCCAATGAGTCAGAACCAACCCCTAGCTGACACTCCAGTATGTTTTCAGTGGAAGTTATTCCAAAGAATTACTGAACTTTCTCCTAGCCCATGCCATCCTCATAATTTCTGATACACTTGATCCCATTGCTGAAGTCAGTATGTCAATTTATCTCATTAAGGGCCTTCTTTCCAACTCTCGACTTTCTGAAGCATGATTCTTTTTTCCAAGGAATAGCCTCTCTTAGAAACATGCCAAAAGTATGTAATACTAACTTTGAGATCCTTGTCTCCAAGAAACGTTCTGGAGTAGAATGAAGTGAATCCTTGCTGCTTCATTTGCCACCATTAATTCCCCTGGAGACATGATCTTCAATGTCTCAACTGTGGATTCATGGTTCACCATTCATCAATGTCTTCTATGTAATCAACAGCTGATGTGGACCAACATAAGAGGGAGAACTAACCAGACTATGGAAAGACTGTGGTAAGACATAGCCTGACAGAGCCCTGGAAAAGGAACCAGAGTCAAAGATTCTACTTGCTGGATGTTTGAAGGAAGAGCTGACTTGTGATGTGATTGTTGTGAGACAAAACTTGCACAACAATTGAGGAAACCAGGGCCTTTTTGTATTTGTGCTGCTAAACTGAACTGGACTTTCATTGTTGACTGAAAAATGGTCTGAAGTAATCAAGAAACTGTGCCTTGCTATTAATCTGGCTTGGGACAGCTCTTCACTACAACCTGGAATTTCACTGTATGATATCCTTTGCTTCCCCTACTTCTCAAACTATTCTCTTAATAAATC
>NW_006399757.1:7776049-7785591 GCF_000299155.1 Elephantulus edwardii | reverse complement strand
CATGACAATGAATTTGAGTTTATTTTAATCTTATAGGAGCACAGATGATTGGATGTTGCCTAAATGTGGTGTGTGACAGCACAATATCAGTATCAATATTTATTCTTTTATTTTTTGGTTTTTTTGGTATTTGTTGTGTTGTTGTTATTGTGTACCATTTAGTTGGAACCAACTCATAGCAAATCCTTTAATGGGTTTTCAGAGACTATGAATCACACAGAAGAATACCTATCTTGTTCATGTGGAGGAACTGGTGGATCTCAACCTCATCCTTTTGTGTTGACAGCATATTATCTTAACATTAAACTACACTAGTAAAAGTCACCAGACTGATAATTGTGATAATCCTCCACTGGACCTCTGGATCTTAGTGATTCTGTTTGGTTGATGACTGTTCTGTTGTGATACACAAGGTTTTCATGGACAGGTTTTCAGAAGTACATTATCAGGATTTTTTTTTCTTGTCCTTTAAACAGGTACCATTTCTTTTAAAAAGTCAACTAAAAGCCTTATTCTGAAACAATAAGATTTTATGTTAGAAATTTGAGAAGTCCAAACATAGGAACAGCAATGATATAATAAATGTTTTGCAAAGAAAATATTTTCTCAGAATAAAGTTCTATCCTTTATAGAAGTAGAAAATAAGTTCAATGATTTTTTTAAAAGCACTGTTGTTTTTTGTTATGTTATGTTGAGTTGCTTGTGACTCATAGCGACCCTTTGTTTAACAGCCCTAAAATCTGCTCTATCCTGTGCCAACTTTACTGTCTCCAACACACTTACCCGGTCACTGTATCAATACATCTCATCGATGGTCTCCCTCTCTTTCTCTGTCCCTCCACCCTTCCATGCATAATGTTCGTCTCCAAGGACCAGTCGGTCCCTCCTTGCAACATACCCAAAGTATGTCAAATGAAACCTTGAAATCCATGCCTCCAAGGAGAAGCCTGGTCTCACCCACTCTAGTACAAACCTTTTTTTTTTCTCCTGGCAGTCCATGGTATATTCAACACTCTTCTCCAGAACCACAGCTCAAAAGCATCAATTATTTTTCTATCATCCCTAGTTATTGTCCAGCTCTCTCTCAGGAAGATCTTTGGTTAGATGGATTGACATAATAACTGGGGTAATAAGTGTAGATGTGCCAGAGACAATGAGATTGGCTCAGAATAATAGAGCATGATTGGATTCAGAGCCATGCATAATTACTATGCATATAGGTTGCTATGATTTATAGACAATGACCACAGATGTATGGTTCAAAACCAGAAAAGGAATGCATCAAGGATATGTCCAGTCTCCATACCTTTTCAATCTGTATACACAACAGACCGTTTGAGATGCTGGATTTAATGAGGAGGAAGGTGACATCAGAACTGGAGGAAGATACATTAATAATGTGCATTTTGCATATGACACAACCTTACTTGCTGAAATTGAGGAAGAGCTGGAGCATTTGCTACAGAAGGTCAAGGACTATAGTATGCAATATGAATTGAAACTTATCCATCAAGAAAACAAAGATTCTCATCTCTGGGCCCATTGTCAGCACCATGGTAGATTGAGAAGAGATTAAGTTTGTTAAAAATTTCAACTTCCTTTTTTTCCACAGTCAATACTACTGGCACCAGCAGTAAGGAAATCAAAAGATGAATTGCATTAGGGAAATCTGCTGTCAGGGTCCTTTCCAGAGTACTGCAGAGCAAGGATGTCAGTCTAGAGACTAAGGTGTGTTTAATCCAGGCCATGGTATTTGCAATTACTTGCTATCCATTAGAGAGCGAGACAATGATCAAAGATGACAAAAGAGGAATTGAAGTCGTTGAGTTGTGGGACTGGAGAAGAGTATTGAAGATACCATGTTCTGACAAAAAAAAAACCCAAAACAACAACAACCAAAAACAAAAACAAAAAACAAAACAAAAAATCAAAACAAAAACCCACAGCAAAACAACTAATAGGACTGTCCTAGAGAGGGTGAAACCAAGCTGCTCCTTGGAGGCAAGGATTTTGAAACTCTGCATCACATACCTTGGGCATGTTGCCAGGAGGAATCATTCTCTGGAGAAGGATATTGTGTTTGGAAGGGTGGACGGACAGTGCAGGACAGGAAGATCCCTGGTGAGATGTATTGGTATAATAACTGGGGAAATAAGAGTAGATGTGCCAGACACAATAAGATTGGCTCAGAATAGAGCAGGATTCAGAGCTATTATGCATAGGTTGCTATGAATTGTAGTAGACAGCACATAACAACAACATTGTTATTTTGTTTCTGTAAAAATCAAACAACTTAATTCAATTAAAAGAAACATATCCTTATCACAATTAATCAGTACTTTCAAGTCCTCACTAAATTTTCAGTCCTACTATTTGTGATTTATATAAAATGCTACCATACTTAATGCTACATTTTATTTTTATCAGTTTATAATTCTCTTTTGAGATTATGTATAATAATTTTGAAATAGCAACCATATGCTACTTAAAGTTTTAACTTCTAAAATTAAAAACAGAATGTAAATGTCCATGGGTACAATTTGGATGCAGAATGACATCAATTAATTACATTGCTGTTTTATTGAAAATATTTTTCTCACTTTTGAAATTGGTATTGAATCCCACAGAATTTTAGATTGAAGCTTAAAGTTATATTACCCATCACTCATTGCTGTCAAGTCAGAACTGACTCGTAACTGATCCTCCAGTGGATTTTCAAGGCTGACATCTCCTCTCTCCTGAGGAGCAACTTGTGGATTTAACCCATCAGAGAGGTGTGAGGATTTTTAGATTATGGGTGCAACTCTCTGTGGACGAGGTCTCCACCATTCCCTGAAATTATATTGCCTACTGTTAAAATGAGGCAGCTCTGGTGGTCTTGTGGTAAGAAACTGTGCTGCAATCTCAAAGCCACATAGTTAGAATCTACAAGCTGCTCCATGGAAGAAGGATGAGCAATCTCCTCCAGTGCCATTACTGTCTCTGAAAACCTTCTCGAGGGTCAGCGTGAGTCAGACAACACAACAACTCTTAAAATTACAATTCTCTTCCTCCATAAAAACCTGGAAAGTTCTCTGACACCAAGTTTATTAAATGTGGCTAATTAAAGGATCTTGAGATACAGAATTTATTCTAGATTATAATTATTATTGATTTAATGCTTTCAACAATATTTAATCTATTTATTATTAGTGAACACATCTACACTAAGTAGTCTCTCCAGCTATTAAACCAGGCTTCTGACATTAAATAACTAATCTATCCACAATTATCTTGATTTTCATATAGGTGTACTATGATATCCGTATCAGCTGAAAATCCCAAATATATAAACCATATTCTACACTTTTTTCAAGTTATCATGGGTACAACTGTTAAATTGTTTGCTGAGATCAGATTAGTTTTGTTATGTATGTTTCTGAAGAAGTAGCAATTATTTTCTTTTTCAAAAAAGAAATGTGCTTAACTTGTCTTGCATACATTTTACTGTACCATTTACTCATTGATTATCTAAAGAAGAGGAAATGTGACATAGGGACATGAGTGACATGAAAAGGACCATGAGTGTCTCTCTGAAAGATCCAGAGAGAGCAAGACTAACACAGCCTCTCACTGCCTCAGAGCAGAAGGCAGATCAGTTGCCCACAGCCCAGGTCTTCCTCTCCTGTGCTGACCCTCTACCCTTTTACACGTGATGTCCTTCTTCAAGGACTGGTGCCTCTCGGCAACATGCCCAAAATATGTGAGACAGAGTTTCAAAATCGTTCCTTCCAAGGAGCAGTCTGATTTGAGCCTCTACAAAATAGACTTGTTTGTTCTCCTGTCAGTTCATGGTATGTATGTTCAATACTCTTCTTCAGTACCACAACTCAAAGACATTGATTCTTCTTCTGTAGTTCTTATTAGTTTCCAGTTCTCAGATGAATAACATGATTAATGAGAAGATCTTTACTTGAATTAAGTACATCTTAGTCTCTAGACTATTATCTTTGCTCTTTAGAACTCTGGAGAAGTCCCTAACAACAAACTTTCCTAATGCAATTCATCTTTTGATTTTCTGAATAAACTTAGCATTCTTATGAAAAAAAAAATTAAACTTACATGGATAGATTTATTTCCCAACTCCCAGTTCTATTCCAGTGATCTAGAACCGTCTGTCTATTGTCATTGTATGTTGTTGTTATTAGATGCCATTGACTTAGTTCAAACTCCTCGTGGCCCTTTGTACAATAGATTGAAAGGTTATATGATACTGTCCCATCCTCATAATCTCTGCTTTGTTTAAGTCCACCTTGGCAGTCCTTGTCAATCCATCTGCTTGAGGGTCTTTGACTCCTTTACTGACTCTATACATTTCCAATAATGATTTCTTTCTCCAAGAACATGATAACATGATTGATTGCATACTCAAAGTCTGAGAGGCAAAATTTTGCCATACTTTTCTGTAAGAAGCACAATGGTTGCACTTCTTGCAAGACAGATATATTTATTTATATATTTTATTTATATATTTATTTTTTATGTAGTCCGTGTATATTCAATCCTTTGGCCAACACTATTAATTCAAAGACGTCAACGCTTTTTCAGTCTTCTTTGTTCTTGGTACACTTTTCACACACATAGGAAGGAACTAGAGATACTATCTCTAAGATAAGCATCCTTTGGTCTTACACTTGAAAGAAGTCCTTGACAGAAAGTGTATCAACAGCTGTATTTATTTTTATTTTTTGCTCTTACTACCGTGAGTCTTGATTGTGGATCCAAGTAAAATTAGTGATGACTTCAATCTTTTATCCATCTAATATACTTTGTCTATTGGTCCTGTTGTGATGATTCTTTTTTTTTATGTTGACATGTAATCTATACTTTGGATATAGTCTTTGATCTTTTTCAGGATTCCTAGTAGACCATGACATTTTACATTTTCCAGCAATGTCACTATTGCTTCAGGTACTATTTTTCCTTTCCTCTATGATTTTTCACTTTATTTCAGAGATCTTAAGAAATTAATAGGAGGAAACAGAGAACTTTGAGCTTATCGGAAAACAACAAAAATAAAACCAAGAAAGTGTCATTATTATCATTATTATTCATTAAGCATGTTTGATGACTTCAGAAAAGTAACTCATGGGATGCGAAAGTTTGATACTGGAGTTAGTAATATATAAAGTCAATTATAATAAAGAAGGTATAAGAAACATTTCCTCTCAGGAATATATATTTCATTAATCAAACTACTAAATATAAGTATCCAAACAATACTTCATGCATACCAACAAACTCAGAGTTTCCAGACAACAAACAAAAAAACTCAATATGCCTTCAGGCACATGTGGATTTAAGTTCACATACAGACAGAATAGAAAGTATTTATAACTCTGAGACTTTCTACTTTATTTCTTAAGTAATTCTAAAAAGTGTTAGTTGCATAGTTACTAGGAATGGATTTAATAGTCATTAACTATGGATTTTCTGATAACTACCCTTCGTGGTTTCAAAAAAATACAAACTGTCAAAGCCAGGAATCTAACCTTTAGCAAAGCACAAGAGTATTTCAAATATTTTTGGATATAGTGTCAGTACTAGTAGCTTTAGCATATATCATCAGAGATTTAAACTGAATGTAAAAAGATTTGTGTATTATTTTCAGTGAGCTACCTTGTGCCAAAGAGCTAGGACAAATCTAGTTTTAAATATGATTGTCTGCCTGGGGTCTTTCAAAGTTCAGCCAATTCAAATGTAACTGTAGATTCAAATATCTAAATTATTGTGCATCTGGAGATAACAAAATTATTGTACCAATACAAGTTTTGATTTGCTATGGCAACTTCTAAATAATAACATTGCTGCTGTTATTGTTAGATGCCATTGAGCTTAGTACAATTGATAATGATACTATGAATCACAGAAAAAGTGCTGCCCTATCCTCTGCCATCTTCACAATCTCTACCTTGGTAAATAAAGCATCTTACTGCAGTAGTTGTGTCAATTCATCTCATTGAGGGTCTTCATCCTTTCATAGAATATTTTTGACAAGTATGATGTATTTTTCCATTTATTTATACCACTTGTGAAATATAAGCATGTGTTATAAGTCACTTCATAAAAATCAGATCTAAGGCTTGACCTGTTGGCAAATCAAAGATTATATGATCATTTTTATTTTCTACAAAGCCTTACTTTACAAATCAGTTTCTCCCAGATGTGTATGAGGATGTTAACCATTTCTGTTTGTAATTGGTAAGATGAGTATCCATTTGTGAAAAAAAATTATTATTTTTTATCATATACCTGCTGGTGGGAGCATGTTGCTATTCTAAGGTGCTATCAAGTCATGACGACTGATGTACAGAGTATAAGTGATCTATAGAAATACCAAGGTTGTGACTATTTGGAAGCAGATCACTAGCATTGTCTTCTGAAGTATTTTGGATGACTTTAAATAGCTAACTTTTTAGTTAGTCATAGCACTTAACTATTTATGGCACTTGGAAACTTTGCTAGTGTCCAAAGATCCAACAAAACCACCATGAACAGATAGACAATTCATTGCCCTCATGAAGCTTATAATATAGCTAAAACATAGTAAACATACCAGAAAGATAATTTCAGGTTATCATTAATTGAATGAAATAAATAGCAAAGACAATGTGATAGAAATTAAAGAAGAGGAACTGCTTTAAAAGGTGATTAGAGAAGAGTTCTATTGAAAAAAGGAGGAATTTTAGATACAAAGGAAAACGTAGCAGGCACATGAAGAACGTAGAAGCTAGATTTCCAAGTTGCAATAAGAACAAGTACAAAATACGAGACACAAAGATAAGGAAAAGTGTTCCCTATCGTGGATAGGAGAACACAACGTAGTGAAAATGCAATTGTACCAAAAGCAATCCATATGTTTAACACAATCACAATATAGATACCAAACTAATTTTTCAAAGAAATATAAAAGGCAGTTCGTAAAGTTTTTTTTTGAAAGGAAAGAGATGCCAAATAAACAAAGCCCTTTTGAAAATAAAACAAAAAAATTAAATGGGAGGCATAGCATTCTCAGATCTCAAAACCTGCTGTTGTTGTTGTTGTTGTTGTGTGCCGTCAAGTCACTTGCGACTCATAGCGACCCTATGTACAACAGCCCTAAACCCTGCTCTGTCCTGTGCCAATCGCACTGTCTCTGACACTCCCATCCCAATTATCCCAGTCACTGAATCAATCCACCTCATAGAGGGCCTTCCCCTCCTGCGCTGTCCCTCCACCCTCCCAAGCATGATGTCCTTCTCCAAGGACCGGTCTCTCCTCACAACATGTCCAAAGTATGTTAGAGCCTCAGAATCCTTGCCTCCAAGGAGCCACCAGGCTTAACCCTTTCCAGGACAAATCTGTTTGTTTTCCTAGCAGTCGATGGTATTCTCAATGCTCTTCTCCAGCACCACAGCTCAAAGGCATCAATTCTCCTTCTATCCTCCTTGGTCATTGTCCAACTCTCTGATGCATAACAAGTGATTGCGAAGACCATGGCCTGTATCAGATGCACCTTAGTCTCCAGAGAGACACCATTGCTCTTCAGTACTTTGGAGAGGTCCCTAACAGCAGACTTTCCCATGGCAATGTGCCTTTTAATTTCCTGGCTGCTGGTGCCAAGACTGTTGACTGTGGAGCCAAGCAAACTAAAGCTGTGTACAATCTCAATCTCTTCACCATCCATCCTGATGCTGCCAATTGGTCCAGTGGTGAGAATCTTTGTCTTCTTGACATTGAGCCTCAATCCATATTGTAGGCTGCAGTCCTTGACCCTCTGCAGCAGGTGCTTCAGGTCCTCTTCATTTTCAGCAAGCAGGGTTGTGTCATCTGCATAACGCAGATTGTTGTTGAATCTTCCACTAATCTTGACCCCACATTTCTCCTCATAGAGCCTAGCCTCCCAGATAATCTGTTCTGCTTGTAGGTCGAAACCTACTACAAAGCCATAACAATCAAAACAGCAGAGTGCTGGTACAATGCCACACATAGATCAATGGAACAGAATCAAGAACATAGAAATTAACCCATCTACTTATGGTAAACTGCTACTCAAAAAGTAAATAAAACCTATCAAATGGGTAAACAACAACCTCTTCAGCAAATGATACTGGAAAACTGTGCATCTATTTATATAGCTGTAGAAAGCCGAAGCAGGATCCATGTCTCACATCATACACAAAAATCAACTCAAAGTAGGTCAGGGACCTAGGGGTAAATCCCAAAGCCATAAAGCTTACGGTTGGTTGGCTAAGTGCTGTTGAGTTGTAGGCAACTCATAGCGACCCTATAAACGAAAGTCTTAGACACTTGTGTGACTTTCATCCTTTCTCCAGGTTTACAGGATTTCCAGAGGCAAGCTATTATGGAAGTGGCTGCCACTCCTGCTTCCAAACTTGTTTTAATTGGGGAGCTCCACCCCAACACTGTCCACCATGGGTAACCATTATCGCCTTTGACACATCAGTGTCACAGTGTTCAGCTTCATAGCAACCACAAGAAACCTCTGGACGGCAAGTGGATACACCAGGGCTATATGACCTAGCAGAATGTCCGACAAAAAACAATTAAAAACAGGCCTGAGGGCCATGGCATAGAGTCACTCATCTTTGGCTTGGTAGCATCACTTTCAGTCCACTAGGCCAAACACTCTCTCTCTATGTTGGTAAGTGCTATTGAGTTGTAGGCGACTCACAGCGACTTTATGAACAAAAGCTCTCGACATTTGAGTGACTTTCATCCTTTCTCCAAGTTCATAGGTTTTCTGGAGGCAAGCTATTTGTGGAAGTGGATGCCACTCCTGCTTCCAAGCTTGTTTTAATTGGGGAGTTCTGCCAAACACTGTCTGTAAGAGACAAAATGAATCCAAGCTTAGAAGCCCTAACATATGGTTTAAATAGACTTGTAAATAGAACCATAAGTGTAAAAGCAGGACATTGACTAATAGGACCTTCTAATAATAAAGTCCCTATCAGAGAGTTAAAAGGAGAATTGATGCCTTTAATCTGTGATGCTGGAGAAGAGTATTGAATATACCATAGGCTGAACAAATAGGTTCATCCTGGAGAGTGTGAACCAGGCTGTTTCTTGGAGGCAAGGATTTTGAAGCTCCATCTGACATTCTTTGGGCAAGTTGCAAGGAGGGACTAGTCCTTGGAGAGGGACATTATATTTGAGAGGGTGGAGGGACAGTGCAAGAGAGAAAGACTCTAGATAAAATGCATTGACTCAAAGTCTGGAATTCTAGGGGTATGTGTGTCAAAGACAGTGAAGTTGGCTCAGGATAGAACAGGGTTCAGAGCTGTTGTACACAGGATTGCTATGAGTCGCAGGTGACTTGACAGCACATAACAACAACAACAACAACAACAACATCAGAAAGCTGGACAGTGACTAAAGATGGCAGAGAAGAGATAATACCTATGAGTTGTGGTGCTGGAGAAGAGTATTGAATTTACCATGGACCACCAAGAGAACAAATAGCTCTCTCTTGGAGAAGGTGAAACCAGGCTGCTACTTGGAGA
>NW_006399757.1:7770299-7774990 GCF_000299155.1 Elephantulus edwardii | reverse complement strand
TGTTCATAGCAACAGCATTCAAAATAGCAAGAAAATAGAAACAGCCTAAAATGTCTAACAATAAATGAATTGATTGAGAAAGTATGATACATTCACCCAATTGAATGTATCAGTACTAAGAAGCAACAATTTTATAGAGTACTATATAACTTGGTAGAGGCTAGAGAATATTATGCTGAGTGAATTAACTCAATCTCATAAAGGCAAATACTGCCTAAGACTATTATAGAAAAAAATAGAGGGATAACTAGGAAGACGTGTCTAAAAGTCTAAAAGGGGAAGGAGAGTGGGACTTGAAGGATTAATATTTTGCGGAACTGTAGAAGGTCATTGTTAGGTTGGGTGTTTATCCTCAAAGTGATGGAAAATCATTACAGTGTTGTAAAAAATGGCAAAACACTTTTTTCTACATAAAATGAAGACATGGGCATTAGAATGCAACTTTAGGAACAATGTCTTCAGCAATTCTTGATGCAAAGACATGACTGTATAAACAAGAATGAGTTACAGGTAGTTGCACATTTGTTAACATAAATGAAATATCTCATTTTTTGTTGTTGTTATGTGCCATTGAGTCACCTGCAACTCATAGTGACCCTATATACAATAACTCTGAAGTCTGCCCTGTCCTGAGCCAGTTTCATTGACTCTGACACATCTACCCCCATTGCCCTAGTCACTGTATCAATCCATCTCATGCGGGGTCTTTCTCTCCTGCATTGTCCCCCCACCCTTCTGAGTATGAGTATGTCATCCTTCTCCAAGGATTGGTCCCTCTTGGCCACATGCCCAAAATGTGTAAGATTGAGCTTAAACATCCTAGCCTCCAGGAAGAAACTTGTTTTCACTCTTTCAAAGACAGACCTATTTGTTTTCTTGGTTGTCCACGGTGTGTTCAAGACCTTTTCTCCACCACCACAATTCAAAGGCATCAATTCTTTTTCTATCCTCTTTAGTCATTATCCAACTTTCTGAGGCATAGCAAGTAATTGCGAAGACCAGGAACTATATAAGACACACCTTGGTCTCTAGACTGACATCATTGCTTCTCAGTACTCTGGAAAGGTCTATGATAGCATATTTACTTAATGTAATTTGTCTTTTTATTTCGTGACTGCTGGTACCAAGAGTGTTGATTGTAGAGCTGAGCAAGCTGTAACTGTTAACACACTCAATATCTTCTCCATTCATTATGGTGCTGCCAACTGGCCCAGTGATGAGAATCTTTGTCTACTTGATGTTGAGCTTCAATCTATATTGAAGACTATAGTCCCTGACCTTATGCAGCAAACACATCAGGCCCACCTCAGTTTCAGCAAGCAAAGTTGTATAATCTGCATGATGCAGGTTGTTGATGAATCTTCTTCCAATCCTGATGCCACATTTCTTCTCATGAAGCCCATCCTCCCTAATGATCTGTTCGGCATATAGACTGAAAGGTATGGAGACAGGATACATCAATGATGCACTCCCTTTCTGATTTGAACTATACAGCATTTCCCTGCTCTGTTCTGAGGATTGCTTCCTGGTTTAGGTTTCATTATTATTGCCTTTTGTTATGGTTATCTTTATAATCCCAATTTTCATTTGCCAATTTTTAGAGGATTGGAATATATATATATAGTATGACATATATTTTCACATATCAATGGATAAAAAATGCATATCCTAAAAATTTGCTTTAATGATAAAGTAATTTGTCAGTTGCAGTAATAACACTATTTCTAGGAGGTTCTGATCATTATCTAGATTATCCCTGAGAATTGTGATAGCATACTAGTGAGAAAATTACTTATTTGTGCAATTCTTTTTTTTTTAAGTATTTCATGGTAATGTCTTGCTGTTTTTCAGAATTTACCTATAAATATTGGAAAAGAAATCAGTGTTTTGGACCATGTTTTAAAGTCACTGAAGCCTCAAATAACTTTAGAAAACTATCTGTATGAGGGAACTCTAGTGGTCTACTCATGAGTTGTGCTGCTATCCCAAAGCCATGTGGTTCAAATTCACCAGCTGCTGTGCCATCTTCTCCTGTGTGATTAAATTGCCTCTGAAAACTCTTGGAGGGTCAGCTATGGGTCAGTTCTGACTCAAACATACACAACAACAACATACCTAAATGGAAGTGTTTTGAGAATTAAATCATAAAATTGAGCAACTATGAGTGGATATCTGAGACTGATAGACTCTTCAAATATGGGCTGCAACACTGTATGTACTATATGTTATGAACAATAAAATGTAAAAAGACAAAAAGTAAGGGGAAAAAAGATAGTCATAAGTACAGTCCATTCTAGTTTGAATATATTGTTTTATTATCTCTGTTTAGGAAAACCTACCACTTGTCAGGAACACTGCATTATCAAAATCACGAAAGGAGTGAATTATCTTTTCTTCATACCTTTTCAGTCTTCATACCTTTCAGCTATGTTCATACTGAACATAGCACTTATGAGGCTGGACTTTATTAAAAAGAATGTGACATCAAGACTGGAGGAAGACTCATCAACAACCAGAATTACGTAGATGACACAACATTCCTTGCTGAAACTGAGAAGGACTTGATGCACTTACTATAGAAGGACTACAACATTCAATATGGATTGCATGTCAACATTAAGAAAATAAAAATAGGAAGCAGCATCATGGTAGATGGAGAAAAGATGGAAATTGTTAATGATTTCTTCTTACTCGTGTATAAAATCAACACTCTTGGCACAAGCATTCAGGAAATGAAAAGATAAGCTGCAATGGGAAAAATTGGCTGTCAAGAATCTCTCCAGAGTGTTGAAAAGTAATTATGTCAGACTAAAGACTAAGGTTGGACAATGAATAAGGATAACAGAAGAACTGATGGTTTTGACCTGTAGTAGTTGGAAAGAATAGTAAACATACCAAGAAAACAAATAAGTCTCTTCTAGAAAGGGTGAAACTAGGTTGCTCCTTGGAGGCAAATATTTTGAATTTCTGTCTCACATACTTTGGGCATATTTTCAGGATGGGGCAGTCCTTGAAGAAGGACATCATGCTGGAAAAGTCAGTCACTCCGTGCTGTGATTCCTTCCTACGTATATAACAGTGGTGTTATATTGCCATCTTTCTCTCCCACATAAGCATGAGCAACCAACCCCTAGAAGATTCAGTGGATATGGACATGAGCCCCTTGCGGCCCCCAAACTACCCCTTGAATTGTGAACTGAAAGCTGACAAAGATCATCACCTTAAGGTGGATAATAATGAAAATGAGCAAAATTATCTTTAAGAATGGTCAATTTAGGGGCTGGTACAAAGGATGAATTGCACATTGTTGAAGCAGAGGCAATGAATTATGAGGGCATCCCAATTAAAGGAACACTGGCAACATTGAAAATGTCTGTATAGCCAACTGTTTTGCTTGGGGGTTTGAAATAACACCACCTGTCATCTTACAATCGAAGTGTGGCTCAGGGCCTGTGCATATAAGTGGACAACACTTAGTAGCTGTGGAGGAAGATGCAGAATGAGATGATGAAGAGAGGAGGAAGACGTGAAACTTTTAAGCATATCAGGAAAGAGATCTGCCCCTGCAGGTGGTAACAAAGTTCCACGGAAAAAGGTGAAATTTGCCACTGATGAAGAGGATGAAGGGGATGACGATGATGATGATGAAGATGATGATGATGATGACTAGTTTGATGATGATGAGGTTGAAGAAAAAGCATCAGTGAAGAAATCTATATGGGATACTCCAATAAAAAATGTTCAAAAATCAGAACAGAACGAAAAGACTCAAAACCATCAACTCCACTATCTAAATGACAAGAATCTTTAAAAAATCAGGAAAAAACTGTTCTGTAGAAGACAGTAAGGCAAAAATTCAATCAAGTATAGAAAAAGGTGCTTCTTTTCCCAAGGTAGAAGCCAAGTTCATCAATTATGGAAGGAACTGCTTCCAGATGCCAGACCAGGAAGCCGTTCAAGATCTCTGGCAGTGGAGGAAGTTTCATTAAGAAAATAGTTTGTCAAAACTGTTTGTTAAAATTTTCCGTCTTTCTTCATTTCTGTGACAGGCGATATCTGGCTGTTTTTTGTTGTTGGTTGTTTTTTGTTGCTTGGTTTTTTGTTTGTTTGTTTTTTAATGTAGAGTGAGAACTTTCCCTACAATGTGTAATAAATGTTGTCCAGGTTTCTTTGGCAAGAATGTGTTGTCCAAAATGCCGGTTTAGTTTTTAAAGATGGAATTCCACCCGTTGCTTTGGTTTTAAGTATTTATGGAATGTTCTGATAGGGCATAGTAGTAACAGTGGTCAGACAAATGGAAATGATGAAGAAACAAAAATATACATGTGAAATAAACCCCGTATCTTAATAACTTAAAAAAATGAACTAGAGAGCGACTATCCCAAGTAATATGGATTGACACAGTGACTGTGGCAGTGGGCTCGGCTGTGTCAGAGATGGAGAAGTTGGCCCTGAAAGAGCAATATTCAGAGCCATGGTTCACGAGGTCACTATGAATCATAGTTGTCTCAATAGCAAATAACAATACCATCAACAACTTGCCAGGAATCATTTGTATGTGTGTCTATTTTATCACATAACATTCCAATAATTCTGTGACATTAGTTAGTATTTCCTTATTTACAGACAGGATAACTAAATCTTGGAAAATTTTCTTGGATCACACAGGTATTTGGGAACATTATGGTTAT
>NW_006399757.1:7765236-7769549 GCF_000299155.1 Elephantulus edwardii | reverse complement strand
CAAGCAGGGTTGTGTCATCCGCATAACGCAGATTGTTGATAAATCGTCCACCAATCCTGACCCCACATTTCTCCTCATAGAGCCATTGGGGTTATGATCAAATGAAGCTTTTATTTGTGTGTAGCTTGAGTAGAACAAATTGTCATCAAAGATAAACTATTTCAGGAATGCTAAATTTCAACCGTTTTTTAGGAGTCAAATACTTCCCCTAGATTTTTAACTAGATAGAAAAAAAAGATTTTAATTCTTGGATGTTTTTAAAGAAACTAGTACATATGCATATAACTCTACTCATTTATCGTCCCAAGACAGTAGATAGTAGATCAATGAACTGTACCCTGCAGCTACACAGCTAGCCTCCTGTCTAATTCAGACAGTTATGAAAACATCATTCAGAAAACCTCTGGTCACGTTTTCTGCTATTAGTTATAAACTCATTTCTTTGGTGTAGTCTGCACCCTACTCCTTTTCTCACTGGCTCTCTTTCTCAATTTTAAATTTCCTATTCCATCTTCTGCTTTTGCTTTAATATGCTTTTTAATAGTGACAAAGCTTTGGTACTTGAATTTGTGAAAGCATATAAATTTGACCCTTTTCAATACAACATGTATAGAAAATACACACAGAATCTAGACCTCTGCTTTGAGACTATAGCAACTTGGTATGGCGGTTAAGTCCACAGCTGCTAACTGAAAGGTCAGTCACTCAAACCCTAGCATTGCACCATAGGAGAAAAATAGTGTTCTGATTTGATAAAGATTTTTAGTCTTGAAAACTTCCTGGCGCAGTTCCACTTCATTTGATAAGGTCTCTATGAGTCAGAACCACGTAGATGGCAACACGATAAATGATGTCTTGGAAAGACAACCTGAAGGTTTTGTTGTTGTTATGTGCTGTGGGTCAGAGCTGACCCTACAGCAGGTTTTCAGAGGCAGTAAAACCCATCTTCCTCCCACCGAGCAGCTGGTGGACTCAAACCATATACCTTTGTGTTGACAGTGCAATTCCTTACCACTAAGCCACCGGGGAACCAATAATAGGTAGACAGGATGATTTGATTTTATTTAGAAAAATCGCTCCTCTTCAGAATCAGTTTTGATAACCTTATTGGCTTTTGTCCTCTGTCCATAGGTGGTAGTTCACAAATGTAAATAGCCTAAAGAGAGATTATAATGTGGAGTCTGTTTGTGATGTTCATATTACGAGAAAGGCTAGCACCTTTACTAGAGGCAAACAGCAATCAGAGAAATATTTTTCTGTGCATAAGGTATGACTGTCTCCTACTAATATAATTGTGACCACTGTTCAGATATTACATGAATCTTTAGAGTTGAAGAAAATATAAAGAAAAATACTAATAATATGATGAACAGGCCTAAGTAATGAACAAGAACTAGAAGATTTCTAATCATCTGGAATAATGTAACTTTTAAAAAATTGTATATTCATTTAACAGTTTTAAATGTATATGACATTTCATTTCATCCTCAAAAATGTGAACTAACAAAATTCATGAAAAGGTGGACATATCCCTTTACCAATAAAATTTTTATTTTAGTGACAAAACATAACTTAAGGTCTTTTTGTGTCACGCATTTTATAAAATAAACAATGCGGTTTACCCCCCTATATTAAAGAGGGTCATAATGTTTAACCTTTAACTGATACAGAATTATATATGACTCAGACTATTACAGATGAATGAACTTTTTTTTTCTTGGGGGGGAAAGCAATTTCTATTTGCACTTAATCAGATAAATTATTTATTTAAGGTAGTATCCAAGCAACTTCAGACAGAAGAGGAAGTCTCTGTTAATGTTAGAAACAGATTTGTTTATTACATATCAAGATCTACCTTCTGGAGATGCTTCAGTGTGTTGCTTTGATCAAACATCTATCAAAATATTTCTGTTTTAGAGCTAACAAAATTGTAAGAGTCATGTTTTCACACTTTATGAATATTAAGTACTTAAATGAACAGACATAGATATATTGGTATCTAAAAACATTAAGAAATATTTAATGACATTTTAGTACAGTTCTATTCTGTCCTACCGGGTGAGTGACTATGAGTTAGGATGAGCTCAAGGACAAGATAAATATATCTCTCTAATAAATGAATGTGTTCCCAATATGCAATTGTTTAACTAAATATTTCAAATCTTTTTGGGCTAACAAGAAAGGGATTAAGAGTTTTTCAAATATCTTAATACGGATCTCACCTTGTATATCATCCAACTTCCTGTTTTAATGGCAGATGAAATAATTTCGAGCCACTACAGGTATTTCAACCCTACAGGAATCCATATATGTGAATTCTAACTTCTACTCTGATTTGAAACCAGAAATTCTAAATTAAAAAAATTATTTTCAACTATAAGCAATTAAATTCAGTTGACTTTATACATTCTATGTAACATCTCCCAGGTAATTTGTAAGAATCAGAAACACTGACTTGGAAATTTGGACTTGACTGAATACTTGAAAACATGCTAACTTTAGGCCAAAAGAAGAAAATGAATCTTAGAGGGGTTATGAAATTATTCCAAAGTTATGGAGAAAGTGACAAAAGGAATTCAGCCTTCCTGGTGGCACAATGATTAATTGCTTGGCTGTTGACTAAAAAGATGTGGCTATATTTGTAAAGACTTAGCCTTGGGGACTCAGTTCTATTCTGTTCTATAGGATCTTTGTTAGTCAGAATAAACTTAATGGCAGTAAGCCCTATCTTCCCAAGCCTGTGTGCTTGCACATAATACGTATAGTCCTTCCTGAATCCACTTAAAACCAGTAATATGGGGTATCTTTAGGAAATGTGGCATGCCTAATCCTATTGTTATTGTTATATGTTGTTGATCAGAATTGATGCATAACTGAATTTCCAGTGGTTTTTCAGAGGCTATGAATTGCACAGAACAAGGTTGATTTCCCATCTTCCTCCTGTGGAGAAGGTAGTGGAAGAGTAGTACATGCAACTCTTTACCCAATAGGCCACCAGAGTACTCCATGTTTATTCCTTGCAGCCTACAAATCATACATTACAAAGATTTAAGTTTAATAGACACTTGATGTCATGAGATATGCTTATTAAGCTGAACTCACAACTTGTTTGCTGGAGTTATTTTTATTTTTTTTAAAAAAGAAGCAAGATTTAACTTCCTTGTACTATTATTTTCACATTAATAATTTAAGTTTGGAGGTTGATTAGGTAGGGTTAATTTGATATGCAACTAACAGAATCCCCACAAATAATAATACTTTTAACAAAATAAGTATTTATTTTTGCTTTTAGTAAGGCAAACACAGAACACAATCCTTGGCTGAGACAGAAACTCTATAATCATCAGTAATCTAAGGTTAGCTTTTTGGTGTCTTTAGTACTGGTGCAGTTATAGTTCATTCGGCTAAAATTAGTAGCAGACCATAGGGAACAGTGTCCCAAGTGTTTGATATTTTTATGTAACAGTTTCCCAAATGTTTGGTCTATTGTAAAACTACATCTTCCTACTTTGTTCAATTACCTCTATATTCCATGTTTTATGAGTTCAGTGCTTCACTGGAAGGTCTCCTAGAGACTCAGGACCATCACAGGAATGACTCAAGGGACTGTAGGTGATGTAGGCCAGTGTTGCAGAGACTAGTGAGCATGGTAGACTGTCAGTTGTGGTGCAGGTGGATGCTGTGTCTCAGCATCTCAGGAAAGGAATGTTCCAGAAGAGAGAGAGCATTGAGCTCCTGTGAGCTTATATAGGCCTCTGGTAGGATATGGCTTGTATCTCACTGTAATCCTAGCTCCTTAATAATAGTAACTATTATCCACAAGATAAACACTTAATTTCCCTAGTAAAAAATAAGCCTTTGAAACCTTTCAACCTCAAGCAATAAACCTTGGAAACTTAATTGAGTTTCCCTATGAAAACTGCCTCATGGTCCAAGAAGGCTGCTGAGGCATCAGCCATCTATCTAGTTTCATGAAAAAAAGAAGAAACCATCTTGTGGCAGAGACTATAACACAATAAACAATCATGCACAGGTGAGGTTCTAATTAGCAGAGAAGTACCAAAAAATTGCTGTAATTAATTAAAGGGTCTCTAAAATCCTG
Organism: Elephantulus edwardii; assembly: GCF_000299155.1. Lineage (NCBI taxonomy): Eukaryota > Metazoa > Chordata > Mammalia > Macroscelidea > Macroscelididae > Elephantulus > Elephantulus edwardii. The sequence goes on along the minus strand of NW_006399757.1, from coordinate 7,765,447 downwards.
TCCCACTAAAATATCTTTTAAGAATTTAAGAAAATTATCTATAACCAGGAGAAGATAAAATAGATGAATGGGACCTTCTAAGAATCAAATCCTTATGCACATCCAAAAACTTCTCCAACAGAGTAAAAAGGGAAGCCACAGACTGGGGAAAAGTATTTGGTAAAGACATGTCAGACAAGGGACTTATATCTAGAATTTATAAAATACTTGA
>NW_006399757.1:7749865-7763269 GCF_000299155.1 Elephantulus edwardii | reverse complement strand
TAGACAGGTGCTAAGTATGGGACAGACTATCAACTACTCATATACAAGTTCAAATTAAAGCTAAAGAAGTTTAAATCAAATTCACAGAAAGCAAAATATGACCTTGAGTCTGTTCCACCTGAATTTAAAAACCAACTCAGGAGCAGGATTCTGGCTTTGAACACTAATGAAGGAAGACAAGATGAGCTGTGGAAAGACATAAAGAATGTCATCCATGAAGAATGCAAAAGGTCATTACAAAGACAGAAGAAGGAGAAAAGAACAAAATGGACATCAGAAGAGACAGAATATTGCATTGGAATGCTGAGAAGCCAAAGCAAAGGGAAGAAATCAAGAAGTTAAGGAGCTGAATAGATGACTTAAAAGGGCAGAAAGGAAAGACAAGGCAAAGTATTATAATGAAATATGAAAAGAGTTGGAGTCCCAAAATCGAAAGGTATCAACTCACTCAGTATTTCTTAAGGTTAAAGAATTAAAGAACAAACCGAAGCCTCAAGTTGCAATAATTAAAGATGCTTTGGGTAGAATATTGAATTATCCAGGAAGTATTAAAAGAAGATGGAAGGACTATACAGAGTCACTGTACCAACAAGAATTGACTGACACAGAAGAATTTCAAGAAATGACATATGATCAAGAAGCAATGGTGATGAAGGAGGAAGTTCAGGTTGTTCTGAAGGACTCGGTGAAAAAAAAAAGCCCCAGGAATGGATGGAATACCAACTGACATATTTGAACAAGATGCTGTCTTGGGTGTGATCACCAGGTTGTGCCAAGAAACTTGGAGGATAACAACGTGGCCAACTGAATGGAAGAGATACATATTTATTCCCATTAAAAAAAAAAAGTCACCCAACAAAGTGTAGAAATTATCATAAAATATCACTCATATTGTAAGCAAGCAAAATCCTGCTGAAGATTATCCAGACTGGAACAGTACTTTGACAGAGAATTACCAGAACCACAAGTTGGTTTTAAAAGACGTCATGGCACTAGAGATACTATCATTGATGTCATCGATGGAACTTGGCAGAAAGCAAAGAGTATCAGAAGGATATCTATCTGTGTTTCATTGACTGTGAAAAGGCATTTGATTGTGTGGATCACAACAAATTGTGGTTAACCTTAAGGATAATGGGTATCGTAGAACTCTTGATTGTGTTTATGTGAAACCTATACTTGGACCAGAAAGTAGTCCTCAGAATAGAGCAGGGAAACACTACATGATTAAAAATCAGGAAGGGTGTGTGTCAGGGATAGGACCTGTCTCCATACCTTTTCAATCTATATTCAGAACAAATCATTAGGGAGGTTGGGCTTTATGAGATGGAATGTGGCATCAGGATTGGAGGAAGATTCATCAACAACTTATACAGATGATGCAACTTTGCTTGCTGAAACTGAGGTAAGTCTGAAGCATTTGCTGCAGAAGGTCAAGGACTGTAATCTTCAAAATGGATTGAAGCTCAATATCAAAAGGACAAATATTCTCACCACTGGGCCAATTGACAGCACCATGTTGGATGCAGCAGAGATTGAAGTTGTTAATAGTTATAGCTTACTCAGCTCTGCAGTTAACACTCTTGGCACCAACAGTCAGGAAATCAAAAGACAAATTAGGTAAATCTGTCCAGAGTACTGAGAAGCAATGATGTCAGTCTAGAGACTAAGGTGGGCCTGATCCAGTCCATGATCTTCCCTATTTCTTACTTTACATCAGAGAGCTGGATAACGACTAAAGATGACAGAAGAATGGATGTCTTTGATTTGTGGTGCCAGAGAAGAGTCTTGTACATACCATGGGTCACCAAAAAAACCAAATAGGTCTGTCCTGAAGAGTGTGAAACAAAGTTTTTCCTTGGAGGCTAGGATTTTTAAAGCTCCATCTCACATACTTTGGACATGTGGCAAGAAGGGACTGATCCTTGGAGAAGGATATCATGATTGGTGGAGGGACAGCTCAGAAGAAAACCAACCCCAGATGAGATGGATTGATACATAACAAGGGCAATTGGGGTAGGTGTGTTGGACTCTGTGAGACTGGCTCAGGACTGGGCAGGCTTCAGAGCTGTTGTATCTCATCCTTCTTCTTCCCCACCCCTTTGGACCCTCATACACATTCTACTGAATAATGGTCTTATTCAGTATTTGTCCTTATGGGACTGAGTTAATCCACTTACTATAATGTTCTTCAGTTACTCCCAAGTTAGATAGTTAGAAAATTAGTCTGATATAATTTTAATTATCCTAAGATTGTTCTTTTTGCATATAAACAATTTTTCTATAAATAACTAATTCTTTTTTTAAGATACTTAAGAAAATTATCAAGTAAGTTATGGACAACCTTGGTCTGGCATCTCAAACTTTAATAATTTTCATTTCATTTCTGTAGAAAAATTTGTTTAACAGCTGTCAAAAACCAATTTAAAATTGGTTCTCCTGATGTGTAAAGAAGAATTTAAATAGAGAAAAGATATATCAAAGTATGTTCTGTATCACACATTATCTTTTAATCTCTTTATTTCTATGAAAAGAAATGAGGCATTTTCTCCTAAAATTTGTATTTTTCTGGGACAGGTGAGAAGAGGTAAGGTGAGAGAGAATGTAGTTACAGCCTCAAAACTCAACTCTAACTTTTTCTGCTTAATCAGAACCAATTCATAGCTGACACTCAAGTGGTTTTTAAGAGGCTGTAAATTATCGAGGAGGAGATTTCCCTCTTTTCCCCGAGGATGGCTGGTAAATCACAAATGGCAGAGTCTCCACTTTTGGGTTAGCAGCGCACCTGCTTACAGAGTATACCACCAGAGCCCCTAGAAGACAGTTGAAAAGACAACTAGAAAGGAATTAGTTGAAAGTAATTTATGAACATAATTAGAGGAACATGAGACACAGGATGCAGAAACAATTTCATCTTTAAATTGGAAAATAGCAATATTAACATAGTGATTAAGAAAAATAGCTTCCTTGTATTATAGCAAAGTACGCTAAGAAATAAACTGATATGATGTTTAATATTAAAATTGTCTGCACTTTCAGTGTTTTGTTGATACTTTATATTAATTGATTTCTAAAATTATTTCCTCTTTACTGCATTAGTTTGCTGTGGAAATCCCTGAACAAGTGTCTTGAAAGAAGTGTAATGCAATTATGTGCACAATAAAGCAAACCAATGAGAATTCTTAGGCTACACTTTTAGGTACTGTGTGATATGAAGACAGCAATAGAGTGGTAGAAAAAAAGAACAAGTTTTTAAGTGAAGATATTAATCTTAGTGCAACCTGTGACTGTGTGAAATTGTTAACTTTGGTAATCTTCTGAAAGTTCACTGAATAAATATTGAAAATAGATAACACTGGGTTGACTCTATATTTCCCTACCCTAGATCATTCAGAAAGCATAAAATGAGGAGGAATGTGGCGTCAGGATTGGACGAAGATTTATCAACAGTCTACATTAGGCAGATGACACAACCATGCTTGCTGAAGCTGAGGAGGACCTGAAGTGCTTGTTGCAGAAGGTCAGGAACTGTAGTCTTCTATATGGACTGAAGGTCAACATCAAGAAGACAAAGATTCTCACCCTTGGGCCATTTGGCAGCACCATGATATATGCAGAAGAGATTGAGGTTGTTAGCAATTAGAGCTTTCTCGATCCGCAATCAACACTCTTTGCACCCGAAGTCAGGAAATAAAAAGACATTGGGAAAATCTGCTGTCAGGGACCTCTCCAGAGTGATAAAAAGCAATGATGTCAGTCTAGAGACTAAGGTGCACCCAATCCAGGCCATGGTCTTTGCAAATTACCTGTTATGTGTCAGAAAGCTGGACAATTAACAAGGATGACAGAAAAAGAATAGATGCCTTTGAATTGTGGTGGTGAAAAAGAGTCTTGAACATACAGTGGACTGCCAAGAAAACAAATAGGTCTGTCTTGGAGATGGTGAAGTCAGTTTCTCCTTGGAGGCTAGGGTTTTAAATTTTTTAATTTAATTTTTTTTTTAATTTTATTATTTTTTTGTGTACAGGTACCGTCAAATCAGATCTGACTGGTACAGGAGATTGCTCCTCCTTCCCCGGCAGAGCATCTGGTGGATTCGAACCATTCGTCTCTGGGATTGTAGTTGCAGCTCCTTGCCACTAGGCCACCAGAGCTCCCCTGAAGCTAGGGTTTTGAAGATCTATCTCACATACTTTGGGCACATGGCCAGAAGAGACTAGTCCTTGGAGAAGAGCATCATGCTTGAAAGATTGGAGGGACAGTGCAGGAGAGAAAGACTCCAGATGAGATAGATTGATACAGTAACTGTGGCAATGGTGTTTGGTGTGTCAAAATTAGTGAGGTAGGTTCAGGACAGGGCAGGGTTCAGAGCTGCTGTACATATGTAGTCACTAAAAGGACCAAACCCACTCATCATTTCTTAAGCTAAAGGAACTGAAGAACAAATTCAAGCCTCGAGTTGCAATACTTAAGGATTCTTTGGGTAGAATATGAAATCATCCAGGAAGCATTAAAAAAAGAAGATGGAAAGTAAATACAGGGTCATTGTGCCATAAGGAATTGGCAGACACAAAAGAATTTCATGAAACAGCAGACGAACAAGAGCCTTGGGTGATGTAGAAGGAAGTACAAGCTGCTCTGAAAGAATTGGTAAGAAACAAAGCCCCAGGAATTTATGGCATACCATTTGACATATTTCAACAAAAAGATGCTGCATTTGATGTGTTCTCCAATTTGTGCCAAGAAATCTAAAGGAAAGCACATGGCTAACTGACTGGAAAAGATCTATATTTGTTCCCATTCCAAAGAAAGGTTATCTGACAGAAGGTGGAAATTATCAAACAGTATCATTGATATCACATGTAAGCAAGATTCTGCCGAAAATTATCCAAAAACAACTGGAACAGCACATCAGCAGAGAACTGCCTGAAGTGCAGGATGGGTTTAGAAGAAGCCATGGCACTAGTGATATTATAGTTAAAGTCAGATGGATCTTGGCAGAAAGCAGAGAGTACCAGAGAAATGTCCATTTGTGTTTTATTGACTATGCAAAAGCATTTGACTCTGTAGATCACAACAAAGTGTGGCTGACTCTGAGAATAATTGGAATCTCAGAGCACTGGATTGTGCTTATGTCAAACTTATACTTGGACCAGGAGGTAGTCATCAGAGCAGAGTAAGGAAATACTTCATCGTTCAAAATTGGGAAGGGTGTGTACCAAAGATGTGTCCTATCTCAATATTTTTTCCATCTATATGCAAAACACTTTATCTATGAGGAGAAATGTGGCATCAGGATTGGAGGTAGGCTCATCAACAATCTGTGTTATGCAGATGACACAACCCTGCTTGCTGAAACTGAGGAGAACCTGAAGCACTTGCTGCAGAGGGTCAAGGACTGCAGTCTTCAATATGGATTGAAGCTCAACATCAAGGAAACAAAGACTGGTATCATCATGATAGATGGTGAAGAGATTGAGACTGTTAACAATCAACACTCTTGGTACCAGTAGCCAAGAAATTAAAAGATGAATTGCGTTGGAAAAGTCTGCTATCGGATACCTCTCCAAAGTACTGAAGAGCAACAGTGTCAGTCTGGAGATTAAGGTGTGCCTGATCCAGGCCATGGTGTTTGCAATCACTTGCTATGCATCAGAGAACTAGATAATGACTAGGGATGATACGAGAGTTGATGCCTTTGAGCTGTGGTACTGCAGAAGAGTATTGCATATACCATGGACTACTAGAGCAATCAATTTCTTCATAGAGAGGATGAAGCCAAGCTGGTCCTTGGAGGAAAGGATTCTGAAGCTCCGTCTTACATTTTGCAAGGTGGGATCAGTCTTGGGAGAGGGATTTCATGCTTCGGAGGGTGGAGGGACAGCACAAAAGAGGAAGATCGTTAATGAGATGAATGGATTTAGTGACTGGGGTGATGGGGTAAGTGTATCAGAGACAAGAAGATTGGCACAGGATAGAGAAGGGTTTAGGGCTGTTGTACATAGGGTCACTATGAGTTGCAAGCAATTTGTTGACACATAACAACAACAACAAAAACAACAACTTGGGTCCAATATGGCACATGGCAACAATGGATCTAACAGAATATAGGAACTGTAGTGGAGAGTCAATAATCAATTGCTGTGGATCCTTCTTTCCTTTTGCTACTACCCTAACGGTGTTGGTAAGCACAGGAGAGGAAGATCCTGGATGAGATGGATTAACATAGTGACTCTTGAAACGGGGTCAGGTCTGTCAGAGACAATGAGATTGGCTTAGGATAGGGCAGAGTTCGGAGACATTGTTCATAGGGTCGCTACGAGTCATACTCAACTCAGCATCACAAAACAACTATGGCAAGTATAGAACTCACAATGAGTTAAGTTATGTACACTTCTTGATCATAATCAAACACTGAAAAAAGTTTCTGGGTTTCTGGTTCATGAACAACAAAATTATGATCCTGGGGCTTCAAAACCAATTGGTATAATATAGTCCACCAAAATAATATTTTACGTTGATAAGTAGTAACTGAGGCCTTTAAAGCTTATGAGTGGGCATCTGATGTGCAACTATTTATCTTTTTATCTGAAACAAAGAAGAGGAAAGAAAAGCAAAGATTCATAGAAACAATTGATGTTGTTGTTATGTTCCATCAAGTCACCTGCAACTCCTAACTACCCTTTGCACAATAGCTTTGAACCCTGCCCTATCCTGAGCCAGTCTCACTGCCTCCTACACTCTTATTCCCAGTAAAGTAGTTATTGTGTATCTAATGACAACTATTTTTTCTCATTTGTGTTTCCAAATTTGAGGTTCCCCTCCAGTGCCATGTCTGCTATTCTACTCTAAGTGTGGGGTTTTTTTATTTTTACATAGGGTTTTCGGTGGCTTGTTATTTCAGAAGTGGATGGTTAATCCTTCCTATAGAAACAATTAATCCAAAGAATTAACCGACCACACAAACCTCAAAATCCAAAACTAAAAGAACTAGACATTGTTCCCCTACCACTTCTGACCACCTGAAAAAAAGATTACAGTAGAAAGTCTTAGGCATAGTTTAAGAAAATGTGGGGCAAAACTCATGACCTTGGCCAGCACTGATGGAACCGCCAAGACTATGGTCTTTTGCCACTTTTCAAGCCTGGAATAAAACTTGACCCTCTGGCTTAACTTCCAGCTAAACAATCTCATTTTCTCATTGTTTTAAATTCAGAGCTGACTCTTAGATCCTCCAATAGAGTCTGAGCCTGTAATTGAAAAAGATGGAGGAGGTTGTCCTTCTCCCAGAGGAATGGCTGGTGTGTTTGAAGCATCTGAGAAGAGTGATCTTTGGATTAGTAATACAACTCCCTACAGACTAAGTCATTAAACCTCCATGAACTAAACAATAGACAAGTTTAAAAAGTGAACAATAACAATAGGATGATGCTCAGTCCTTAGAATAACAAACCATGTGAGATTAAAAGGGCATAATTTGTCCAGGGATAAAGCTCAGAAGACAGAAAATGAGAGTCCTAGAGAGGAGGTGGGCAAGCAATTTTCTCTGTAAACTTTACTTAAATCACAATACAAAATGAAATAAATATACTTTATTCGCATGTACTTTTTATAGTAATGTTTAATCTTGGTCCACTTGTGCACACTTCACCCCATTTAGAATATCCCTCCCACCATCAAAACTGACCAGAGTCTACTGTCTAGTGAACAATTACTCTTCTTTTCCTCTCCTGTCCCTACCAATCACCATAGACCATAGAATTTACTCCTGTAAATAGAACTATCTTTAGGCATGCAAATTCAACCCAGGATCACCAGAAAGGTGTGAAACTGGGCTCCTTCCCATTCTCTCTTCACATTAACGCCCCTGTTCAGCTTGAAGAAGCCAGAGAGTCTGTGACCCATTCACAAATGAGAAACCCACCGTGAATAAGACAATTTCCTTTTTTAAAAAACCATATATTCATCACCATGGGACTATGCTCACCATTACCCTGTCTCTTCTAGTCCCCACTGAATCTTTCTCATTTCCTTCTCCTACTCCTCCCAACCACCAAATTGTGCAGCCCTGTGATTTCATCCCTACCCATCTTCACTCTTCTGCTCCCAACCCTCACCCCGTTGTATCACCATATATGCTTTTCACAATGAAAAGAAAAAAAAATAGAACTATTTTTGTACTTTTGTAAAAGTTGAATCATACAATACTTGCTCCATTTTTTAGCTAAAACCTTGCATTTTATTAAGAGACTGTGACAATTTGAAGGTTCAGTATCCACTGACATAGGGAAGGATTTACCTGTTTTCCTGTAACTCCATTTGGAATTATGCATTCATGTTTTAAAAGTACTCCTAGCAACTTTCTCCTAATCTTTATGTAAGAGGACTTCCCTTCCTTCTGTGGAGAGGCTGGTGTTTTCACACTGCTGACCTTTTGGCTAACAGGCTGGCAGTTTATATACTCCACCACCAGGGATGCTAATATTTGTCCTTTTTTGATTGACTCATTTCACTCAGCTGTCTTCCAGATTCCTCCATGCCGTGTTTCATACTCTCATCATTATTCTTTCCAGCTGGATTAATGATCTATTAATGATCTATTCCATGTATATATCACATCTTGTTTGATCATTTATTCATTGTTTAGCACTTTTATGTTTGTGAATAATGATGGAATGGACATACTTTTGAATTGCTCAAGTTTCTATAACTCCCTAGCCACTAGACCACCAAATAGTAATAAAATAAAGTGATAATAAAATACTACTTTATTCAATTTAGGATGCACTGGTGGCCTAGTGGGTAAAGAGTAGCATTGCCAACCCAGAAGTGCTCTGTTCAAATTCAGTTACAACTTGATGGAAATGAGAGTGAATGAATAATTTGTTTCTCAAATTGTCCATCTTTGGCAATTAAGAGCTCTTTCAGTTGGCTCTTGTACTTCTTTGGCATATTGAACATGTGAGTGACTGTGGTTAAAGGAGTTTTGATGGCATAGTCTGTGGTGAGTTATATAGCTAACCCAATGACACCTCTCTTCAGTGGTTTGAATCCACTAGCTGCTTCATAGGAGATAGATGGACACTCTCTTCTCATTCTCAGAAAACTTGACCGGGAGGGTGGTGCATCTAAAAGTCAGTTCTGACAATGCAAAGACTTGACTGATTTTGATATATAATTATAAACGATTGAGGTAGAAAATTTTTTTCTTTCTCTTTAAAATCCACAGAAAACTTCTCAAATCAGTCATGATTTTAAAAGAGCATTTAAGTCCTTTATGCTATTTAATCATACAGAAATTCCACTGCCAATGGAAAGTTATGTGGTTTGAATCCACCAACTGCTCTGCAAGAGAAAGATAGAGAATTAACTCCAGCGTGCTTAATTGACTCTGAAAAACCCCAGGAGGGTCATCTTGTGTCAATTCTGACTCGATAGTACACAACAACAATCACACAAGGTGTGTCCTACTACTAGACTGAATGAGGGGGCGAAATAATATAATCCTTCTTCCTCTCATCCCCTTCTTTGACCTGTTTGGGAATCGAGTGTGTAAGGGAAGAAAAAATCTTGAACAGAAACTCAGATAAATTTGAGAATCTTTTGAATGGCCTGGCGTTAATCCAATCTAGCTTCTGGTATTCAGGAAACCAGACATATAATCTCTGTCTCTGTAGGGGATCTAAGCACTTACATGCTTTTCTCGCCAATGCTGTCTGCCTATTTTTGCCCAAAGACATAATAACTATTTTAGGTAACCTCATACTGTGACAAGGCTTGTGCTATGTAAATGAAATGAAGACATTCTGGGATGAATTAACTGATGGTTTTAATGTCAAGACAATTTGGAAGAGACTATCTAAGCAATTTGGACAGAATTTAAAACTTCCATTGTAATATTGACTTTAGTACCCACTTGGGTATTTCTTTTTTTCCACAATTTACACTCTTATTTTATTTCTTAATCAGTTTAATACTTAGTTATTTACACAGTGCTAATTATCTGGTTGAAATGTAGTTTTGCTGACTTGTAATTTCTTTTTTGAAGGTAAAGCATTCATTTGGATAGATTATGACAAGTGCTTACTCTGAGACACTCTAAAGGTATTTTCTAATGCACAGAAGGTGTAACTATGAGATATGTTCTGCATAATGAAAAAGAAAATGGATTATTAAATTTAAAATGAATAAGTCTTATTAAATTACAATGAGAAGTCTTATTAACTTATAAAATTATATGCTTTAATAGAATTAAGTTTCTAATGGGAATTTGAAAGTCATAAAATGTTTGCATTCAGGGAAAAGAGAAACAATTTTGTATTTATGTGTTTTGTGAATTATCCTTACCTAGATGCACATGGAACTATTATTGTTGTGGATACAAAGCATTTTATTAAATAAAGAAGTATTTTACTATGTAAAAAACCTGCTTTTTTCTTCATTTCTAACCACCCAACCTCAATATTTTCCTGATTTCATGACGGTCATTGGTACCAAGATACTACCAAAAAGAAATAGATGCTCAACATATTCAACTTATATTCCACATCTTTTATTTATTTCATCAGATATCTCATTCTGTATATTTTTACCTCATGTTGTTGCAGTGGGTGCCATCAAGTCTAATACAACTCACAGTGACCCTGTGAACAACAGATTGGAACCCTGTCTGATCCTGTGCCATCCTCACAATCTCTAACACACTCGAGCCCATTGCTGCAGTCACTGTCTTTATCCACCTGGATGAGGGTCTTTCTGGTCTTTGACATCTCTCCACCTCTCCAAGCATGGTGCCCTTTGCCAAGGAATAGACTTTCCTAGTAACTTGCCAAGAACATATGAGACAAAACTTTATCATACAGTATTCATGGAACACCATGCCTACATCTTCTCCATGACATATTTTGTTTTTCCTTTTTTTACCAATCCATGGGCTACTCAGCATCTTCTCCAACACCACAATGCAAAAGTATCACTTTTTCCATCATCCTTAGTCATTGTCCAACTTTTAGCTGTATATCAAGTGACTGAAAAGATCATGGCCTGAATCAAGCACACTTTAGTCTTCAGATTGATTTTATGGCTCCTCAATAATTTGGGAAGTTCCTTAACTATAGACTTTCTCAGTGCAATACATCTCCTGATCTCATGACTGTTGGTACTATGTGTATTGATTATGGACCCAAGTAAGGTGAAATTGTTGATAGTTTCATTTTTTTTCTCTAAGTACCATAATTTTGCCTGTAGGTCCAGTGGCAAGGATTTATGTTTTCCTGACTTTGTTATACAATTCTTATTGAAGGCTTCACTGTTTAATCTTCGGGAGCAAGAGTTTCAAGATCTTCTTTATTCTTATTGAAAATTCTCTAGTTATGCTGGTCCACATTTATGTTTAGAAAACTGGAAAATCATCAATCTAGAGTAAGTATTGTGCAAACTTTTATTTTTCTAACTTTGTTGATGGCTTCCCCTATTGCTACTGAATTTAGTAGATATACAAAGTGGTTATTTATCAATGTAGTTTGGTTGTAAAGATCAGGTTGTTATGCAAAATTGAGGTTATTCAATATTCAGAGGCTATATCTTGTCTTCCTGTGGGCCCTTCTTTCCGTTTAGTCTTTTCCCACTACTGCAGAGCCTGCGGAGATGAGGATGGTGTTGTTAGTGGTCAGGTGTTGCCTACCTCCTTTAATCTCTGGTATGTGCTCTAGTGGGTAAAGTCTGTCCTCTCTGTATTCAGGTCCTGAAACCTCATGCAGCCCCTTTCCTTGTCCCGCCCTTCTTGCCTTCCCCAACTAACTTCTTTAGCACTTATGCACATTTGCCCAGCCTCCTTCTACTTTCCTAAGATCTTATGTTACTCTGCTCTTTTCCACAAAAGTCAGACTATAATCTATATTGGAGAAGACATCATACTAGAAGTCGTCCACTCTCTTTCATGTGTCTTGATCATTGCCAGTGCTTTCAATATATTGTTCATTGTGCCCTATAAAGGGTGCTCCGGGTTTGGCTGGAGTCCCACGTGGAGTCTGTGCCACTGGAGGTGCCATTTGCAGCATTTTTTCTCCCCCAAATTTTCAGAAATATAAAAACATCGGGGGGGGGGCAATATCAGGGAACTAGAAAGATGGTAAATGAGAAGTAGATGCACTCTGTACTGGACTGTTCAAGATTTTTTTTTAACACTTTATACCTTGTTGCTGTTGTTGTTGTTGTTAAGTGCTGTTGAGTCACAGGTGACTCATAGCGACTGTATGAAGGAGAATCCTCAACACTTGGGTGTCTCTCATCCTCACTCCAGGTTCATAGGGTTTCCAGAGGCAAGCTATTACAGAAGTAGATGCCGCTCCTCCTTCCAAGCTAGTTTTAATTGGGGACCTCCACCCACTTTCTGGGTGCCCAGCACACCCAAATGCTGGCAAACTCCTTGTCCCAGACTCCCCAGTTCATCTGGCAAGTCTGCTCTGCCAACCCCCATGTGGGGCCAAAAGAACACCACAAGTGTCCGGAGCCCTCAAACCTGCCGCACCTCAAGAAGCCCTTTATACCTTAAGGGGTTTTTTGTTGTCTCAGGAAGACAGAACAATTTGTTGTTTCTTGGTCTTGACCTCCCACATTCTACTCCTACTTCCTTACATTTATTTACTTCAATATTAATTAGGCCGTAGTGGTAACTTTGTTTTTCTTGTTGTTGTTGTGTTCCAGAACCTAACCATAGCTGATCCTCCAGTGGGTTTTCAGAGGCAGTTAACCGCTCAGAAGGAGATTTCCCATACTTTTTCCATGGAGCAGCTGGTGGATTTGAACCACATGCCTTCGAGATTGCAGTACAGCTTCTTACCATGAGGCCACCAGAGTTCCCTAGTTTAGTATAAGAAATTAGTCATTCCATGGTTTACCATAATGTTGTTGTTATGTGCCATCAAGTGAAGTACAACTCATAGTGACCTTATGAACACCAAATCTGTACTATCCTACTCCATCCTTATCTTCTCTGACATACTTGAGCCCATTGTCACAGTCACTGTGTCAATCCATCTCATCTCATCTCGCTCTTTGGACCTTATTCTCCACATTTCCATGCATGATGTCCCTTTCCAAAGAATGACTCCCCCCAGTAACATGCCCATTGTGTGTGAGACAAAGCTTTGCCATCCTTACCTCTAACAAACACTCTGGCTGCACCTTTTCCACATCATACATGTTTTTTCTTCTAGCAGTTCATGTGTTATTCCATATTCTCCTTTAACACTATTATTCAAAGGCATTGATTCTTATCCTGTCATTCTTATTCATTGTTTAGCTCTCAGACACATACATTGAAAAGACCATGGCTTGAATAAGGTGCACTTTAGTCTTCAAAGTGACATCATTGTTCCTCAGTATTTTGAAGAATTCCTTTAC
>NW_006399757.1:7749243-7749765 GCF_000299155.1 Elephantulus edwardii | reverse complement strand
AAAAAAAGAAAATTTAAAAAACTTTATTTATATCACAGTCCTTCAAATAAATAGCTTATTAAATCTTATATTTTGCTGAATATTGACAGAGCCGGAGACTCACACTAAGCCCTCTCCTAGGATTGCCTCTGTAAAATACTTAATACTAATTAGACAATACTTTTTGGTTCTACCATTGACATGGGGTAGAGGATTTTGAAAGATTATTAAGAGGAAGACCCAAGTGAAACTAGCTCAGGATGGGGTAGGCTTCAGATATATTGTACTAGGGTTGCTGAATCGAAGGCAACTTGAAGGCATATAACAAAAACAATGAGTAGAGATGATAATGGTACTGACTTTTAGTTCTTTCATGGTACCTTAAAACTTAATCAGCTCTTTAATTGCCTCTTTATTTACACTGGTGACAAGGGATAAAATACAGTGAAGTATATCAAGAGCTTAAGACAAAAGCCAAGTAAAAGTAATCCACTGTTATCATTAACTATTATGTTAAGTCTAGTTATTACCAGTAAACAAGTA
>NW_006399757.1:7730975-7740916 GCF_000299155.1 Elephantulus edwardii | reverse complement strand
TTTAGGGCTCTTGTACATAGGGTCGCTATGAGTTGCAAATGACTCGATGGCACATAACAACAACAACAATGCATATTCAGAGCTATCACTTTTAGTTTTCATCCATTAAGTATTTTATATTTTCTTCATTTCAGCAAGCAAAGGATTTTAACTGGATATTATAGGCTGTTAAAGGCTATTTATCCAAACCTGATACTATGACCTTCTTTTTATAGTCCACTTGCTTGAATTGTTTGCTAAACATATAGATTGGATACACATGCTAAAAATCTGACCCACAACCTCACTGATTTTAACCACAGCTGCACTGATTTTAACCTGTGCAGTACACTTTGTTAACATTACTGCTTCTTGTCTGTGTATTGTTTCTGCAGGAGAAAAGTGTTATGGAATCTTCATAACATTCTTCATAATGTTATCCATAATTTATTGATTACCAGTTAAATAACTTTCCATGGTAAATAAGTAAAATAGGGGTAAACATGTCTTTGGCATTCTCTGCTTTCAGTCCAGATCCATTTGGCATCAGTAATGCTATCTTTCATTCCATGTCCTCTTCTGAACTGAGCTTGAATTTCTGGAAGTTTTACAATAATAACAGCATGTATTTTTACATTTCTTTTAAAAAAAATCCCATTTTCTCATTTGTTCCTTATCACTCTACAAGCTGAGAAGAGATTACATTATCATATTTGAAACCTGAAACTAATATAATTCTTTGTTGTTATGTTAAAAATACCACACACAGGCTTTCCTGTCCTAATATCAAAAACAAGAAAAAAATTATCTGCTTACTCCAGAATATATTCATTCTTTAGAAGATAAAAATAATGGGCAAACTATTACCTTAAAGCTCAGGTTCAATCCCCTGGAGCAGTTGACTGAAAAAACAATAACCAAAACACCAAGAAACATTCCCTGCCCAAAGTTCTTCAGAAGAGGTAAAGATTATGTTAGGATGCTAACCAATAAGGGAGCTCTGGTCTGTACGGAGCTGTACGATAGCTCAAAGTCTGAACCACCCTGGTAGTTCTAACCTATTAGCATCTACACTGGAGAAAGATGGGCAATGTCCTCTGCAATTTATAACCTTGGAAACCCATAGAAGGATCAACTGTGAGCCAGATCCAAGTCAAAGGCAATGAGTTTTTGAGTTTGAACCAATGGGGAATAGCAGTAGTAGCAAAGGCTATCATTCAGAGTTTTATAACCTCCCTATCAAGAAGTTCAATATATACTGGTATTGTTGTTAGGTACCTTCAACTTGGTTACAGTGAATAACTACCCTATGAGCAACACATCTGATTTTTGTCACATCCTGCACTATTCTTACTTACCATCTCTAACATACCTCGAGTCCATTTTTAGAGTCCTTTCTATCAGTCCATTATATCTTCATCTCTTCTATCCTCCACCTTTTCTCACATGAAAAAAAATTTTAAGAACAGCCCCTTTATGACAACACGCCCAAAGTATGTATGTAGTTTTACCATTCTTGATGCCAAGAAGCACTCAAGTCACACTTCCTCCAAGATGAATTTGCTTTCCTACCTCCTATTCATGGGATATTTCGTATTCTTCTCTAGTCCCATCGTTTAAGGTATCAATACTTCTGTAATCCTGCTTAATTATAGAAATTTCAGATGCAAAGGAAGCAAATGAAAATATAATATCATGGCTTGGTCTTTAGCACTTTGGTGATGTCTGTGACAACAGATTTTCCCAGTGCAATAGGTTTTTTGATTATTTCTTGGCTACTGATGCCGTATGGATATAAGCAAACTGAAACAATTGATTACTTCAAATTTTCTCCATCGGTTCTGTTACTGCTTATTGATTCAATGGTGAGGAATTTTGTTTTCTTGATGTTGAGATGTAATCCATATTAAAGGCTCTACTCTTTGACCTTCTCCAGTAAATGCTTCAGGTTCTCTTCACTTACTTCAAAAAGGATGTCTGCATGGTTTAGATTGATGACGTCTTCCTCTAACTCTAGTGCCATATTATTTTTCACAAGATTTAACTTCTGAAATGATTTTCTGAGCATACAGATTGAATAGATACAGAGAAAGGACACAACACTGATGCATAACTTTCCTGATTTTAAACCATGCAGTGTTCCCATGTTCTGTTTGGACAACTGCTTTTCAATCTGCATGTAAGTTTTGCATGAACATAAATGTCCCTGGATTCTATTCTTAATGTTAGTCATAATTTGTTATATATGGCCAAATGCCTTTGCATAATCAGTAAAATACAAATAAACATCCTTCTTACAGTCTTTGCTTTCATCCAACATCCATCTGACTTCAACAATGATGTCCCTTGTTCTACAGTAGTTCCTGAAGCCAGTTTGAATTTCTGGCAGTTCCTTATTGATCTATCATACCAGCCATTTTTTAATAATATTCAGCAAAATTTTACTTGTATGTGATATTAATGATGCGATTCAATAATTTCAACAGTCTACTAGATCACCTTTTTAATTTTTTTAAAATAAAAACAAATACAGATATATTTCAATTAGTTGGTCAAGTAGTTATCTTTCATATTTGTTGGCAGAGACTGGTGAGTATGTTCTACGTTGCATTTGTTCCTTGAAATGTTTCAATTGGTATTTCATCAGTTTCTGAGGCCTTTTATTTTCCATTGTCTTTAGCACTACTTGAAATTCTTCCCTCAATACCATTACTTCTTTGAGATTGCAGTGCAACTTCTTGCCACTAGACCACCAGAGCTCCCTTGTATCATTAATTATTGATGGTATGCTACTTCCTGAAATGGTTCCATGTCAACCAATCCCTTTTGATAAAGTGATTGTGTGTTACTTCCATCTTTTTTTAATGCTTCCTGCATCATTCAAAATTTTGCCAGTAGACTCCTTCAGTATTACAACTGGAGACTTGAATGTGTTTTTCAGTTTATTCAGCATGAGAAATGTCCAGTGTATTCTTCCCTTTTGGTTTGTAACTCAAGCTCTTTGTACATGTCGTTATTATGTGCCATCAAGTCGCCTGTGATTCATAGCGACTCTATGTGCAACAGTCCTATGTACAAACCATGTTCTTTCCTGTGCCAATCTTATTGTCTCTGGCACATCTACTCCCATTACCCCAGCCACTAAATCAATTTATCTCATTGAGGGTTGTCCTCTCTTGCGCTATTCCTCTATCTTCCCAAGCATGACGTCCATATCCAAGGTCTGGTCCGTCCTGGCAACATGGCCAAGATAAAGCTTCAGAATCCTTGCCTTCAAGGAGCAGCCTGATCTAACCCTCTTCAGGATGAATCTATTTGTTTTCTTAGCCATTCATGGTATATCCAATATTCTTTTCAGGCACCACAGTTCAAAGGCTTCATCAATTTGCATTCTATCATCCTTAGTCATTGTTCAGCTCTCTGATGCATAGCAAGTGATTGCAAAGACCATGGCCTCTATCAGGCACACCTTAGTCTCCAGACTGACATCATTGCTCTTCAGTACTCTGGAGAGTTCTCTGACAACAGAACTGAAGAAAGGTGATTCATTTTTTACTTTCCTAGCTGATGGTTCCAAGAGTGTTGCTTGTGGAGCCAAACAAACTAAAGCTGTTTACAATCTCAATCTCTTCACCATCCATCAATTGACCCAGTGGTGAGAATCTTTGTTTTCCTGATATTGAGTTTCAATCCATATTGAAGGCTAAAGACCTTGACCTTCCGCAGCAAGTGCTTCCGGTCCTCCTCAGTTTCTGTAAGCAGGATTGTGTCATCTGTGCAACACATATAGTTGATGAATCTTCCTCTAATCCGGATGTCACACTTCTCATACAGTCCAGCCTCCCAGATAATCTGTTCTGCATATAGATTGGTTGAAAAAGTATGGAGATAGGACACATTCCTGGTGTACACCCTTCCCAATTTTGAATAATGCAGTGTTCTTCTGCTCAGTTCTGATGACTTCCTAGTGGTGCAAATATCATTATAATTATTTTCTTTATCTTCTTGAATATTTTGAATAATTTCTCTGTCTTTTTTTGTCTCCTTTGTTTCTGTAAATCTCTCTTATTCATTATTTCTTCCCTTTATTTTTTCCTCTCAACATCTTAGTGCTATTAAGTAGTGCTAGTGGTTTAAGGGTAAGGGATTCCATTGCCAACCAAAGGCACACAATATGCATCTACCAGCAGCTCACCTGGAGAAAGATGGGCAATCTCATCCTACTGTGATTTGTTGCCTTTGAAAATCTGCCGGAGTGTCCTCTATGGGTCAGTTCTCATTCAAAAGTACGTAACAACAATAAGACAATCTGAGTACAAGTTTCAGAGTCTCTTCTGATATGTTTTTTGTTATTTTCTTTCTGCCTTTTTAATGACCTCTTGTTTTCTTTCTGGATTATATCCTTATTGTCATCCCACAACTCATTTGGTCTTTGATCATTAGTGTTCAATGCATATAAGAGAAAGAAAAGCCATAATCAGTAGGCTTATAAGATGGCCTACACTTAAAACTATTGTAAAAATGTCTTATCTGATACTGGATATCACTTTATCAAACTGGAGTGCTTTATCTTTTGCTGTTAGTCCAGGTATCCAGATATCTCTATGAAGTTATTAAATGTTCTCTTGTGATAACATGAACCTCTTCTGCATGTATCAATCATTTATATGCTAGTTAAGGAAAGTTAATAATAAATCATTAACATAGGATGCATTACTGGAACTATAGTATAGTTCAAGAAAAATAACAAGAAATACATATTCATGTTAGTACTAACAGCTGGTTACTATTTCCCTTTTAAATTCCAAGTTGCTTATCAGTACTATAACTTCTTAACCATGAGGCACTTTAAGATATTTACTGGATCTGCTAATACAAAGCTTTTCTGTTAATATCTAGTTCTTGAAAGACTGGCTCTATAGCCATTCATCCTAGATCCTCAACTTCTACAAGTGATCTTTTTAGGATTTCAAATTCTGAAATACTATCAAAAGTCTGTCCTATAGTTTTCTACATAAATTAACTCAGATAAAGTTATCTTTACATAATAAATAGATGTAATAGCTGGTCTGATTGTTTTTGGCAATTGACCAAAAACAAAAGAAAAGTGATTCGTAGAATAAAGCACTTATTAAGTTACACAGAAAATGTACGCAAAAATATCTGGTTTGAATTCACCAGCCATTCTGTGGAAAAAAGATAGATAATTCATGAGAGTTTTTGCCTCTGAAAACCCACTGGAGAGTCAGCTGTGGGTTGGTTCCAACTCTATGGTACATATGACAAGGATTAATAGGTACTCAAATGGAATCTTCATCCATACTTTCCACTACTTTTTTTTTCTGTATGATGTAACTTCAGCTTTATGTTATTTGAAAACAATATGTTCACAACTCCTTCATATAAATGTACTTCTTTTATTTAAACAAACAAATCCTATGTCTGTGCTATAAATTGAGAACCAAGAATGTATCAATAACAAAATAAAGTTTGTCTTATCAAAAAGGTCATATTCTATTTTGAATATCCTATAGCCATCCCCCACTGGTATAGAAAGAGCAAGATAACAGCCTTTGGCATGGATTACATCTCAACATCAAGAAAGTGAAGGTCTTCAACAGTGGGGCAATAGACAACACCATGATATATGGAGAAAGGAGTGAAGTTGTCAAAGGTTCCATCTTGCTATCTCTTATACAAGCCTATTGAATTAACAAAAATCCTTTTAGAAATTTTTTTTTACTTCTTTTCCCATAGTGAAGTTTATTATATTTACTGGTAAGACATTTTATCACTTTGTATCACAGAAGATTCCAGCAATGTGTTTGATGGACTGGTATAATATATTCATGGAAAGACAAAACTTTATCTAAACATGTACTTAACCTTTATGCTGAGCCGCTCACCCAATGGATCCACCTCTCAGGTTATTTTAATTCACCTGTGACTCTGAGGGAGAAAGATGGGAAATCTCCTCCTATTGGTTTTACATCCAGGGAAACTCAAGGAACAGTCAACTATGAATGGATTCAGACTCAAAGGCAATGACTTTTTAGTAGATAGATAGATAGATAGATAGATAGATAGATAGATAGATAGATATAGATAGATAGAAAGATAGTCTTTAAGTACATTGATTCCAGGCTTTCCAATTTCCCTCCCCCCATTTTTCTCTCCTTTTTACCCAGCATATCTTATAAAACAATTTTTCCTAACACTTTGCAACTACAATGGCATATTTTCCTATACAACAACCTTCAAAGAAATGGATGGACACAGTGACTGCAACACAACGCCAGATACTGAGGATGTCTCAGGATCGGATCTTTTCATTCTGTTGTAAGTGAAATTATTATGAATAGAAGCTGGCTTGAGTACACATAACAATAACAAGGGCAAAAAAATATTTTGAAAGTATATTTAGATATATGTGTTTAAAAATGTAAATATGTGACCATATATCTCTCATATAACTTGTATTTCGGTCTAGAAATTCTTTTATGACAGCTGTTTCACAAAGACCCAATGTGATCTACGACAGATTCGTTCAATGTAAGATTTTAAGGAAATGAGGTTGTTCAGAAAATGAGGTTGTTCAGAAAATAAGGACTTTTTGCTCTAGAGGATTATTTTCTGGTTTGGACTGGAGTACCAGGAAAATTTGACAGCTCATTTCCTCTACATTATGCCTTATCCTCAGTATTAGCGTTATCAATAGCAGGAATATAAAATGACCAAGAGAAAAAAAACACAAAAAAATGAGAGAAGATGGCTTTAAAGAAGGATTTAAAGTATCCTGATTCAAATTAATTCTAAAATCACACATAGGAAAATGAAAGCATTTGAGGGAATACGAAACATGTCTTGGCATTGTGTTTGTTGTCTAAGGAGCTCTATGGCTTTGTTGTTAAGGGGTGTGTTGCCAATCCAGTGGAATGTGACTCAAATCCACCAGTTGCTCCTCACAAGAAAGACGAGAAAAATTCTCTAATAATTTATTGCCCCTGAAAACCAGCTGGATGGTCAACTATGAGTTGATTCCAACTTGACAGGTTAAAATTAAAAATCATGTATAGGACAAGCAAAGAATTTTATTTAAACCTAAACATTTAATGTTATTTTATTATCTATTTCCATGTAACAATTATCCCAAACACAGGGCTTAAAATAACAAATATTTATTATCTCACGCTTTCTGTGAATCAGCAATCTGGACTATGTCATCCAACAATCCCTCATAGACTGAAAATACAGAGACTTTACCAAAAGGAGATCTGCTGTCATGTTGTCATTGGATGACAGTTTGAAAAAATGACAATAAAATCAGACAGATATCTAGAAGGAAAGATTATAGGTTTAATAGAGAACAAGAAAGTTATCAATTTATTGTTGTTTGCTCTTGGGTCAGAAAGGACCCTCCAGTGAGTTTTCAGAGACAGGACTCCCACAGGCGGAGATTGTTCATTCTCCCCCTAAGCAATTGGTGGATTTCAAAGCCTGTGTCTTTGGGGTTGAGGTGTGTTTTCTTACTTAGGCAACAAGAAATTCCTGCAGGAAGAAAACAAGTAGGCTTTGGGAGGGAATGAGTGTGTCTTTCTAAGAAATAGTTGTGCTCTGAACTTTTCTAGAGCTGTTTCTCATGGGGGAACAACTGTGGTTGAATGGATTTCCTTCCTTCTCTGCTTGTACACACAATTTTGAGATGCAATTAATTGCAATATAGTCAGAGCGGTGGGCGTGAGTTTCAGTATGGAATGTTGCTGCATGTTTAGGCCATTCAGTCCCAGATTTGGGAATTTTTCACTTCTTTGAATCATCATCTTGGGTTACTAAAGGAACTGTTGTGGCTCAGTGGGTAAGATTTTGGGCTGCCAATCCAAAGACAAGTGGTTCAAATCTACCAGCTTAGGAGAAGATGAACAATCTTCTTCCATACAATCTACAACCCCTGAAAATTTACTACAGGGTCAGATATGAATCAGTTCTTATTTGATAGCAATGAGTTGAGTTTCATTAGGTTGAGAGCTCCCTAGGTCAATATAGAAAGTGGAAGAATTTAGGATTTGTCAGGTTGCTGGTCAGAGTCCTTTCTATATAGATCTCTTCTTAGGATTACTAATAGCATCATGGTTTGTTTTGAATTTAAAAAGAAAGAGAGAGAATAAGGGAGAGAGAGAAAAAAAGAGAGAAGGGGAAAAAGACAGAAATAGAAAGAAGAAAGAAAAAGACATCCGCACGATTCATGTCTCTTTTTAACCTAATCCAAGAGTAAAATCTCTTCTTTTCTTTTGCCTGAAACCGTTTACCAGACCTAAGATTAGTTACTAAGCTTATCTCACATTCAAAGGGAAATTACAAGAAAATTTTGGATCCCAGAAAGCAGAGTGTATATGGGTCCATTTTAAAAGGTGTCTTCCTTTTATTTTTAATATTTATTGCTTTATTTTTTAGGAATGCTATTATTTTGTTTACATTAAAAAGAATTCTTATTTTTTATTAATAAATAATAGGTAATTTATAGATAGAATGATCTTAAATCTAAGATTTAAATCTTAGATTTATGATAATCAAATAGAGGTTGGAGAATTCAATGTGGATAGAGATAAGCAACATGATGATGAAGACACTGGCAATTATTTTATTATGGCTACATTTTTTATTATGTTTGATATTTTCTTTAGGACATTATTCCACTTTTCTGAAGATACTTTTGTTACTATATATAACAATACATTGTTTATAATACAGTAAGTCTTACCTGGGTGAAATAAAAACAGTCATTAATTTAAAATGCCCCTCAACCACAATGGTAAGTAAATAAACATGGGTTGTTTTTATAATTGATATCCATTTAAAATTGCTTTAAATTTCTTCAGTGAATGCTAAGTCCAGAAATTTTTCATATTCCAGTAGATTTATGTTTGAATCTTTGTTAATAAAATTTCTACAGCTAACTGTCATAGCAACTTGAGATGACTACCCTGTATTAAAAGCTCCCTGAGGCTTGAATACTGAGGATGATGTCATACAAG
Source organism: Elephantulus edwardii (assembly GCF_000299155.1). NCBI lineage: Eukaryota > Metazoa > Chordata > Mammalia > Macroscelidea > Macroscelididae > Elephantulus > Elephantulus edwardii. The sequence continues at coordinate 7,731,905 of NW_006399757.1, read as the reverse complement.
AAGAAAATTCACCAAATGGTAGTATAATTATTCCCCAGGCCCACTCCAAAGTAATTATAAAATTCTGGTCTATTAAATTTAAATAGTAGCACTAAAATGTGTCTACTTCCTTTGATATAAAGAAATTTAGAGATAACATTTAAAAGAATGCTGCTTTTAAAAGCTTTTATATGGTTAAAGTGGAAAGAAACTTATATATTTTTATTCTTTAATTCACTTTACTTAGTCGTGAGGATAGGGTATTTATAATACACTTTTTCCTATTGGAGTATATAAAGTGACTTTGTTTCGTTACACAGAGAACTAAAACTAGGAATAGTACATTAACAAATGAGTTAAGTACAAAAATACAAAATATGGGATTTAGATACTACTCACAAAAGATGTTATTGTTTGTCTAAGAAACTAATAGTCATAAAAAGTTTAAAAGAGTCTATTAAGGCCAAGCAAAATTGCCAAATGGGGGATGAATACAGCAAATAACACAGGATTTTGAAGGAAGATAGAAAGTGCCTGTGATTTATACTATCAAGGGAAGCTTTCCTTGAGGACACAGTATTTGAAAGAGTAAGATTAAAAATTACACAAAGCAATGAGAAGGGATTAAGTAGCAACCCTCTAAACAACAGAACTGAATCTGGTCCTACCCTGTGCCATCTTCATCATCTCTTGAGCCCATTGTTGCAATTATTGTGTCAAATGCATCTCATTCAGTCTTCTCTTTCGCTAACCCTCCACCTTTCCAGGCATGAAATCCCTTTCCAAGGAATAGCCTTTCCTACCAAATTTATGAGGAAGTATCCAAAGTATGAGGAACAAAGCTTCACCATCCTTGCCTTTACAATCAATAAGAGTGCATCTAAATTCCAAAATCAATCTCCATAATAGTCTATGTGTTTCCTACTGCCAAAGGGGCCCTTTAGAGTAGTG
>NW_006399757.1:7729199-7730743 GCF_000299155.1 Elephantulus edwardii | reverse complement strand
AATAATAATAAATAAAAAAAGTGTTCTTGGATTAAAAAAAAAATAAGAAGCACTCTGGATGCACCTTTTCTAAGACATATCTGTTCATTCTTTTGGCAGTTTGTTTGGATAGTCAGTTCTCTTCTTCAACACCACAACTCAAGGACATCAATACTTTTGTCATCCTTATTCACTGTCCAGAACTCAGAAGCATAAAAAGTTATTTAAAAGGCCATAGATTGAGTCAGGTGTATCTTTGTCTTCAAATTGATATGGTTCTTCAATATTTTGGAGAGGTCCTTGACAATAAACTTTCTCAAAGCAATAGACCTCTTTATCTACTAACTGATGTTGCCAAGGGATGTTGATCTAAGTAAGATGGAATCATTGACAATTTCAATCTTTTCTCCATCTATCATGATGTTGTCTATTGTCCAAGTGGTAAGGATCTTTGTTTCCTTAATGTTGAGATATAATCCACATTGAAGGATATAGTATTTGATTTGCAGCAGGCATTTAGGTGCCTCCATACTTTAAGGAAGCAAGGTTGTTGCGTCACCTGCATAATAGAGATTGTTGATGAGTCTTCCTCCAATATTGATGCCAAATTATTCATGGATTCTGGCTTGATAAATTGTTATAAGCATGGGGAAAGGATAAAACCCTGAAGTGCAACCTTCTTGATGTACACTCTCCCAAGAAAGATGACCCAAAAGAATCTAGAAATTACCAAACAATATCACTAATATCACAGGAAAGCAAAATATTGCTAAAGATAATCCAAAAACAGCTGCAAAAATGTATTGATAGGGAAGTTCAAGCAGGGTTTAGAAAAGGCTCTAGGGGGAAAAAAAGAAAAAAGAAAAAGAAAAGGCTCTATGGATATCATTGCTGATGTCAGATGACTTCTAACTGAAAGCAGAGAATACCAGAAAAATAACTATTTGTGTTTTAGTGGCTATACAAAAGCATCTGACTGTACAGATCACAGTAAAATATGGCTAGCAATGAGAAGAATGGGAATCTCAGAACACTTAATTACTGTGTTTGTACAAAATCTATATCTGGAAGAAGCTGTTGCCCAAACAGAATAAGGGAGCACTGCGTGGTTTGAAATCCAGAAGGGTAAACATGCAAGGCTTCTTTTTTTAACTTTTACTTGAGACAAATTAGATAAAAATTCCAAGTAGCTATTTTATAAAACTCAACAAATATAACTCATTACTGTCAACACAATGCTTGCTCATAGTTGACCCTCCACTGTGTTTTCAGAGATCGTCAATCACATGGGAGAAGATTGCCTACTTTTCTCCTGTGGAGTAGCTGGTGAGCTCAAACCTCTTCTTACCTTTGACTTGGCACACAACTTCTTATCCACCAGGCCAACAGAACAATTCCTAGATGGATGTACTCCATAGTTCCTTCAGCCCTTTGGAAATACCTTGTTTTTCAAGGAATATCTGCCACATGTTTGTGAGTTGTCTCCCTTTAAAATATTCCTCTAGTTCTCCACAAAGATTTTTCTTCTATGCTTTCTATTGAACTCCCTGTCTGTCTCATACATT
>NW_006399757.1:7720775-7727184 GCF_000299155.1 Elephantulus edwardii | reverse complement strand
TCTCTAGCCATTCGTTTGTTGATGGGCACTTAGGTTGTTTCCAACTCCTTGCTATTGTGAACAAAGCTGCAATAAACATGGGTGTGCACATATCTGCTTGGATGTCAGTTATGGTCTCTTCGGGGTATATTTGCAGTAGTGGAATTGCTGGGTCAAATGGTATCTCTATTTGCAACTTTTCAATATTATTGGGTGTGTCTTTTTATATGCTTATTTATTACCTCCTTAGATTATAAGAAAGCTACCTGAAATCCCATCTTAATTGTGTATCCCTGAGAGACCTTGCATATAATTGGTTCTCAGTACAGAGGGGTTGAATATAAAATAATTTTCAAAGTCACGAATTTTGATATTTATTGACTGTGTTTTAGTTTACTGCTCAGTGAGTACATGTGTAATCTGCTCGTTGATGTGCACTGAGATGTTTCATGTTGGTTCTCTTGGGCTTCTTAGGGAGGATGTTTTGGTTGTTAGCTCATTTCTTGAAGAGCTCTTTCCTGAGAAATCTCACAGGCTTTTTGGAACCTAGTACAAATGAAGCCTTTTTAGTCCTCTTCTCTTGATGCACTGCAGGTACTTATTCTTGTGTCTCAATCCAATTGCTTTTGTGCTTTCCCTGGAGATGTCATGTGAATGAACAACCTTAAATGTCTCAGCTGAAATCTTGCAATCCAGTGGGGCAGAGGTGATAACAGAAGTATGTCATAAAATTGACATTGCATAATAAACTAAGATAATTTAGTATAGGTTGAGACCATCCATAGGGAGTTCCGGTGGTTCACACTGAGTTGCACTTCTGACCCAAATCTAATCTACCAGCTATTCTGGAGGAGAAAAATGGGCAATCTTCTTGCCTACTATTGCATTAAATTGACTAGCTGTGAGTTGTTTCTGACTTCATGGCAATGGGATTTTCTTGAGTTTGTTTTTTTTTAAGAAACTTTATGTAAATAGTTTATTAATTAATTTTAAAAGATTACTGTTTGGATAAAATAATTCTGGGAAAGCAACTGAGAGGATGATTATCAATGATAGGTAGATACAGTGACAAAAGCAATTAAGTTTAGTTTAATAGTGTTTATGAAGAGGATGCTGGATAGAGCAAATTTTCGTTGTTGCTTATCGGGTCATTATGAGTCATAGTCTATTTGATGGCACCAAACAGCAGCAACAACAGTACAATGAAAAAGGTATTTAGGTAGAAGAAGATACGGAAATCCCTCAGGCGTTCAAAGGAGTACATCGCTTCAAAATTTCACTCCCAGTGAAACTTCTTATCTAGATCTTTGTGTGTCTTCTTATCTGGATTTTGTAATCAAAGTTCTGTATGAGGGAAGGTTGCATGTTGTTGTTTTGCACTATTGTGTTGCAACCAACCCGTAGGGGACTTTCCAGTGGGTTTTCAGAGACAGTTAATCTCACAGGAGAGATTAACCATCCTTCTCCCATAAAGAAGATGGTGGATTCGAACCACATGCCTTTGGGATTGCAGCCAGCTTCTTATCACTAGGCCACCAGCGCTCCCTAAGTTTGCATAAGTTTGAAGGGGAAAAAAAAATATCTCCTAATATAGAATGTTATTGAGCTTAGCAGGATTCTTATATTGATACAAAAGGTGTCATAAATCAATGCTGCAAAGAAAGTCCACATAAAAAGCATTTATATTTGTTGTTCTGTGCCATTGAGTCAAATATGACTCCTAGTGTTCTTCGAACAATGGATCTGAACTCTGCTCTATCTTGTCCTATTGTTACAGTTGTTGCACCAATCCATATCATTCATGGTCTTCCTCTCCTGTGCTGCTGACCCATTAACCTTCCAAGTATAATGTCCATCTCCAAGGATTGATCGTCCCTAGCAACATGCCCAACTATGTGAAACAGAGTTTCAAAATCTTCACTTCCAAGGAGCAATTAGGTTTCACCTTCTCCAAGACCGACCTGTTTGTGATCTTGGTAGTCCATAGTATGTTCAATACTCTTCTCCAGCACCACAACTCAAAGGCATTGATTCTCCTTCTGTCATGTTTAGTCATTGTCCAGCTCTAAGATGTATAGCAAGCAATTGGGAAGACCATGCCCTGGATCAGGTGCACATTAGTATCTAGATTGACATCATTGTTCTTTAACACTCTGGAGAGGTTTCTTTCTTCTTTCTTTCTTCCTTCCTTCCTTCCTTCCTTCCTTCCTTCCTTCCTTCCTTTCTTTCTTTCTTCCTTTCTTTCTTCTTTCTTTTTCATTTCAGTGAACATCTACAGAGATTTTGGAATTCCATTCATTCATTGTTGCACCCTTCTCCCTGCCCACCCCCTCTCCCCCCCGTTTGCTCCTCTCCTTGAAAAGCAAAAGAAAAACTCCCTCATTGGTACACAATCCCTCCCCCCGCACATCCCCCAACCACACCCCCCACCCCAAATATAATCCACTCTGCAACCCTCATTTCATACTCTTACGATAAACATAATGCCCTAAAATATAATACTTTTAAACTATTCTCTCCCCCATAGACTTCAATGCCATACACATATTTCATTTTCTTAGTCTTACCCCCACCCCGATGTCAGCCTCATTCTACAACAGTAGAACCATATAGCATTTGTCCCTTTGTGACTGAGATACCTCACTCAGTGGAGAGGTTTCTGACAGTAGAATTCCTAAAGAAACTTCTTTTTTATTTCCAGAATGCTGATTCTAAGATTGTTGGTTGTGAACTGAGCAACTTCACTCTTTTCTCCATCTATCATGATACTACCAATAGGCACAGTAGTGAGAATCTTTGTTTTCTTAATGTTGAGATGCAACTCATGAATGCTTCAGTTCCTTCTCAGTTTTGGCAATAACATCATGTCATCTGCATAAATAAGGTCGTGGACAAGTCTTCCTGCATTCCTGATGCCACATTCTTCTTCATAAATTCAGCGTCCGGAGTGATTTGTTCCATTAATATATATTGAATGATTTGTAGAAAGAATATATCACTGACACACCAGCTTTTTTATTTTGAACCATGCAGCATCTTCTTACTCTGTACAACAGCTTCCTGTTCTAAGTATAGGTTTCATATGAGCATGATCAAGTGCTCTGGGATTCCCATTCATCTCCATTCTTCTAAGAATTAACCTTACTTTGCTTTGATCCACACAGTCAAATGCCTTTGGATAGTCAATAAAACACAAATAGGTATCTTTCTAATACTCTCTTTCTGGTACTCTCTATTTCAATTCAAATTCCATCTGACATTTGTAATGATATCCCTAGTGTCGTGGCCTCTTCTAAACCCAGTTTATATATCCAGTAGTTCTCTGTCAATATAAAGTTCTGGTTGAAAAAAAAAAAACAACACCAAAAAACAAAAACAAAACAACCCAAAACAACAAACCGTAAAATTTATGCAAAATTAAATGTTATACTTAACCAGTGAAATATTGAGGCCTTTTCTTTAAATTTTCATATTTCAATAACTATTAGATAATCTGAAAAATGCTATTGATAACTAAAAGAGGGCTTTTCTAAACAAGCTCAATATTATATATTTATTGCTGTCAACAAAAAACTTACTCATATTTGAGCTTGCAGTAAGTTTTCAGAGGTTGTAAATTTTGTGGGAGGAGACTGTTAATATTTGTCCCTGGAAGTAGCTAGTGGATTAAAACCACTTGTCTTTGGGTTTGCTGCATAACTCCTAACCACTAGGAAACAGAGCTCCTTAATGTTATCAACATTTGCACCAAGATTTACCTACAAATCGATGTACAGAGTAAGAGAACTAATGGGTAAATTGTAATGTTATTTGTAGAATTTGTTATGGGTGATTTTTCTCTAAATCTGTATACATCAATTATTTCAGAATTTTTTTGAAGGAAAATACATGACTTGTGAAATCAGAAAAATAAATGAACTGCTTAAAACAAACTGAAAACTCATTTTATTTACGAAAAACTGGAACTTTCCTGGAAAGCATTCAGTCTTTTTTAGGCAGTTTTTGCAAATAATCTTATTCACCTATTATGCAGAATATACATAAAATGGAAATTAGGATGAGACCAAAAAGGCAGAATCCTTTTGTATGTATTGTAAACATACAGATTTCACTGCCTGACCCTTCGCATTTATGTAACCTTTTACATTCCACCTTGTGCCGAGAGTGTCTCCTGTCTCGTGAAGTTGACAGGTCAAGTATTCTTTTCTCCAATCCCTACACACAAGATAATTGAGGCCCCGAGAGGTTAAGTGGCTTGTCCATGGTAACACAGATAGAAAGAAATAAAATTAACAACAAAAATCCCCTTCTCTTCTAATCACGTGCTCCTCCCCTTCATTCTGTTGCTTCCCAACTATTGTGCTGAAAATTAGAAAAAAAGAGAAGACAGTGATTATGTTCTCCTGAAAGTGATTTGAGCATCTATTATTATCAGGCAGCTTTGAAGTCATTGATTGCCCTTGCGAGATGATGAGAGAGCATCAAGCAGAACTTGGCCATCGTTACCATGTGATTTCCTATTAAGGAGAAAATCAAAAGGATCCCAGTGTCATGGTCAGAACCTGAAGGGTTGAGTCAAACTACCAGCTGCATACAAATTAGGGAAGATGGATCATTTATTTGTGTGAGCAGACTGGAGTCTTTCACAAGAAATGGTCTTTCATGCTTGTGGATGAGCTGTTTTATTTTTCATGCCCTAGATGTTTTCATTGGTGAATTAAGTCTTTAATTTGTTTTTGACTCTTGGGAGAAAAAAGTATCCCAGAGTCTCCAGTGAACAATAACCACGCATGATGCAGGATATAAAAGCATATTATGAGAATTGAACAATGTTGAGAAGTTCATTAAGAATCCTGTTGTGGAAAATATAACAAGTTCTAGACTTACACATCTGAGATTAGTATGGTCAGGGTGATAGGCCTGTTCTCTAATCCTTAGCAAGTCACTGTCATAATTCATAAAACAAGGCTACTACTGTCCACTATGGAATACAGTGAGGATGAAAATGAAGAAACACAAACCAAAGAGTCTAGTTCTATAATAGCTTTGTTGTTGCTGTTGTTATATTCTGCTGAGTTGGAATAGATTCATAAGCTGGCCCTTCAGTCGGTTTTCAGAGGCAGCGAATCACATGGGAAGAGATTGCTCTCCTTTTTCACACAGAGCAGCTGGCAAATTTGAAATGCATGCCTTCTATTGGCAGTACAGCTTCTTACCAGTAGGGCACCAGAGCTCTTCTAATAAGTTATGTTGTTGTTGTCGTCGTGTAGCACAGAGTCAGAACTGACCCATAGCTGACCCTCCAGTAGGTTTTCAGAAACAGTAAAGCACACAGCAGGAGACTGTGTGCCTTTGGGATTGCAGCACAGCTGCTTACCACTAGCACACCAGAAGTCACCTAATAAACTATGGTGTTGTTGTTGTGTACCACTGAGTTGGAACAGACTCAGAGCTGACTCTCCAGCAGGTTTTCAGAGGTAGTTTTATCACATGAAAGGAGACTGTCCATTTTTCTCCCATGGAATAGCTGGTGGATTCAAACCACATGCCTTTGGGATTGCAGTGCAACTTCTTGCCATTAGGCCTCTAGTGCTCTTTTGATAAGCTATAGACTTGGCAAATACGTTTTTTCTTTTGTTGCTATATAATGATATAGATAAACCAGTAGTTTATAAGGAAGACCCTCAAGGAGCTACATTAAAGTGACTACAGAAATGGATTTTTTTTTATGAAGTAAGTATATAGAAACCAAAGTTTATTTATTAGGTTATTGTTTTGTTGTTGTTGTTATTGTTGTTAAGTGCCGTTGATTCATAGGCGACTCATAGCGAGACCCTATGAATGAAAAGAAATGAATTTAAGATTGCGAGGATGGTTGCATGATCAGCCAAGGTTTGATTCTGTTGTGTATAGGTTTGCTATGAGTCAGAGTCAACTTGATGATGTCTAACAGTGAGGAATGACAAAGATAACATGAATTTCTATTTTAAGTGTTCCTCTAAGTACATTACTGTGAGAAAAGGTGACTTCGAAAAGAAAATGTGAGTGGTGCCAAGAGATATGCCATTATATTCTCTGGAAAACTCACCAATTCTGAGGTGGCCTGAAAGATTCACATTGAAAAATGCTTTATGCATGTACACTAGTAGAAACTGACTGAGGATTATAGGTCATTTTAATGCCAAGGAAGGGTATGTTGTAATTTTTATCAAGTAATCGTCACAGAAAATTAACAGGATGTCCATTTCATTTTACTTGTTTATCTTAATCAGAAAACAAATTGCGTCTTAATTATATTGGCAATAATGTTGTTGTTGTTATGTGCCATCGAGTCACCTGCGACTCATAGCGACCCTATGTACAACAGCCCTAAACTCCGCTCTGTCCTGTGCCAATCGCACTGTCTCTGACACTCCCATCCCAATTATCC
>NW_006399757.1:7708838-7710925 GCF_000299155.1 Elephantulus edwardii | reverse complement strand
GGCTGTTGTGCATAGGGTCGCTATGAGTCGCAAATGACTCGATGGCACATAACAACAACAATCACACGTTATACAATTTGATGGAGGGATAAGAAAAATATGAAGGATTTGGTGTGAAAAGCAATGTATTTGAATTTTGTAAATAAAAAAGACATGGTATAGAGAGTGATTTCTTATGAGGATTTTCTGCTTTGATTGTTGAGCATTTTCTGCTTTTTTTTTTTCTTTATCTGTTTCCAATTGTTTCTGGACACTAAATTTTGATTCTGGTTTAAGTTATTAAGATAACTTCAGTTGACCTTGAGTACACACAAGTTCCATATCTATGGATTCATATAATCTTGAGTGAGAAATTATCAAGAAAACCCCTCACTTCAGCTGTCAAAGCAAATCTTCAAAGGCTGTTGTTGTTGGGTATCATCAAGTCAACTGCAACTTGTAGACACCCTGTGAATGAAAGAACTCAATCATGCCCTATCTTGTGCTGTCCTCATGTTGTCTATGTTGTTCAAGCCCCTTTGCGGTAGTCACTGGGCCAATCCATCTTGTCGAGAGTTCTCCTCTCTTTCATTGACTCTCCTCCATCTTTCCCAGCATGATGTTTCTCTCCAAGGGCAGGTTTCTCCTGAAAATATGTCCAAGGTAAGTGGAATGAAGTTTCACCACCCTAGCCTCTGAAGAGACTCAGGTTGTACTTCTTTCTTTCTTTTTTTAATTTTATTTTTATTATTTGTGTGTGTTTTGACTGGTACAGGAGGAGATTTTTCCTCCTTCTCCAGCAAAGCATCTGGTGGATTTGAACCACTCACCTCTGGGATTTCAGTGCATCTTCTTGCCACTAGGCTACCAGAGCTCGCTTGGTTGTACTTCTTTCAAGATAGATTTGTTTGTTATTTTCACAGTTCAGGGTATATTAATTTCCCCCCCACCACCACAATTCAAAGACATCATTTATTTTTCAGTCATCCTTATTTCTTGTCTAACTTTCAGATCTATAAGCAGAAGTTGAAAATATGGTAGCCTGGATCAGAGAAACCATAATCTTTAAATCCTTGCTCTTTAGAATTTTGGAGATATTCTTGACAGCAGATTTTTTTCCAGCACAAAATATCTTGATTTCTTGACTGCTGCTACTCTGAGTGTTGATGTGAATCCAAGTAAAATGAAATTGTTTTCTCCATCTATTATGTCTATTGGTCGAGTGGTAAGAATTTTTGCTTTCTTGATGTTGAGATGTAATCCATATTGAAAGCCATAGTCTTTGATCTTCTGCTGTAAGTGCTTCAAGTTTTTTTTTTCACTTTCTGCAAACAAAGCTGTGTCATCTCTATAATGCAGACTGCAGATGAGTCTTCCTCCAATCCTGAAGTCAGATTCATCTTCATATAATCCAACTTTTTCAATGATTTGCTCCACCTGCTGATTGAATAGGTATGAAGAAAGGATAAAACTCTGATGCATACCCTTTCTGATTTTAAACCATGCCATGTTTAAGATAGACTAAGAAACAGTATTGGTTATCTACTTCTGAAATAACAGGACTTTGAAAACTCTGTGACAATAGAAAGAACATTGTTGGATATAGTGTTAGAAGATGAGCCTGTCAGGTTGGAATGCATTAATAATGTCACCTGTGGAGAGATGCATCCTCAAAGTGGAGTTTATTGTAATGATGTAAATGGAGATTTCACCCAGAGAAGAACCTTCATTTGTTAATGTGATGATATTCAAGATGAGGAGAAATGACTGCCAACACCCTTTAATAACTGGAACACAGAAAGTACAATCCAGGAAAATTGGAAATTGTCAAGAATGAAGTGGAATGCATAAAGCTCAACACCCTAAGCATTAGTGAGTGAAAATGGACTTGCACTGGCCATTCTGAATCAGATAAGTACTTGTTCTACTATGGTAGGAATGATGAATTGAAGAGAAATGATGTGGAACTTATGATCCAAAAGAACATTTCACGATCTATCCTGAAGTACAATATTGTGGGCAATAGGATATTATCAATATGCATACAAAGTAATCTTATTAATACAATTATTATTCAAATATATGTAACAATCATAAAAGACAAAGAA
>NW_006399757.1:7708233-7708738 GCF_000299155.1 Elephantulus edwardii | reverse complement strand
AAGCATCCTTGATTATAGCAACTCGAGGTTTGAATTTGTTCTTCAGTTCCTTGAGCTTAAGATATGCTGAGCGAATTCAGCCCTTTTGATTTTCCTACTCCAACTCCTTGCACATTTCATAGTAATATTTTGCTTTGTCATCCCGTGCTGCCTTTTGAAATCTTCTGTTCAACTCTTTCGTATCTTTAATTCTTCCCTGTGCTTTGGCTTCTCTGCGCTCCAGTGCAATTTTCAAAGTCTCTTCTGACATTCGTTTTGGTCTTTTCTTCCTCTTCTGTCTTTGCAATGACCGTTTGCACTCTTCCTGGATGACGCCTTTGATATCCTCCCACAACTCATCTGGCCTTCGTTCATTAGTATTAAAAGCCTCAAATCTGTTCCTGAGATGGTTCTGAAATTCAGTTGGGATAGACTCAAAGTCACATTTTGGTTGCCTCCGATTTGGTTTAATTTTCCTCAGCTTTAGCTTGAATTTGCATATGAGTAGTTGGTGGTCTGTTCCACA
>NW_006399757.1:7704856-7707560 GCF_000299155.1 Elephantulus edwardii | reverse complement strand
ACAATTAATTCATTACAAATATTATTTTTTAAAAAATATAAATGGCAACTTCAAAGCCTAAGAAAGATCATAAAGCTCACTTGTATAGAATTGATATTGTACTAGTTACTACAAGTAATGTAGAATGGATTTAAAATATACTGGACAAAGTATGTAGGTTATATACAAATAATGCATCATTTTATAGAAAAGACTTGAATATCATCTTCAGAATTTGGTATTGAAGGAGGTTGAGCTGAAACCAATCTCCTAATAGATACCAAGGGACAACTATATTTGTTCTTTTTCTATTTTTCCAAAGTAGTTATTGGGTAGTTTGAAGCTATCATGCTTTAAACAAAGAGAATTACTCCTGAAAATAATAACATCAGGGTCAAGAAAAAAGTTTTGAGAACTATTAATTTCCTGTGCTATAAAGAATGACCCTTGCCAAAGACCTCTCTACTTGCTAAACACACTCAATTTCATCTTTCTAAACTGTATTATTTTTCAAAATATTCTAAATTCTGATCCTTTCACATTTTGTCAAGACCCCTAATGGGCTATCTCCTTATTGCCAGGGCAAACTGGGTGAGTCACCATGTACAGAACAGAGTGTCATTCTCCAGGTGACTGCCATGCCTGCTGTGATTTCCTCTGGATATGGTGACTTTCTGGTTGCACAAATTGGCCTACCGTATCACACAAAATTATTTCTTCCCTCCTGGGCCAAGTACATATTTGTCACTTCTGTAACCATTAAAATCTGTATTCATGCAGGCTGTGCTGTTTGTCTTCTTGCTTTGTAATGTTCCTCACATGTATAGAGCTATAAAACAAGGTTCTAGTGTATTCCTTGGCAATCTTTATTTCCCATCTATTAAAGCTATTTGAGGCAGCTGATGGTCTCTTTCCAGCCCAACAGACTCCAGAAGAAGAATATTTAATAACATTCTCATGGTAGTTTTTATAGTAACTTTTTTCTTGGTACTTAATTCTTTCTTTCTCTGGGTGACAGCATTTTTACTGTAGCATAGAATTGTAGATGTTTGGCTGTCTCTTTTCTGATTTAATATCACACACTGTTCCACTGCTACAACATCTGTGTGCAATAAATTTTCTTGTAAACTGAAGACTTCAAGGCTAGGACTCTGTCAAACTTTTATTTTCAAAGTTTTAAAACACCTTCCACTTAGCAACAACTTGACATTATTTAGACAGTTTTTACAAGAAATGTCAGGCAAAAGGATGATTCTAACCAACAAATTATCTATTTAGATATTGATATTTAGAATTGCAATAAGCTTTATTTATTAATCACAAGTTTTAATAATTGGCATTGAAAAAGTGAGAGAATATAAAATATTTTTCATCCATGTACATGGTTTTGCTGGCTTTTGTTAAAGGAGATAATTATGAATCATATGTTCCAGACATTGCCTATCTTCTAAATTTAAAAATGCTCACTTTTATTGTTAATTACTTCACTTTCAGCTAAAATTTATACTTTTATAGACTAGGTTATTATAAGATTGATGATAAGATTACATATAGGTGAGACAATTTGTACGTATGTATATAAATCCAAATATTCCCTTACATAGTAATGGTTCTTTATGTGAGAAAAATTGGGATGCAAACAATATTCTTAAAAAAAACCCCAGAAAACCAAAACAACCCTTATGTTTTTATCTGTTTTTCAGAATTGTCTGGTTCACCTTCTACAAATGATATTGGCCTCCCATAAATAAACTTATGTACTTTCTGTCCAACTAAGAACTATAAGTACCAGAAGATCAATAAGAAATGTGATAAGGGAAAGAGAACTGAAGAAATCTGGTAGAGTGCCTTTAATGCGAAAGCCATTGAATAAAAGACATGGTTAGAGTAAGTGAAACAGGAAGTGAAGAGCATATCTAACCCCTTTTTATCTGTATCCAGATTCTATCTGCATCATCACTTCTAATTAAAGATTTTGTCCTGTCTTATTTCCTGTTCAAATCCCATGAGGGGTAGGCAATTCTAACTATAGGAGGCCAAGAAGATAAAAGTAACTTATTGTTGGCCTTTTCCAAAGTGATCCAGCTGCTCATTGGTAAAATCTAGGCTGAGATACACACCATACTTAGCTTTGTGTCATGCTACGTGCTAAAGCTTCACAGTGAAGAAACAAATCAGCAAACGTGTACCTCAGAATAGAGAGCAAGCACCACAGCATAATTAGCATTTTTCCACCCATACTCCACTAAGTTGATCGCTGTAATAGTGGCTCCTCAAAGGGTACTGAGGTTTGGCATTGCACTGAGATTCCTGCTGTGTCTAAGACCTACATTCGGGTGCACTGTATTCCCTTGGAATTCTGCACTGAATTATGAGTTTTCTCCTTGACACATTCAGATTAAAAACTTCTACAATGCAATTTTCCATTTCATGTCCACCTGGTTATTTACTATAAGAATTCTTCCTTCATCGTTGTTGTTGTTGTTCTTGTTATGTGCCGTCGAGTCGTTTGCGACGCATAGCGACCCTATGCACAACAGCCATAAACCCTGCTCTATCCTGCGCCAACCACACTGTCTCTGACACACCCATCCCGATTACCCCAGTCACCGAATCAATCCATCTCCTAGAGGGTCTTCCCCTCCTGCGCCGTCCCTCCACCCTCCCAAGCATGATGTCCCTCTCCAAGGACCCGTCCCTCCTGGCAACATGTCCAAAGTATGTC
>NW_006399757.1:7700849-7704756 GCF_000299155.1 Elephantulus edwardii | reverse complement strand
GTCCATCTCATCTCTCCAATGCCTAGTATGTCAATATTTATGCGTTCCATTTCTTCCTTAACAATATCTAATTTTTCTACATTCATGGTTCTCACATTCCATGTCCAATGCAAATCACGAAAATTAATATGTCAAACTAAACACATGAAATCTAGTAAAATCTGAATTTATTTAGTATAAAGTACTATTTAGTATAAGAACTTCATTTTTATTTACTTACTGCATACTTTCTATTGACTTGCTTGGAAGCAGAATTTATTTTAGTATAATATTTCTTACTATTTTATCTCTTTAAATTCCTAACCAGTTCAGTCACTATTTTCCCCAATTACAAATTTATTTCCTGTTAGTGATGTCTCCAGGTTCTAGACACTCTGTCGTTTATTTTTAAGTGATGTACTTGACATAATTTAGCTTTAGTGCCTCACCAGATGTCATGAATGAAATAATTTACTGACTGTGATGTCACGCTCAGCACTCATGTGTTTCTCTCTTGGGACATTTAGACACTCTTAACCAAAAAACAAACATGACAAGTGATTACCAATTTTTCAGAGTGGTTTATCTTTAATGTTAATCTTATAAGAGCCAAAATGCTTCTTGTGATCAAGATGTAAAAAGACAAAGTCTTTGTCAAGTTCCTAAATTAGTGGTGTGTATGTTCATGGTCTTTATCTTTGTTCCAAGCAGTATGTCTAGTGGCTGAGCAGATGTATATGCCCTTTCCAAAGATAAAATGTTCATTCGTTCAACTGTTGAATGCCTAAAAGTATGAAGGAACACTGGTGGTCTGGTGGTAAGAAGTTGCTCTGCAACTCAAGGCATGTGATTTAAATCCACAAACAGCTCCATGAAAGAAAGCTGGGCAATCTCCTCAGGTGAAACTTAAAGCCTCTGAAAACTCACTGGAGAGTCAGCAATATGTCAATCCTAACTTAAAGACACATGACAGCAACAACAACAACAACAACACTATATATTAGATATAGTTCCTGACACAGAGGATATTTAAAACCAAAACAAATGAATATTATAGAAAAATAATCCTGTGAAGGCAAAAGAAGGTAAATAAGTAAAATACATAACATTAGCAAGTTGTCCATATTAATATTTTAAAATTCAGTAAATATGGACACATGTGTATGGCATTTACCTCAAAAAATGTATTTTATTTATGAGGAAATACTCAGAAATCCAAAAGTATATATAAAAGTCATGTTAAAATGATAATGTTATCATCAACTAGGTTCTTATCTCTAGCCTATTACTTAGGACTCAGATGGAAAAATTTGTGACTGGTCATCATCTGAATATTTGTGTGAATAACCCTAGTTTGACCATTAGTGTGCATGGTAATATACTAAAGCACATTTTTAAGGCTTCTAATTGACTTTGAATTTATATAAAATTATTCCAAAAATTTGAGCTGTGGAAGTTTCATTAAATCCTCAGTACTGCCCATTTTCAGTGTAACTTTTATCTGAATGCTAGTTTTAATGAAGATAATCAATAAAAATAACTGATAAGTTCATTATTCTTAAATGAACTTTATCAGATGTTAATTTTGTGATAGCTGTTAATCAGATACTAATTTGGAGGCAGAATTTGTTTGGGGCTTACTATTTAAGAATTGGGAAAGGAGGAATTAAGTGAAGTCTAAATTGACCCATGAAAATACTTTATAACAAAGGTCCACACAATTGGACCTTGTCTTGACTCCTCTTTGAATAGGAGCGACACTATCAGCATACATTTTAATACAGATTGTTATTATAGTCTGTCAAGGCCCAAGACCTTGCCTTCCCATCCTCTTGTTGAAGCCTCTTAAGTCACACCATAATATCTGCATATTTCCTTGTCCTTTGGGCTTGCTCTTATGGGTATAACACTTAGATATCCGTTTCTTATACTGGAGGAGTGATTTGCATATTGCTGCTCTTAATAGCTTAGGCATGTAAATGCTTACTTATTTGTTATCTGCTCAAGACTTTAGTACTAGGGCTTGGCAAAAAGTTTCATCTGCCCCTTACGTTAACACTCTTCTGGAATTACCTAGATGAGTAGAAAAGGATGCAGATTTATTAAACTTTACTTTTGAAATATCTCTCATTGAATGTCATAATGGTTGGGAAAACAATTGAGAAATAAATACTAATACTGTGTTCTTTACTCATTTTGTGTGTGTGTGTGTGTGTGTTATATGAAGAGGTATGAATGACAAATGTTTAAAAACCTAGGCTTTGATATAAAGGAGAAAGAGTTAACACATTGTAGGTAAACAACAGAAACAGCTGCACAGTCTAAATTAAAATTTAAGCTATGACACAGCATAGACTACTAATAGTTGCTTTGAATTACAATAAATTGCCCTGCAGGGTCAGCCTAACAATCTAGTTGGCACAGACTTGGATGAATTCATGATGTGTTTTGTCGGAATTGTAAATAGGACTCTGTTATTGTTGTGTAAACACTAGTGGTTGAATCTTTTCTCCAAAGTATATAGATACTCCAACAAAAGCATTCATGAAAGAATGTGTGCTGCAAAATAATATAGCAGCTGCACTATTTAGGAAGCATGAGATGAAAAATAATCACAGAACTCAGGAGAAACTTGAAGCTCCTTCAAATTATATCTATTAATGTTCTTTTTTCATTTAGTGGGGCTTTTTTAATATATATTTGGGCCTTAGAAAAGGGAACACATGAATCTATGCATTCGGACTGCAGTGATTTAAGAATATTCCATTTACTTTAATTTTGCTGCCTACAAAGTTTTTGTTCTGTTACTATTCATTACGCAGTGATATAGTTTTGTCATTGATGTTTCTAATTTAAAAGACATGGTACACATTTTATAAATTATTATCTAACATGGGAGGGACTGGAGAGGATTATGCTAAGTGAACTAACTCAGTCTCGTTAAGACAAATACTGTATAGGACCATTATTGTAGAGTGTGTACTGAGGAAGGAAGGGGACAGGTTTAAACATAGGGTCTCACAACTTGACGGGTAGAGGGGGAGATTGAAAAAGGAAAAGAGAAAGGTTCGGAGTGAAAACCAATGTTTATCAACGTTATGAGCTTTGTTTGTAAAAATTATTACCTAGCTTGAGAGGAACTGAAGAACATTATGCTGAGTGAACTAACTCAGTACCACAAAAACAAATACTGTATAAAATTGTTATTGTAGAATGAGTACTAGGATCCAAGGGGAGGGGACGGTAGAAGCAGATTAATCAGACTGTATAGGGGGTGCTGTCACCTCAGACAATAACGAAGAAGCATCTTTCAAAGGTACCCAGGAAAAACCGACGGGAGGAGGCCCTTGGGGACAAGAGGCCCTTGGGGACAGCAAGAACGTGCTCCTGGGCAGAAGGGAAGCTTGGAAGAGGCACATAGGGGGAAGTCACCTCAGACAATAACGAAGAGGCATCTTTCAAAGGTACCCAGGAAAAACCGATGGGAGGAGGCCCTTGGGGACAAGAGGCCCTTGGGGACAGCAAGAACGTGCTCCTGGGTGGAAGGGAAGCTTGGAAGTGGCGCACAGGGTGAAGTCACCTCAGACAATAACGAAGAGGCATCTTTCAAAGGTACACAGGGAAAACCGAAAGAAAGGAAAACATAATCTAGACAGGAGTTCTACAGGACACGTCACCTTCCCTTGGAGACAGTACAACTAAACTTAAGAGACACTGGTCAAAAGGGAAAATGTCAGCAGTCGACGTGTTTGGAATCACAGAAGCCAAGAAAGCTTAAGATACAAGCTGTCAGATCATGGGTTGAACAATGGAAGATAGTTTCTGAAGGGACCAGGCAGATGTGAAGGGTTATTCTGGTGGGGGGTAGAGCTGGGAAGTAAGTGGGTCAAGGCACTGGGCTAAGGGTGGGGTCAACACTGTAACTAAT
>NW_006399757.1:7700132-7700749 GCF_000299155.1 Elephantulus edwardii | reverse complement strand
ACAGTTTGTTATGATCCACACAGTCAAATGCCTTTGCATAATCAATGAAACACAGATAGACATTCTTTTGGTATTCCTTGCTTTCAGCCAAGATCGATCTAACATCAGCAGCAATATCCCTAGTACCCCTTCTAAACCCAGCCTGAACTTCCAGCAATTCTCTGCTGATGTGCCGTTCTAATCATTTTTGGATAATCTTCAGTAGAATCTTGCTTGCATGTGAAATCAATGATACTGTTCTGTAGTTTCCACACTCAGTTGGGTCACGCTTCTTTGGAACGGGAACAAATATAGATCTCTTCCAGTCAGTTGGCCAATTGGTTGTACTCCAGATTTCTTGGCACAACTTGGTGAGCACATCCAGGGCAACATCTGTTATCTGAAATACTTCCTGGGGCCTTACTTTTTGCTATTTCCTTCAAAGCAGCTTGAACTTTCTTCATCACCATAGGCTCTTGCTCATATATTATTTCATTAAATTCTTCTGTATCTGCCAATTCCTTTCTATACAATGATTCAGTATATTCCTTCCATCTTCTTTTAATACTTCCTGGATCATTCAATATTCTGTCCAAAGCATCCTTGATTATAGCAACTCTAGGTTTGAATTTGTTCTT
>NW_006399757.1:7678804-7699080 GCF_000299155.1 Elephantulus edwardii | reverse complement strand
ATGGAAATAATCCTGTCACTCACAATGTTGTACTTCAAGATGGATCTAGAAATAACTTTTTTCACTATGAAGGCAACCCCATTTTTCCTTATCTTTTCATCTCCAGAGTAATATAATATATGGTCATCTGACTCAAAATGCCCCATGCCAGTCCATCTCATCTCATCTCTCCAATGCCCAATATGTCAATATTTATGCGTTCCATTTCTTTCTTAACAATGTCTAATTTTCCTACATTCATGGTTCTCACATTCCATGTTCCAATCACTAGGGTCTGCTTACAACTGTTCCTCCTCCTTTGTATTTCCATACTTGATATTTCTACCTAGGTTGCCCTTTCTGTTAGTCTGCGTGTGTTCTGTTATGCATAGGGTTTCAGAGGCCTGCTATTTCAGAAGTGTGTGGCCAATCCTTCTTCCTAATGTGTCTTAATCTGAATGTTTAGACTTAGAGGAGTATCTGACAGACAGCAATTTGTGGAGCAGTGAAAGATAAATATGGTTGCTAAGC
Source organism: Elephantulus edwardii (assembly GCF_000299155.1). Classification (NCBI taxonomy): domain Eukaryota; kingdom Metazoa; phylum Chordata; class Mammalia; order Macroscelidea; family Macroscelididae; genus Elephantulus; species Elephantulus edwardii. The sequence continues at coordinate 7,698,570 of NW_006399757.1, read as the reverse complement.
ATTTTGAACAAGAAATTCTAAGACATAATTTCAGAGAAGCCATTCATGTCCCACTTCCCTAATTCTGATTCTCAATGTTTTAATCTTAATATTCTATTTCCATTTCAACTATCGTGGATTTTTCCATTTTTTATTTGAAAGAAAACACATATTTACATGTGATTAAGACAAATTAATGAACTCACATGCATCTTACATATTTGGGGAACACAAATTTGGTGAAGATATTCAATGCCACTGTAACCGTTTATCTTGTCTGTCTTATCAAACTGAGAATAGATAACTATGATACTCTAAAACCTTCTCACACTCTCTTATAATCTTGGGAAATAGATCAGAATTTATCAAAACATAATTCACAGACTACTAGTACGGTGAAAGATGGCCCGAAGAACAATGTGTTATGGTCACAAACGAAGTATTTTCTAAAGATGTATTCTAAAATTTCTAAAAATGTTTTACTAGTTATCCTTCTATTTTTCCAATAATGGTCTTATGCAGTGTGTGTCCTTAGGAGCCTGCATTAGCTTACTGCACACAAGTTGCATAGTATTTTAAAAAATTTTTTCTCCTGAATGTTGCATTGTATTCCATTGTGTAAATGTACCACAATTTCTCAATCTATTCTACTGTGGTTGGGTATTTGGGCTGTTTCCATATTCTTGCAGTGGTGAATAAATTTGCTATGAACATGGGTGTACAAATCTCCTTCTGTGTCTCACTTCTAATTTCCTTGAGATATATTCCTAGTAGTGGAATAGCTGGGTCAAATGGAGGTTCTATGTTCAACTTTTTGAGTAAACATCAAACTGTTTTCCAGAGTGGTTGCACCATTTTACAGTCCCACCAACGGTGTATGAGAGCTCGCACTCCCCCACATCCTCTCCAGCATTTATTGCTTACTGCCCTACTAAACTTTGCCAGTGCTACTGTGGTGAGATGGTCTTTTTTTGATATGTATTATATCTGGGCAAAGACTAGGAATAAGGAGAGTGAGACATATTAAGAAGCATCAATCAAATCACTCATTGAGGAAAATGTCAGTTATTTAAAAAATTCATAAAGATTATGGGGACCCTATTTCAGTTGAAAAAGAATGATATCTGGAACACTGATTTTGCTTCGTTAAAATGTTGGTATGTTGCCTCTGCCCTGGAACAATCTTCTGATATGCATGGAAATCTGCAGAATTGCAAGTAAAGTGCATCAGCCAGTCAATAACCTCCATACATTCAAGGGAGAAATAGTCTTGCCTGACTTTGACCTTTCCACTTGATTGTCTCTATGTTTCTCAGGCTATTGGAGCATCACTTAGTTGATTGATACAAAGATTTCATGCCATTTCCAAATAATTTGAAGGATTATAGACAGAAATACAGTTTACAACAAGAAATTATATTTGAGATGATTTCGTGAAAAAGTTTATAACTACTAAACAATTTTTTTGTAGTCCTCCCTTGCAATCTATCATTTTCCTTTGAATTTTGTGATTTGAAATATGGTACTGATCACTTTTCCATAGCCTTAACCTATCTATACAGCAGTTAGCATTTAATAAATTTTTCCTGAATGTATTCTATTTACTTTGCAGAGAGATCTACTTGTCCTTTTAGAAATTAGATTTCTTATCATAATTTAGATGGATATGTGACACACAATTGAAAAACAAGTAAGAGGTGATAAAATATTTTCCATAGGATTTAGGGTCCTTATCCCCAGTGTCCTTAGTTTCACTCTCAGAATCTTATTAAACTTGGATGCCAGATCATGCATGAAGGATAATATGCCTTGCTGTTTGTAAAATGAGAGCTGCTTCTGTGGTAATCACCTTAGATTGGCTCAGAACAGCGTACCCACTTCTGTGGCTGCATGGAGAGAACACTGTTGCTTAGTGTGACAATGTCAATGGAATATGCCATTCTATTAATCTCCAACCATGGGATACAGAATTTCCTACATAATGTGGTGATCAGCCATTTCTGTTATGATTTTTTTGGAAAAGGCCAACTGGCTAATGCTTTAATTATTGAGGATATATTTTCACGTAATTACAACATGGAATTCACTTAGGAGAAGGTCTTGTGTATGTCAAGGACTGGCAAACTATTTTAGAGGACATAAAGTTATTTGCCTGTGATTTTGTGAAATAATTATTCTTTTATTTTTAAGATTTGCATTTTGTAATCATAAAAATCTTTATGTGGAAAACACAGGACTTAATTCCAAAGAAAAATTACTGAAATTTTCATTATTTTCTTCTATTTATATACATATTATGCGATTTTTGGAAGCAGGAGTGGCACCCGCTTCCTAAACAACATGCCTCCAGAAACTTGATGAACTTTGATAAATGTTGATAGTTGTAAAGGGCCTTCAGGCCTTTTGCTCATAGGGCCACTAGGAGCTGTGCTCGACTTGATGGCAATCAACAACAACAACAATCCATCGCTTTATCTAGCATTAAGTTTCACATAAATTTACACTAACATTTGACTTTTATGGTGCCAGAAGTATCTCTAAAGTATTTGTTAAAAAATTTCTCCTGATATTGTTTCACAGATTCCTTGTAAAATGCTACTTGCTAAGTTTTGTTATTTGTTGTTGTTGCTATGTGTCATCTAGTTGAATACAACCCATAGTGATCCTATCAACAATAGATCTGAACCCTGTCCTATCCTGTGACACCTTCACACATCCTTACATATCAGAGTCCACTGCAGCAGTCACCGTGCCAATTTATCTGGTCTAAGGTCTTCCTTGCCTTCTCCACTCTCAGCCTTTCCAAGCATCACATCCCTCTCCAGTATGTGAGGTGAAGTTTTATCATCTTTGTCTCCAAAGAGCACTCTGGTTGTCCTTTTCAAAGACATATTTGTTTGTTCTTTTGGCAGTCCAGAGGATGTTCAGTACCCTTCTCCAACATAACAGCTCAAAGGTATCAATTCTTCTTCTGTCATCCTTATTCATTGTCCAGCTCTCAGATACATAGCAAATGATAAAAAAAAAAAAAACCATGGTCTGAATCAGACACACCTTGGTCCTCAAACTGACACCATTACTCATAATTTGGAGAGGTCCCTGAAAAGTGTCCAAGTACAGTATGTCTTCTGATTTCTTTAATACATAGGGAAATCAGAAGTTAAAAATTAAGAGACTTGGTTACAGTCACATAATTTCCAAGTGTTAGAACCACATTTGAATATAAACTTTAAAGTGCAAGTTAATCAAAAGTATGTTGTATTTCCATGTATACACATTTACATGTATTCATTCAGTAGTAAAATGTTTAAAGTACTTAATAGTAAAATATTTAATCAGAACTTGGAACCAGTTTATTCCCAATTGAACTCAGATAGATGAAATCAGAGTACACAGTTTAGAGATCTTGTTAAAATACAGATTGTGATTAAATATATTTGGAGTGAAAATGCCAATTTTTAGCAGAGGTAAAACAAATAAAATCGTTTGAACCTCTGTTGAATTCTAGATGTAGTTTTACTGTATGTAGTTTTCTTTCAGCTTTTTCATTTAATTCCACATTTCTACTAGAGTATATCTGTATTTTCCTAGAAAATCTACATTGTAATTTTGAGTTTTAGGAATATGTTTGGATTGCTCAGATATAAGTGCAAAATTATATATTCCACATCCTAAACAACTTGCCTCTGGAAACTCTATGAACTTTGATAAATGTCAATAGTTGTAGAGTGACTTCAGACCTTTAGTTCATAGGGTCGCTATAAGTCGTGCTTGACTCGAAGACAATCGACAACAATATTGTCAATACTAACACTGTTTTAAATAAATTTTCATTATCACACAATATTTTTATTACTATATAAACCTGAAAAAAACCCCTTTTCAATATTTTAAAGGGCATTTAGTGAAAATGTCTTTAACAGACTGTGATTGTAAAGATATAACAGTAGAATACTATTTCATAAAACCGTAGATATTACTATGTGTCCAATCAGTTCACCCCGGTTTTCAAGTAAATCATAAACACTTACCACCAGGATTCAACTTCGCCAAACGACAGACTCACTCACAGACAGTACTAGATGGACACAGATCCTGTTTGCCCACAAAGAGGCTTCCTACCCAAGCTGATTGTGAACAAGATCAGGTACAATTAATCAGCTTACACTGGATTGTTAACACAATTTAGAAATGTCCAAACAGTTCATCCCAGTTTCCAGGTAAATCTCAAACACTTACCCACCAGGAACTTGTAGAGGGTGCAGCCAGAGTGCTCTCTGGAGGCAAGAATGATGAGGTTTCCTAATATACTTTGGATATATTCCTTGGAGAGGTTTTTGATGTTGGGAAGGGTGGAAGATCAGCGAAGGAGAGGTAGACCCTCAACCAGGTGGATTGGCAAGGTGACTGCTACAATGGACTCTTGCGTGTCAGGAAGTGTGAGGATGGTGCAGGACAGAACTGGTTTCCCATCTTTTGTTCATAGGGTCTCTATGAGTCATGCTCAATTAGATGGCACCTAACAACAACGTTATTATGTGTATAAATTTCTTTCTCTTGATGTAAACTTTTTAGGCTTGCCTTTGGTTTAATTTTTCAACCCAGAATAATCTGAACTTAAAAGATATGAACATCTCATTGACATTCCCTACTGACTATCAAACTATTTTATTTCCAAAATGCTTTTTTCTTCTTCTTTTATTTACACTAGGTAGAACCCTCAACAATTCCAAAAAGAAACTGACTGTCCTGATATCTCCAGATATCTATTAATGGGGATTAGTTTTGTTGATTCCAGCACAGAAACACACAATATATATTTTGGTTAGGGGGGGTGTGTGTGTGTTACATCTGTTGATGAAGACACAAATTGTTTCTATCTTTTTACTATTATAAATTAATTTCTTAAGAACATCAGTTTACAATTGTTTTGGAAACATATATTTTCATTTATCTTGAGAAGTATCCAGAAGTGAATTGCTAATCATAGAGAAAAGATAGATTTAGCTTTCTAGAAAATTTTCAAATTATTTTCCAAAGTTATATCATTTTTCATCACTACAAACAATATAGGAATTTTGCACATTTTTTATTAAAATTCAATGGTTTTAGTATTTATATTCACACATTCTGGTGAATATGTTGTAGTTCATTAATATCACTATGATTTAAATTTACATTCCTTTGATATCTAATAATGATGAGCACTTTTTATTATGTTCATTGGTCATTTGCATATATTCTCTTAGGACAATCTGTGTATTTTATTACTCTTATCTTAATATCTTAATATTTTTCTTTTTCCTTGTTGAGTTATAGGAGTTCTTTAGGCATTTTCTATATAAATTCTATGTCAGTTATGTGTATCATAAGTATTCTCTTCCAAGTTATGACTTAACCAGTTCAATTTTTAAATATTGTCTTTTGATTCAGAACTTTTGTATCAAAAGTTTAATCTTGGTCCATTAAGTCTTTATAAGGGTTTTCTAAGGGCTTAGTTATTTTTGTTTTTAGTCTATATTTAAAATTGAACTGGCTTTTGTACATGGTATGAGTTTAGTGTTCGTTTGTCCATTTTTCTCCAATTTATGCAGCTCAGTTTGTTAAAATTATTTACTTTCCCTCATTAAAATACTTTGGTGTATTTGTCAAAAGAGTTTACAAATTTGTCTTTATTTCTGTTCTATTGATCTTCTTATCTATCCTTCTTCCAATATCATATAACTTCCCTTTTCATATTTCATTGTTGTTATTCTTGAGAATATATACAGCAAAACACATTAATCCCACAGTTTCTATATGTTTCTATTGGGACATTGATGTACAATTGTTTTCATATTTCCTTTCTCAGTTTTCACTCTTCCATTAACATAACACCCCTCAATTTCCTATGTGATCCTTCCAGCTGTTGTTGAAGGCAGACTCTTTGGTGTTGTTATGTACCCTTGAGTCAGAACTGATTCATAAAAGACCCTCCAATGACTTTTCAGAGGCAGTAAATCACTTGAGCAGAGAGTGCCCATCTTTCTCCTGCTGAGCAGCTTGCAGATTCTAACCTTGGGTTGGCTGTGCAACTCCCTACTACCAAGCGGACATAGCATCTTATTCTTTAGTAGTTAAACTAAACTATTGACTGCCTGGCTTATTACTCTTTGTTTACTGTAGTGGTGTTAGTCTAAACCTGGCTTTTTAAAGCCATTACTCTGGCTTTCTCTGCAGACTGGAGTAAGACCATTGCAAGAGTGAGACTTTGGTGATGGTGGTGGATAGACCATTATTGTGGAGAAACTGTGGCAAGGTGTGAACTGAGGCTTCTTGGGTTTGTGCTAGACACAGTTAAAGGTTTTTGCTGTTTTTGCAAATGCTTGAAGGATAAGTTAACTTATAACTGTTCCGAGGTAAACCTTGCTAGATAATTTGGATTTGACTGCTGAACTGGAACCACAGCCTGGGCTAATTGAGGAACTGTGCCTTGGAACTTGGGATAAAACCTGTACTTGTTTTGGGCAAAATTCTTTGCTCCCCTCACCCTCCAACTTACTTCCCTAATAAATCCCATTCTCAATAACACTGTGGTGAATCTGTGAGTAAACAATGAATAAATGAACCCCTTGCTTGTGGTGTGGCTCCAGAGGCACCATGTGACCGGGCTGCAGGCTCTTTTTTTTTGCTTTCTGTTCTAGCTCAGGGAGGAGTTGTGTTGTTCTACCCCCTTTGGCCTTTTCAGAGAAATGTTCAAAGCCCTATGCCCCCATGTCCCATTTTCTCTTCTTTAGAAAAACTGTAAACCTTGAAATCAGATCTTTTGTGATTTGAGTGATAGTTTACAAAGTATACTGTTGGTGATGGTGGATTTTTCCTCCAAGGAACCATTCATGTATATTCTCTTCCATAATGCCAATTACAATTCATACAATGCCTGATCTTTTATTCATGCCACATTGTCCTTCCCTTTACCCATTCTAATAAATATTCATTATCTATCGCATAGTTTTCTATCCACCCATCCCCACCCTGATAACTATACTAAATTGAACCTCTACGTATGTAAACCTTTCTCTAGCCTTTTATAACACAGTGGTCTTATTCAATATTTGTCCTTTTGTGATTTAATTATCTACTTAGCAAATTGTCCCTTTGATACTCATGCATGTTGTATAATGTTTCACAAAAACTTATTTTTTTTATATTGCGTAGTACTCCACTGTGTAACTGGACCTTAGTTTCTCTATCCATTCATGTGATTATGTTATCCACGGAATTGCTTTGTGGATAACGCAGCAATACATGTAAGTGTGCATATCTGTGTAGTAGTATAGCTCTTCTTTAGGGTATATTCCTAGTAATAGAATAGTTAGGTTTTGTGTTTTTTTTTCTTTTATATAATTTTTTTTACAGAGGTTTTGGATTTCCATTCATTCATTGCCGCAGTTTTCTCCCTTCCCACCCCCCGCCCCCCACCAGCTCGCTTCCCACTCTGAAGAGAGAAAAAAAGAAAAAGAAAAAAAATAAGGAAAAAAATTCCTTCATTAGAGAATAGATAGTTTTAATGGTGCTTCTATTTTAAACTTGTTAAAGAAACACCAAGCTTGTTTCCACAGTGATTGCACATTTTTATATTCCCACCAGCAGTGTATCAGAGTTCCAGTCTTATCAATCCTCAACTAGATTAGTTGTTAGTTGCTGGGTGATAGAATTGTTTTAATTTGCATATCTGTAAAACAAAGTAGGTCTTCACCATTGGGTCAATAGAAAATGTCATGAAAGATAAAGGATTGAAGTTATCAATTATTTATTTCATCTTGCTTGGCTCAACAATCAACACAATTAGTGCTAGCAGTCAGGAGATCATCATGTTAGGCGAGTCTACTGTCAGGGATCTCTCCAAAATACTAAAAAGCAATGACCTCAGTCTGAAGACTAAGATGTACCTGATTTAGGCTATGGTCTTTTCAATGACTTGCTACATATCTGAGAGCTAGACAATGAATAAGGATGATAAAAGAAGAATTCATGCCTTTGAACTGTGGTGATGGAGAAGAGTACTGGATATCCTATGGACTCCCAAAAGAACAAACAAGTATGTCTTAAAAAAGCACAGCCAGAGTGCTCCACGAAGGCACACATGGTGAACTTTCATATAGTCATACATTCAGCATGTTGCTAGGAGAGGATTTTAGGAATATTATAGTTGGAAAGTTTGAAGGTCAGTCAAAGAGAGGAAGACCTCTAATGAGATGGACTGACACAGTGATTATAGCAATGGATTCAAGTGTGTTAGAGACGATGAGGATGACACAGGATAGAACAAGGCTCACATTTGTAATTTATGATTGTACTCAACTTGAAGGCTTGCTCTTCTTTTTGAAGATTATTTTACCTACAGTTCATCTTTTGCAATGCCATAAAAACTTTAAATTGTCAAATTAAAAAAAAAAGCCTCCTGGAAATTTGATTAATAGGCATTAATCTACCAGCAGCCGGTAAATTGAAAGACAAATTGCATAGGAAAAGTCTGCTGTCAGGGATGTTGCCAGAGCAATGATATTAGTCTGGAAACTAAGGTGTGCTTGATCTAGGCCATGGTCTTCACAATTACTTGCTATGTATCCGAAAGCTGGAGAATGACTAGAGATGATAAAAGGAGAATTGATGCTTTGAGTTGTGGTGCTGGAGAAGAGTATTGAAAATACATACCATGGACTGCTAGGAGAACAAAGAGGTTTGTCCTGGGTGACTGAAACCAGGCCAGGCTGCTCCTTGAAGGCAAGCAGTTTGAAGCTCAGTCTGAGCATATTTTGTACATGTTGTAAGGGGGGAACAGTCCTTGGAGAGGAGCATCATGCTTGGGAGGGTAGAGAGACAGTGCAAAAGAGAAAGACCCTTGATGAGATAGATTGACTCAGTGCATGGAGTAATGGGGGTAGGTGTGTTGGAGACAATGAGGTTGGCCCAAGCATGATGTCCCTCTCTAAGGCTGGTCCCTTCTTGCAACATGCCCAAAGTATGTCAGATGAATCTTCAGAATCCTTGCCTTCAAAAAGCAACCTAGTTTCACCCTCTCTAAGACAAACATGTTTGTTATCCTAGACATCCATGGTTTATTCTCTCTGCCAGCACCGAAGCTCAAAGTCATCAATTCTTCTTCTATCATCCTTACTCATTGTCCAGAAGTAATTGCAAAAACCATGGCCTGGATCAGGTGTAGTTTAGTCTCCAGGCTGACATCATTGCTTTTCAGTACCCTGGAGAGATCCCTAACATTAGACTTTCTCAATGCAGTTTGTCTTTTGATTTCCTGACTGCTGGTACCAAGAGTGTTGATTATGGAGCCAGCAACCTGAAGCTGTTAACAATTTCAATCTCTTCACCAACTATCATGATGCTCCCAATATGCCCAGTGGTGACAATATTTTCTTGATGTTGAGCTTCAATCAGATTGAAGGCTGTCATCCTTGACCTTCTGCAGCAAATGCTTCAGGCTCTCCTCAGTTTCAGCAAGCAAGGTTGTGTCATATGCATAACTCAGGTTGTTGATGAGTCTTCCTCCAACACTGATGTCACAATCTTCCTCATAGAGCCCAGCCTCCAGATAATTTGTTCTGAATTTGATTTAAAAGGTATGGAGATAGGATACATCTGGTATACACCCTTCCTGATTTTGAATGAAGCAATGTTCCCTTGCTCTATTCTGTTGACTATCTCCAGGTCCAAGCATAGGTTTCACGTAAACACAATCAAGCATTCTGGGATTCCCATTCTTCTGAGAGTTAGCCATAGTTTGTTGTGATCCATACAGTCAAATGCTCTCAGAAACACAGACATTCCTCTGGTACTCTATGCTTTCAGGCAAGATACATCTGACATTAGTTATAATATTCCTAGGATCACGGCCTCTTCTATACCCAGCCTGCACTTCTGGTAGTTCTCTGTTGATATGCTGCTCCAGTCACTTTTGGATAATTTTCAGCAGAATCTTGCTTGCATGTGACATTCAAGATATTGTTTAATAATTTTCACACTCTTTTGGGTCACCTTTCTTTGGAATGGAAACAAATATGGATCTCTTCAGTAGGTTGGCCAGATGGTTGTTCTTCAGATTTCTTGGCATAACTTAGTGGTGAATGCTTCTAGGGCACCATCTGTTTGTGAAAATATGTCTATTGGTATGCCGTCAATTCCTGGAGCCTTGTTTTTTGCCATTCTTTCAGAGCAGCTTGAACTTCTTCCTGTATTACCACAGTCTCTTGCTTATACCTTGTTTCATGAAATTCTTCTGTCAGTCAATTCTTTTGGTACAGTGACTATATTCATCCCATCTTCTTTCACTATTTCCTGGATCAGTTAATATTCTGCCCAATATATTTTTAAGTATTGGAACTCAAGGCTGATTTGTTCTTCAATTCCTTCAGCTTAAGAAACATAGAGTTTGGTCCCTTTGATTTTCTGAATCCAGCTTTTTGCACATTCTTTTTATACTATTTTGCTTTGTCTTCCCGCACTGTTCTTTAAAATCTTCTGTTCAGCCCTTTAACTTCTTTATTTATTTCCTTTGCTTTGGCTTCTCGGCACTCGAGCGCAATATTCAGAGTCTCTTCTGACATCCTTCTTTGCCTTTTCTTCCTTTGCCAATGACCTTTTGCATTCTTCATGGATGATATTCTTGATATCTTCACACAGCTCATTTAGTCTTCACTCATTAGTGTATAAGTCCTCAAGCCTGTTCCTGAGATGGTTTTGAAATTCATGTGGGATAGACTTAAGGTCAAATTTGGTTCCTAGCTATTCAATGGTAGAAAGACGAGAAATCTCCAATTCTGATAGGCAGAAAAAAAATTTCTAAGTCTACTGTTATTTGTATTTTTTAACCTTTTCATGACCTTATTACTGTTTCTTATTTCCTTCCTTTTATGACATTTTTTTGTTTATTCTAGTTCAGTGCTCATTTATGATATTCATTGATTTTCTGTACTGTTTGTTTTTTATTGATTTCTATGCTTAGACTTATTATTTCTTCTACTTGTTTTAGGTTTAATTTCCTCTCATTTTGAATATTCTTAAGGTCAAAGATTTAGATCACTGATTTTAAGTGTTTCTTTCTTGCTAATAGAAACATTTAAGGATATTAATTTCCCATAAGCATTTTTCAGTTGCATATGCATTTTGATATATGATATTATCATATGATATTGTGCTGTTTAAAATATCTCCTATTTATGCTTGGGATGATTTTGTTGAGTCATAAATTATTTATAAGTACACAGATATCTTCTGTTTTTCAGAAGTTCATTTTATGTTATTTTACTTTTAGGTAAGACCTATGTGAGTATATGTTTTTGCCAACTGAATGAAATCTGGAAAGAATTTTTACTTTCATGAAAAAAGATAAAAAGTAAAACTAGCATTTAGTATTGTAGTATAGTATCCATTAAAGGGTAAAGTAGACACAAGCAGTGAGAATAGTGTCCCCAAATCCTTTCCCAAAAAATGCACTTCATGCATCTTGTTACGGTGTACTGTAGAGTCAGAACCCACTGCAGAGTGGGTTTTCAGAAGCAATCAATTGCAAAGAAGGAGATTGCCTATTCTTCTCCAGGAAGCAACTGGTGGCCTTGAACAGTATACCTTCAGTATTCCTCTGGTACTCTTTGCTTTCAGCCAAGATCCATCTGACATTAGCTATAATATTCCTAGGCTCACGGCCTCTTCAAAACCCAACCTGTAATTCTGGCAGTTCTCTGTTGATATGCTGCTCCAGTCACTTTTGGATAATTTTCAGCATAATCTTGCCACTAGGCTACCTATTTTATTATTCGTGCTTTAATAAATATGTACTATATGTTACAGTTAATTTAGTTTTTATGTGTTATTTGGTACTATTTGGCAGACTATCTTTTAAAACTAGGAAAGCTTCAAAAATTTCCCTTTATGAATTAATGGTGATTGTTTCTTTGATTTATTAAATTTCAGCTTACTGAAATCTTTTAGGGAAAGGGTCCATTTTCAGTTAGCAGAAGAAACATGTAATGTTTAACTGAAAAATTCTTAGAATTGCCTACATATTTGTTTGTTATGGAATTCTAGTTAATTCCTGAGGAGGACAGAAGATATGTTGTTTATGCTTGAAAATTATTAAAACTTTTAACAGTATAGCGACTCCTGTATCTTGTCAAACAATTCTTAATGCATTTGGAATTTTTCCATTGTTTTTATTTGTGTTAGATTCAGTACTATGAACCTTATTCCTTTTCATCATCACTCACTCTCTCTTGTGGTAGAACCAAGCCAAAGCAGACCTTCCAATGGGGTTTCTGGAGACTGTAAATCACATAGGATGGAGTTCCTCTGGTGGATTCCAATTATCAAGAGAGGAATGTCTCTGGCTTAGCAGTGCAGCTCCCTACGATCTATACCACTGAAGCTCTCTTGACCACTACTAGGAGTTAAAATTTTTGCCAGAACACACCCAGGTTCAGAGCACTCTGAACATGGCATACAATACTAATTTACTGAATTCTGTTAACAGTATGTCCTTAAACTTTTTATCTTGGAGTAGATGGTGGCAATGAGCACAGGAGATACGTGTAAATTTTTCTGGTGTGTGTGCTCACTGGTATTTCCTTTTTAGGAAAAAGTTTAGGAGACCAGTAGTGACCAAGCTATATAATCATAGAGTCACCTAATTTTAAAGCATCAAACAGGTTTGGGATTATTCTATCATGTTTATTGTATTCTGTATATTCTCTTTACTTAGTGAAGTCCTCTGTGCTTGTTGTAGTCTCCAACTTTGAACCCAGGGATAAATAGCATAATTCAAAGAAAAATTAAACAGACTTTATGTAAAAAGTCCACAGGTATCTGGACTATTACCTTGGCATGCCACTTGAAATCTCTGTTCTGGTTGTAAAATTTACCAACAGATGTTCTAGTAAATGTCAAAAGCTGGTGTCCCTTGGCTGAGAGGGAGAAATGGAGTATCACTGGGAATTTGATCTTCAGTCTATCCAGCTAGCTGACTTGGTTGGTTACAGCAAGATGCTAGTGAGGGCAAGGGAAGGGTTAGAGTCTGTGTGCCTTAATTAGCGTCATACTGAAGAAAACCTCTTTTCCAGAATCTGAGATAGCTTTCTTACCCTAACCAGCTGTCTCATCAATGCATGTAAGGCACTTGTATTTTGGATGAAAGAACTCAGCATTAACAGCAAAAAAATCTCTATCGTGGTTTATGAGTAACCTGACCACAGTGATTAGTCACTGACTATTGTTGCCAACTCAATTCTTACTCATAGTACTTTCAGTTGGTCTTCCTAGGCTATAGATCTATTTTTATGGAAGACATTATTCATCCTTCTCCTGGTGGGTTCAAACGTCTGAGCTTTCCCTTAGCACTGCAGCATGAAACATGTTATATCTTCAGAGTTCCCTAACAGAGTAAAGTACTGTCAAGTGACTACAACTCATAGTGACCCCATAAACAGCATATGGAATCCTTCACTATCACCATGATTTCATCCATGCTCAAGACCTTTATTGCAGCCACTGACTAACCCATCTTTTTATGCATTTTTCTCTCTTTCATGACTGTTGTAGTTGGAATCAACTCAAAGCTGACCCTACAACAGGTTTTCAGAGACAGTCAACCACTCCTAGAGAAATTACCCATATTTCTCCCACAGAATCCACAAGGTGAATTCCAAACTTGTGCCTTTGGGATTGCAGCACAGCTCTTTATCACTAGGCCACCAGAGCACCATATTATTATTTTGAGACTCCATTGATATACCTTCAATAACTAAGTGTCATTATTTAACATTTAAACCATTGTCCTCTATAAAAGGCAGTACTATAAAATTTGTAAGCATAGTTAAATATAATGAGATTTAGAGAAGTGGAGAAAAACAGACCACTTGGTAAATTACAAAATCCTTGGAATATTCCAATAAATATACTTCAAGAAGTTATTGGATTATGGGAAGAGAAATATGTAGCTTTCCCCCCCCCTTAGTTTCAGGATTATTTGTTCATCTAACAAACCCATGTTTCCATTACTTGATATTGCTAAAATATTTTTGTTTTACTTTTTATGGGTATTAGTGAGCACTGGTGCCTAGTGGATGAAGGTTATGAAATATGAAATTCTAACGGTTTACTTATTACTGAATTACTGTGTGTATTTGATGCCATCATGTCCACTACTATGCACAGTGACATTAAGAGCAACAGATTGTCCTAAGCTCGTTATTACAAACTCTGTGTCAATTCATATTCTTGAAGGTAGTCCTCTCCTTTGCGGACCCTCTATGTTTCCCAAGATGATGTTGTTTTCCAAGGACTGGTCCCCCCAAATATTGATTGTTATTGTTGTTAGTTGTTATTGAATATTAATATCATTCACAGTGACCCTATGAACAACAGACCTGAGCCCTGTCCTATCCTGTGCCATACTCATTATTTCTGAAGTACTTGAGCCCATTGCTGCATTTGCTGTATCGGTCTATCTCATTGGAGGTTTTCTCTCTGTCGCTGACACTCCATCTTTCCAAACACGATATCCCTTTTGAGAGAACAGCTTTTCTTGGCAATGGACTCAAAGTACGAGAGATGGAGCTTCATCATCTTTGCTTCTAGGGAGTACTCTGGCTGCACTTTCCCCAACACATATCTGTTTATTCTTTTGACAGTCCATGGGACACTTGGTAATTTTCTCAAGCTCCATAACTCAAAAGTATTGATTCTTCTTCTGTCATCCTTATTCATTTTTTACATCTTAGATGCATAGCAGGTGACTGAAAACAGTGTGACTGGGCTGTACCTTAGTCTTCAAGCTGATATCATTGCCTAAGTAGCAAATATTATAAACCTATTTGAGTTAGATTATCTTGATTACTGTTGTTCATTATGGTAACAACATGCAACTTTCCTTGGTTGATTAAGTACTGCTATTTGTCCCTTCCAATTACAGGACTCAATCACCCCTATTTTACTTAAGCATCATAATTCATTTAGGGTAGCTCATATATAAAATAACAATCACAACAGTCAAAGTTGTGAGTCTCCTTTTACAAATTTGTTCTTCATGATTGTTATAAATTGTCTTCTGGATACTCAATATATGAGATTCACATTATATATGAATCTAACCTGATAAATTCACTCTATCGTATATATCAGGTTTGACTTTCAGTATTACTTTTCTGGTATTATTTGAATGTGGATGACCAATCATGCAGATGGGTGAAACTACGTGAATAAGGCATGTTGGTTTATCCACAAAGAGTTTGGCCAGCCAGTCTCAACAATCTACAAGAGGACTGGCTTGTCTCACCAATAAGTTGAGTAGCTCTAGTCACATATATCAGATCTTCCCCTGTGCCAGAAAAGGAATGAGATCACTTTCAACACAGTAATAAAAAGAAGGACATGCTTTGAGGCAGCAGCTGCTGCCATGGTCAAACTGGAGATATGAGGGAGCTATGAGGAGGGAGGGATGGCAATATTGGCAGGTCTGAGAACTCTGTTGGACAACTGGTGGAAAGAGCCAATATTGTCAGGTCTGAGAACTTGGGAACAATGGCCTAGGGCCATGAGGCTCAGGGCTGAGGTGCTTGTGTTCACATCTCAGGACTTGTCTTGCCTGTATTGTTATTAATCTGGCTTATAAATTTTGACTTCTCTAATATGGTTCTACATGGTATGTGAGATACCATACTGAATTTTGAACTCAGCAAAATAATAAGATTGGTGTTGCTATGAATGTAAAGAGGTATGGGAACATGTGGGCCATGTCTGACCTCATGGAAATTGGTTTTGTACTGTGGATGCTGTGGACTGGCACAGTTCCCCTTTGTGAAGCTGATAAAGGTCAAACATGGCTGTACTTCTGTGGCCTTTGCTCTTTTTACAGTACCAACTTCCATAAAGCTTTGAATGCCCTCTCCCGTAGTATGTGGAGGAAGGACTGATGTGAAGACTTAATTAAATGTAGGCCACTGCATAAGTTATATTTCAGTGAACTAATCAAATAAACTATGAGTTAAAATAATTCTTTTGAAATAATACTTCCTTCTTGGACTTACTTTGTACTTTAGTTTTTAGTGCTTGCTGGGACTTAACTCTAGTAATAAGTACAGAAGAAAAATCTGGTAGTGGGAATTGGTCCTGTAAATATTAAGCAAAGCTTTGTAAAACAGTTGTCTCTGGATCTACTACAGACAACATTTCAGGTTCTGCCTCAGACACTGTGTCAGACAAGGACTCTTCAGGTACAACTAAGTTAATCTCGTTGAGTGGTGGTAAGTGAGATGGTTCTGTTGGCAAAAGTGATTAAGTGGAATTTCGGGGATCAGACACCCTAACTTCCTGATTGTCTACTTAGAGATCTCATTCTCTATTTCAGAATCACTTTTCTTCCCAACAGAGGCTCTCACTTTACTTCAGATACCATTTGAAGTTGGAGATTCAGCAACTCTTAAGATGAAACTCTGGGTTGTTTTTTTGACAAAAATCAACTATGTTACTGCAAGAAGTAAATCTTTCTTTTAGGGCACATCTTTTAGGTCTTTTGTGTAACATTTCAACTGTGAACTTGAAGCCCTGAACTTGTCTCTTTATTTTACTATCTTGTCTGGTATAAGTAGAACCAATCAAGTAGCTTCTCCAAACTTTTGTTCTGACAAAATTGTAGAAAAATAGCAAATGTGTGATCACCCAGAACATCCCTTCTTACCAGTACATATTAGTATTGTCACTTTATGCCTTGAATTAAAAAAGCAACAAGTTTACGTTATAACAAAATATCTTATTTTCATTGGGCCCTTTCTGGCAGTGCTATTATGTGAAATTATTTTAAGGTAAATAACTTTTCATAATGACTGAAAGGAAGACAGATATGTAGAAAGATGCCAGAAATTACAGCAAGATGTATGGATGAATTATGCAAATGAAGAAACATAGTTTATTGGGCGCTTGAATTTCTTAGATCACTCTCTTGGGTTAAATTTCACATAGAAATTAGTAAAGAGGTTTGACTTTCATGCTCATAGTATTTTGACATTGAATTCATCGTAGGTAATACTTTTAAGAGAGAAAGTCCTTATTAAGAGGTATCACATCGTATTTGCCACACTTTACTTCATTGTAGGGGAAAAAGGCTAGTAGTAAAATATTGATAATTAAGAAAATAATAATCAATTGGTGATGAGTCAAGCTTCTATATGTACTTCAAATATTTTCATCCACATTTTTAAAGCAACAGTTTTTACAATAATTCTTGATGGCAGTTTTAATTCCTGACACCAACAATTTCCTCATATCACCTAATTTTTATAGGTGTGAGAAACTTTCTGCCGTTCAGGTTTATTGAGAATTCCTAAGTCCATTCAAACATTTTAAATCTCCACTTCTGTTTAACATTTACATCAGAAAATACACTCCTTGCAAATAATTCATTGGCTATCATTTATTTTTAAGGTAGATGCAATGTAGGAGAAGAAGACCATCTATGAAGTGGATTAATTCAGAGACTGGGGTAATCAGGGTAGTTGTGTTAGAGACAGTGCGATTGGCACAGTACAGAGCAGAGTTTAGGACTGTTGTACATAGGGTCGCTCTGAGTTGCAGGTGACTTGATGGCACATAACAACAATAACAGATTACAAACTAAACATATTGACCTCTTTATAGTTCCAGATATTATTAATCAGTCTCTTGCTTGGTAAAGTTACATTGGATCAAACAATTAAAATGTGATCTAGTCATCACCATTTCTAATATTCATCCATATGTATTTTTTTTGCTCATGTTTTAATTCTATGCTAAATGCAAAATAAGATACTGGTGATGATGTCTCACATTCCAGAGTTATTATATACTCTTGGAGCTTTCATTGTGACTGATAGAATATTTCTTCCTGTTTAAAATCTGAAATTAATGACCCATTGTGCAATATAATAATATATGTAGAATCAGAACAAATATCTATATTATAAAGAGAAAAGAGTGGCAATCATTCACGCTAAATTTCTTATTGATTTCTATTGAGAATGAATAAGTTAAACAACTTTCTGGTTTTATTAATATATCTCATTTCTCATTTGTTTACTTTGCTCTTTTAGGTAAGAAACTCATAAAATAATTCCTGTTCTGTTTTGTACTTTTTGTTCCTGCCGTTTTTAGCTTCTGATACTTCAGCGTAAAAGGTAAGACAACTCTCCAATGCACAGTTTTCTTCACTCAAATCTTTTGATGGCCAGAGATGAATCAGCCAAGTAAGAAAATATGTTCATTTACCTTCAAGTACACAAACTTGGCAACAACGGGAAATAATTCAAAATTATAGACTTTCTTTTTCACTTTTTGTGTTAACTTTAAAGATGAATTTAAACAGAAGTAAAACTTATATTGATTAACATTTCTTTAGAGGAAGAATTTTTCACTCTGTAAACAACTATTTGCAAGACATAATCTACATCTTGACTAGGACCTTAACATGAAATGTAGGAAGCTACCCTCATTCCTTCTTTAATGCAGCAAATTTGTCTCGGAACTTTCCCAAGAAGTGAGGCTTGTAGCATTTGCTGAGAAACAAGGGGGCAGTAATGGTCTGCATAAATGGTGAGCAGCACTGATCAGCTCTTGTCATAGCTCCAAGGAAAGAATGTGCAATCACTTTGAGTGCTGCTTCCCTGACTAGTTTTGCCTCCTGGCAGGAAAGTACAAGGCTCCTGTCAGTTACAATGATAGCTTCAAAAGCAGATGCTGAGAAAAGTAGGGCGGAATACCTCCACAGCGTCTCACTAGCAGCTCCAAACACATTTAATAATGGCCACAAGCCTTGTCTGATTTGGTATGGAAAAAAAAGCTTAAGAGGGTAGCTGAGATACCAGATTTGTTTCAACCTTTGTGTTCAGGTTGAGTGCTGCATATTGTTTTAGGTGCTGTGAATTTGTAAAGGTTAAAAAAAAAAGTGATATTCTAGTCTCCTTATTTCTACCTTTCCCAATTTAACTCTTTTAGTGGTCCAGGTGAGTGACAATGGGGCTCATCCATTTGCCTATGAGATGCACAAGACATTTATTCCAGAAAGTGTAATGTGCAATGAAGGTTGCCACAGGGCTGTAAATGTTTATATGATTTACATGGAGTCAGTAATTACTTGGACTGTTTCCTATTTGATCTACTGTCTTCAGCCAATCCAAATAATATTCTCATTCATTTTATTTCTGTTTTAAAAGTAGATTAAAAAACCAACCCCATGCAGTATTTGTCCTTTTGTGACTGGGATACTTCACTCAGCATAATGTCCTCCAGAGTCACCCATTTTGAATAATATTGCATGAGTTCCTTTTTTTCGATGCAGCATAGTATTCCATTGTGTGAATATACGACAGCTTGGGGTTGGGGAGAGACTGAGAAAGATGGGTTCAATAATGTATACTGTACTGAAACAGAGAAGGGAGAAAACTTTTTAAAGGGGAAGGCTACATGGTGGAGTGGACCTGGGGGAGGGTTTGTAAAACAATGAAAGAATTTTTCTTTTACTTTTCCAAGAGGGTAGTGTTCTGGGGTGGTGTGGGGGGAGGCTTGGGAGGGGAGAAATGTGCAACAATGAATGAATGGATATCCAAAGCCTCTGTAAATTTTTACTGAAATTAATAATAAATTTAAATTTTAAGAAAATTTAAGTTAGAGTAAGGAAGGCAATGGATTTATAACTGCTCATGCTAATAACACTATATCATGGCATGGAGGAGGAATAGTAGAACTGTATCCACATTTACAATATTCTT
>NW_006399757.1:7645059-7677849 GCF_000299155.1 Elephantulus edwardii | reverse complement strand
TGCCAAAGGGGCCCTTTAGAGTAGTGAGAAAAGATCTTCACCCTGAAACCTACAGTGTCCCTTTTCAACAAGAAGCAGCTAAGAGAATACCCTGTCCCCTTTTCCTTATGAATCAGTGTGAAATATTTCTCAGGGAGGAGTGATAGGGAATGGCAAAGGACACACTGACGAAGGAGATTAATCAGAACTGGTTTTGACAAGCACTGTGGCAATGGGACTATTAAAACAGACTTTTGAGGGGAAAAAAGAGAACAATGAACTGGGGGAGAAAAAGAAAATAGTGCAACACTGAATTAATGGAAATTAAAAATCTCTGTAAATTAAAATTAATAAAATAAAAATTAAAAAAATTAGATAAAAACATACTGTAGATAATATGGGAAACATCATAATATTCCCCCCCAGTCTTGCTCTCCAAAGGAGATTCTTTTCATTGTTCTACAATCTGACCTAAAACTTGGACTTGACAAGGAATTCTCTTGGTAAACGGGTCACTGATTCATTAAGTTATTCAGTAAAAATAAGAGTGTGTATTTATGTTTTTTATTTGTTAGATAGAATGTTGAAAGGTTTGTAGTTCAAATCTACTAACTTTCTCAATGGGAGAAAGCTTGGTAGTCACGTCCCATAAAAACATAGAGCCTCAGGAATTCCAGAAAGTATCACTGTAAGCAGTGATGACTCCACTTTGTTAACATCAAGTCTGGAGTTTCAGAAAAGGATGGCATTGCACAATAAGGGTCCTGAATTATAATGTTGCTTGTTACTGTTACCAGATACTGTCAAGTCAATTTTGACTCCTAGACCCTATGAGCAATTTAACTGAACTCTGTCCTGATTTGTGCTGTCTGCATTATCTCTTACACACTACATTGCACTGCTGCAATAATTGGGTCAATCTATCTCTTTGAGGGTCTTCTTATCTTTTTCTGACCCTCTATCTATCCAAGTATGATGTTCCTTTCCACGGAAGGGCCCTTCCAAATTCCATGTATAAAATATGTGAGATGAGATTTCACCATCAAGGACCTCTTCAAAGTATTAAAGAGCAATGATGACAATTTAAAGTCTAAGATGTGCCTGATTCAAGCTATGGTCTTTTCATTCACTTGTTATGCATCTGAGAGTTGGACAGTGACTAAGGATGAAAAAAAGAATCAATTCCTTTGAGTTATGGTATTGGAGAAGAATACTGAATGTTGCACGGACTGTCAAAAGTAATTTTGTTTCTTGTTTTCATTGTTGTTGTTGTTATGTGCCGTCGAGTCGCCTGCGACTCATAGCGACCCTATGTACAACAGCCCTAAACTCCGCTCTGTCCTGTGCCAATCGCACTGTCTCTGACACTCCCGTCCCAATGATCCCAGTCACTGAATCAATCCACCTCATAGAGGGCCTTCCTCTCCTGCGCCGTCCCTCCACCCTCCCAAGCATGATGTCCCTCTCCAGGGACCGGTCTCTCCTCACTACATGTCCAAAGTAAGTTAGATGGAGCCTCAGAATCCTTGCCTCCAAGGAGCCACCCGGTTTAACCCTCTCCAGGACAAATCTATTTGTTTTCCCTTGTCATTTTTAGGTACTGTCAAATAGAGTACAACTCATAATGACCCTGTAAATATTAGACCTGAACCCTGTCTTGTGTCCTATCCTGTGCCATTACCATCAGCTCTTATACACTTGAGCCTATTGCTGCCATCACCATGTCAATCCATCTCAATTAAGGTATTCCTCTTTCACTGACTCCTCAGCTTTCCAAGCATGAAATCCCTTTCTAAGGAATAGCCTGTCCTAACAACAGTTCCAAAGAAGGAGGGATGAGGCTTTGCCTATCTTGCCTCTAAGGAGTACTCTAGATTCACATTTTCAAAATATCTATGTTTGTTCTTTTGACAGTTCATGGGCTATTCAATATTCTTCCCCAACATCACAACTCAAAGAAATCAGTTCTTCTGTCATCGTTTTTCATTGTTCAGGTATCAGATGCATAGCATGTTATTGAAAAGGCCATGACATGAATCACTCACAAATTGACATCATTACTCTTCAGTATTTTGGAGAGGTCCCAAACAGCAGACTTTCCCAAAGTAATATATATTCTGATCTCCTGACTGGTCATACCAAGGGTTTTGATTGTGGATCCATGAAATCATTGGCAGTTTCAATCCCTTCTCCATCTATCATGATGTTTTCTATTGGCCCCAAGGTGAGGATTTTTGTTTTCTTGATAATAAGATGCTGTCCATATTGAAGGTCATAGACCTGATCTTTTGCGGCAAGTGTTTCAAGTTCTCTTCACTTTCAGCAAGTAATGTTGGGTCATCCTCATAAAGCAGGTTGATGAAGAATCTTCTTTTGATCCTGATTCTGCATTCTTTTTCATAGTATCCTGTTTCACAAATTATTTGATCGGCATACAGATTTAATAGGTATGGAGAAAGGATACCTGATACATAGCTTTTCTTATGCATATCCATGCATCGTTGCCTCATTTAAATTGGACAATAGCTTGTTGGTCTAGGTATAGATTTCATATGAGCACAAATAAGTGTTCTGAGATTCCATTTCTTCTCAATGTTAGCTATAGATTCTTGTTATCTACACTGTTAAATGTCTTGTCTTTGTATATTCAAAGAAGTATAGATAGACATTCTTCTGTTAATCTCTAATTTCAGAAAGTATATATATGATACCAACAATGATATCCTTGGTGATACCTTTTCTAAACTGCTTAAACTTGTGGCAGTATCTTGTCGATGTAATGTTTCAAGCAACCTTGGATGATCAGCAATATTTTACTTCCATGTGACAGTAAGAATATTATTCTTTAATTTTCACTTTCTGTTGGATCATCTTTTTTGGGATGTCAACTGGCCAGACATTTATCCTCCAAATAGTTAGCAACGGATTAGCGAGCACATCCATGGCATCACCTGATAGTTTGTTGTTGTTATATATGCCAGTGGGTCATCTGCAACTCAGAGTGACCCTATATACAGCAGTGCTGAAGCCTGCTCACTGACTCCCACACACCTACCCATATTACCCCAATTATTGTGTCAATGCATTTCATCCAGAGTCTTCCTTTGCTGTGCTCTCCTTCCACACTTTCAAGTGTGGCATCCAAGGACTGGTCCCTCCTGGCCACATGCCCAAAGCATATGAGACAGAGCTTTAAAATCTAAGCCTCTAAGGAGAAACTTGGTTTCACTATCTTCACAATGCAGTCCATGATATGTTCAATACTCTTCTCTAGCACCACAACTCAAAGGCATCAAATCTGTTCCTGGGGTCTTAGTTTTTGCTAGTGTCTTCAGGGATGTTTTAACATCTTCCATTTACTCTTGTTCATATGGTACTTCCTGTAATTTTTCAATGTTAATCAATTATCTTCAGTACTTTAACTCTGTGTATTCCTTCTATCTTTTTTTTTTTTTTTTTCTTTTTAACTTCATTCACGAACTTTATTTTCTCAAAGTGGACAATCTGAGACCCGTGTGTCGTCACTGGCTGTTGTCTCACTGTGTGTGCTGACTCCTGGGCTGTGTGACCTGGCACACATGGGCACCAAGTGAAGGGGTGAGAAGAGGAGCTTTGGCAAGGGCTCTGGGCCCCCACAGGAGTGTGTATTTACACGGCCCTTGGAGCAGGGCCTCACTGGCATCCGGAGCCGGCCAGGAGAGCTCCCTCAGGAGACAACGCTGGCTGTGCCGTCACAGGAAAATCGGCCATCTGCAGCCACACTCGATGTAGCATCTGCGTCTTCCACACCACAAAGCCACAGGAAGTGACCTGGGGAGTCCTGCTATGTTCAAATGCTGCCCTTTGGTCCTTGTGAACACTTTCTCAGTATGTCACATAAATTTTGTTAAATATAAATAAACTCGAAGCAGACTGTACCAGTGACATGGGGACTGGGCTCAGGGACGTCCAGCTCATCCCTGCCCTTGCAGTTGCACGGCTGCCTGCCCAGGGCTCCTTGGGGCAGAGGGGCTGTGCTATCCAGAGAACAACTTTACACTCAGCAAGCCAGACACAAAAAGGACCACCTGAAAAAAAAATATGTTTGTAAAATCTACATTTAAAAAAGAATACTCAACTGCATTGGAAATTTCTGGTTTTTGTTGTTGGTTTTTTTGTTGTTGTTGTGGGTCCCCCCCCCCGCAAAACACCACAAGATTTGGCCAGAAAAGGAGAATGTCAGAGAAGAAAACCCAGGTTTCAGTTATAAAACATGAGACTAGGAGCAGCTGCACCTGGTGGCCTGTCTGCAGGAAAGGGTCCTCTTGGTTCGGTTAGTTTTGCTGCATATTTTGAAGCTGCTGCAGGAGGGACGTGTGGCGTGGGTGGCCTCACACCTGGGCACGGAGGCTGTGGGTGCAGCTGGTGCACATGTATGGTGGCAGGCATGGTTGCAGCCCCTGCTCTAGGCTCCCTCTGGTCAGCTGCAAGGTCTCCAGTCTCTTGTAGGCTGGAGACGCCTCCTCCTGAATGCTCACGCCAGCGGTCCGACTCTGGCTCTGTGCTGGGGGGGCCGGCTTGGAAGGCAGAGTGAGTGGGCAGGCGGGCTTGTGGATGGTTCCCAAGTATTCAGCAGTGCTGAGAACGCCTCCGCGTGTGTGCGCGTGTGTACATGTGAGTGTGTGCCCACCTACCCGGCGTCCTGGCTGCAGTCAGGTCTGT
Organism: Elephantulus edwardii; assembly: GCF_000299155.1. NCBI lineage: Eukaryota > Metazoa > Chordata > Mammalia > Macroscelidea > Macroscelididae > Elephantulus > Elephantulus edwardii. The sequence goes on along the minus strand of NW_006399757.1, from coordinate 7,673,169 downwards.
GGGCAGGTGGGGCCGAGGAGGCCGTGACCGTCCAGGGCTCACAGACTGGGCCTCAGCACAGGCCGATGTACTTGAGGTTATTCTGGATGATGACATCGGTTACCGTGTCGAACACGAACTGGATGTTGCTGGTTTCAGTTGCACAGGTGAAGTGGGAGTAGATCTCCTTGGTCTCTTTGTTGCGGTTCAGGTCTTCGAACTGCCGCTGGATGTACACGGCTGCCTCCTCGTAGGTCTTCTGTCCACGGTAGTCGGGGAAGGAGATGGTGAGTGGGATGCGCCGGATCTTCTCAGCCAGCAGGTCCTTCTTGTTGAGGAAAAGGCTGAGTGAGGTGTTGATGAACCAGTTGTTGTTGCAGATGGAGTCAAAGAGGCGCCATCCGGCTCGTCTGGTTGTCCTCGAAGAGCTTCAGGTCATAGCCGCTGAACTCCACGCAGAAGATGATGTCAGTCACGCCCTCAAAGCAGTGGATTCACTTCTTACGCTCTGAGCGCTGGCCGCCCACGTCCACCGTCTTGAAGGTCAGCTCCTTGACAGTGAACTTGTTCTCCACAATGCCTGTGGTCATGTCGCGAGAGCGCAGGATGTCCTCTACCATGGGGAGTAGTTGGGCGCGGGGGTGCGCTCCAGGTCATTCAGGTAGTAGGCCGCATGGTCCTCCAGGTGGTGCTCGCTGAGCTGCCGAAGCAGGCGCCAGGGTCTGCCCACAGCCGCCGCATGACGCCCAGCAGTTCCGGTGTGATCCCGCCTTTGCTCTCAGCTGGTCCGGTGAGCGCAAAGAGCTGCGCAGCATCGTAGGGCCGGTCTGGGTTGTGGAAGTCGATGCGCAGGGCGGCCTGAGCACGGGTGATGCGGTTGAGGGAGTCGATGGCGTTGTAGAGGATGAGGGGCCGGTACTCCCTGCAGGCCTCCAGGTTGAAGCCCCCCTGTGGATGGATGATCTTCATCTGCTTGACGATCGTGCTCTTGCCAGAGTTGCTGGTGCCCAGGAGCAGCAGCTTGATCTCCAGTCGTTGCCGCTGGCTCTCGGAGCGCAGGTGGCGATCTATGCGCCGGGAACGCCGCGCCGTCTCCTTCTCGGAGCTCTGCTGGCATCCCATGGTCCGAGATGGCCGGCCACCATGCTCAGCTGGGCCCTGTCCTCACGCTGCTCTGCCTGCTGGTGCTGAGACACGATGCTGAGTGGCCACCCTGTGCTCAGCACCCGCTGGGGGGCACAGGCCGGCCGCCACACTGTAGCCTCTGGTGCTGTGAAGAGGCCCCAGTGGGTATGGCGATCCCAGACACAGCCCGCTGCCCTCCAATCGAGCAGCTGTGGCTCAGCAGTGGGAGACTGTGGGGCTCCAGGTCAGTAGGAAATCCTCCAGGTCGGAGTGTCTGTTGTGTGGCTCTAGTCAGTGACCGGAGGCTGTTTGCCGTCTACTTAGGTGTGCTGGGGCCTCCAGGGTTGAGAGGTCTCTGCTGTTCAGCTCCACGCCAGCAGCAGGGCTCTAGGGTCGGTGTGTCTCTGCCGTGTGGCTCCAGGTCAGCGGCTGGGCCTTCAGGGTTGGGGTGCCTCTGCCGTGGTCTGGTTAGTGGTAGAAGGCCGTCCACTGTCCACTTAGATGTGCTGGGACCCCTGGAGTTGAGATGTCTGCCGTTTGGCTCCAGGTCAGTGATGGGGTTTCCAGGGTCTCGGTGCCTCTGCTGTGTGGTCTGATCAGTGGTGGGAGGCTGTCCACTGTCCACTTACGTGCATTGGAGCCTCCAGAATAGAGATGTCTCTGCCGTTCGGCTCCGGGTCAGTGACAGAGGCTCCAGGGTCAGGGTATCTCTACTATTGCTGTGGGGACAGTGCTCATCAGAATTGGAGGGTTGGCCGCCATGGGCTGCTCCATCGAGAGGCTGTACATCTGGCCACCACCTCAGGGGGTGCTGGCTCCGCGCTGTCCGGCCCCCTGGACGCGACCCTAGCTCCGCACGATGCGGGCGGCGGGAATGTGACCGGACCACGGGGCTCTCCTTCTATCTTCTTGTAATGCTTCATGGATCATTCAAAATTTTTCCTGTGATATCTCTCAGTATTGAAACTTGAAGCTTGAATTTGTTTTCCTATTCTTTCAACTTGATAAATGCTGAGCAAGTTCTTCCCTTTTAGTTCTCTGACTCCAGCACTTTCAACATTTCATTATAATATTTTTCCACTCTGGTGGCTGTAAGAAATTGAGCTGCTAATCTAAAGGTGGCATATCCCTCCCTGGTAGCTTGAATCCACCCGAAGCTCTGAGGGAGAAAGGTCATCAAGCTCCCTTGTGATTTACAGCCTCAGAAAAACCACTATAGAGTTAAATATGAGTTGATTCTTACTTCTTAGTAATGAGACGTTGTGCCATTGGGTCATCTGCAACCCATAGTGATCTTATGCACAGTGTTCAAAAGCTGCCCTGTCCTGAGCCAGTCTCACTGATTCTGACACACCTATCTCCATTGTCCCACTTGCTGTATCAATCCATCTCATCTGGGGTCTTCCTCTTCTGGGCTGTCCCGCTATCCTTCTAAGCATGATGTTCTTCTCTAAGGACCAGTTTCTCCTGGCCATGTGCCCAAAGTATGTGTGATGAAGCTTCAAAATCCTATTTTCCAAAGAGAAACTCTGTTTCACCCTTTCCAAGTTTTCCTTTGTTTTCTTGCTGGCACATGGTATATTCAAGACTCTTCTCTGGCACCACACCTCAAAGACGTTGATTCTTCTTCTGTCATCCTTAGTCATTGTTCAGTTCTCTGATGCATAGCAAGATATTGCAAAGACCATGGCCTAGATAAGATGCACCTTAGTTTCTAGACTGACATTGTTGCTTTTTAGTACTTTGGAGAAGTACCTGATGGCACATTTTTCCCAGTGCAATTTATATTTTTATTTCCGGACTGCTGGTGTTGTGTGTTGACTGAGGATCAGAGCAAGCTATAATTGCTAACAACCTCAGTCTCTCCTCCATCTATCATGATGCTGCCAATTCTCCCAGTGATGAGACTCTTTGTCTTCTTGATGTTGACCTTCAATCCATATTGAAGATTACAGTCCTTGACCTTCCACCAAGCACTTCAGGTCCTAATCAGTTTTAGCAAGTATATGTCATATATGACATATAACATATGTTATATGTCATAATATAGGTTGTAGATGAGATGAGTCTTCCTCCAATCCTGATGTCACATTTCTCCTCATAAAGCCCAGCTTCCAGAATGATCTGTTCTGCATATAGATTGAAAAGGTATGGACACAGGATGCATCCCTGGCACACTCCTTTCCTTATTTTGAACCATGCAGTGTTTGTTTCCTCTATTCTGATGACTGCCTCTAGGTCCAAGTATAGGTTTTGCATAAGCACAATCAAGTGTTCTGGGATTCCTATTCTCCTCAGGTTTAGTCACAGTTTATTGTGATTCACACAGTCAAGTGCCTTTGCATAGTCAATGAAACACCGATAGACATTCTTCAGGTACTCTTTGCTGAGTCTGACTTCTTTCAACTTCATAAAGGGAAACTCTCTCCATCAATAATATCTATAATGGTAAGTAGATAGCAGCTTGATCATACATGCTATCCCCATGCTCCTGCACCTATTTCTAGTAATTATTTGGTCCAAGTTTATTGTTGAACTAACCAACTTTATTCACAGTTGTATGTTTTATTAGGTGTATAGGTTAGAGAGTGGGGAAGGCCAAGCCTATTACACAATACAAGTCCACTTTTAGTCTAGCAATCCCAAACCAGATTAACAGGGGACAATTCCTCAATTAGTTACAGCCTGGATTCAGTTCTGCATACAAATGCAAAAAAACCTCTGGTTTCCTCAGTCATCCAGATAACTTAATCTCAGGGTAGTTAGAAGTCAGCTTTTTCTTCAAGAACTCAGCAAGATAAACCTTTAACTATAGCATAAATTCAGGGTTTCTCTGTTTATACCTTGCTCCAGTCTCTAAAACAATAGTATCACAGTATCTTCACAGCAGTGACGCAGCTGGGGTTAGATATTTTCCACCCTCTTTCTACTATCATTATTAAGCACTTCACAGTGTGGGAAGCTCTCTCTCTTATACTGGTCCCACAGCTGTTGATGATTTGCAAGACCATGTATTACAGTTATTACAGTAGCTGGAGACAATGTTCTCCCCACAAGGGTTACATAAAAAAGAAAGAAAATAGGCAAAATAGAAAAGCCAAGTTTGGGGACTTCTGACACCACAAAATTAAATATTACATAGCCTAAAATGTGAATTATACTTCAACATAAAGAAAGGAAAGTCTTCATAACTGCACCTATAAGCCACATCAGGATAAATGGGGAAAATATTGACATCATCAAAGATTTTATTTAATTTGAATCTACAAATAATGCCTGTGAAAGTAGTAGTCAAGAAATTCAACAACATATTGCATCAGACAAATCTGCAACAAAAGGACCTCTATAAAGTGCTTAAGAGCTAGAGTGTAATTTTGAGAAGTAAGATGTGTCTGATCCATATCACGATATTCTCAGTTACCGCAATGTATATGAAAGCTGAGCAATGAATAAAAAAGAGTGAAGAAGAATTCCATCTCACTGAGAATTGATTCTGTCTTGGATGTACCCAGAGTGTTCCTTGAAAGTAAAGATTGTGAAATTCATCTCACACATTTTGGACATGTTATAAGGAAGTTCCAGTCCCTAGTTAAAAAAGTAGGTCAGCAAAGGAGAGGAAGATCCTTAATGAACTGGATTTATTGCATCTATGACCTGAACATAGCAGAGAATATGAGGATGAGGCAGTAATAGGCAATATTTCTATGTTATACATAGAGTCACTATGAGTTGGAGTAACTTGAAGGTAACACACACACACACCCCATACACACATGTATACAGGATTTATTTGGAAGGATTTCTAGATTATTTTTGAAAGAAAGCTGTACATTGTTGGATATTTAATCTCTCTGAATTTGTCTGTGTTCAGATAATATTTACCTAAGCAATCTAACATTATAAATTATTCCAAACTTGTCAAAGCTAATAGCAGAGTGCTTCTATAGCTTTACCTGGTCTCACTAAGGGCACACACTGATTGATTTAAGAAAAGACAACACTTGCTTCAGATCTGTCTCAGAGACTGGGAGATCTGAGTCTGATAATCCTGGGGTCATATTTTTGTCCAAAGACTTGTCTAGAGAATGTAGTTCTCTGTGAATTACAAGGATGATCTAAATAACTTTGGTGTAATCACACAACAGTTCACATCATTAATCTTTCTCTAATCCAGCTGGGATCTCTGATGTGCCTTTGTGATTGGAGTGGAATTAAATGGGCCAGTGTGCATGCCTAAATCATAGCTTTGCAAAGTCTGCCTGGTGCATAGGCGGAATTCACAAGCTTCATCTTGAGTTGTTAAACAAAGAGCATTCATTTCCTTAAACAGTGATATGTCCTTGGCAGATATGTCCTAATGGCTCTATCATTCTGCTTTTAGCAAGATGCACTAGGATATCAAAAGCGAATTAATAAGTACCTTATAATTAGACAAATGGCTATTTCATATAGTAATGGTATTCAAGTTATTTGAAGAAATAATACACATAGGAAGATAGCAGATGTTTTCCACTCCCACTATTGATGAATCAGGATACAGAGACTTAAGTGGCACCAGGAGGGATATGGGTCAATTGGAGGAAATCAGTGTGCATTTAAAATTTCTTTTTATATGTTGAAGATATGTTATAATATTTTGAGAAAAAACCCTCTTCCTATGAAAGCACGGTTAGAGAGCCTCTGTGGATAGCTGCAGCTGTCAGGGAACTCTGCATGGAGATGATGCAGCTGGGAGGAAAGTAAGAGAAGGGGAAGAAGAATTTAGAGCAGGCTGCATAAGTGGCCAAGGAGGACCTTTTAGAATCAAGATTCACATTCTAAAACAATAGTCTCTAAAAAAAAAGGGGGTCACATTTCAGTGGGATCCAAGAAGATAAGACTAGAAAAATCTACTTTAAAAATGTATTTCTTATGCTATTAGGGAGTTCTGTAGGGAGTTGTTCTACTAGCCAAAAGCTGTTGCTTCTCTGGTTGTTCAAATCCTCCAGGTCCACAAAAATCTCTTCGGTGGGCAATCTCGTCAGTGATTTACAGCCTCCCTCAAAACTAACTGAAGGGTCTGCTAAGAGTCAATTCTGACCTGACAGCAATGAGTTTGAGTTTTAAGATTACATTGCTATTATTACAATTATGTTTTTTATGTCTTAAAATACACCTATTAGTTTAATAGAACATACATCATTCACTTATTACTATAGAGTCAAAATTGACTCATAGTTCACCTTTCTGAGGACTTTCAGAAGCTGTATACTGCAGAGGAGGAAATTGTCTAGCCTTCTCCTGTGGAGCAGCTACCTTGAATCACCTACCTTTGTGTTGGCAGAGTAGCTCCCTACTGATTAAGCCACCAGAGCTCCTATCCTTCGATGAAGCAGCTAGTGGATTCAAATTGCATGCCCTTGGGATTGCAGCACAGCTTCTTACCACAAGGCCACCAGATCTCAATCCATTCTCCCTCTTTTTGTGCAGTGTTTAACCCTCAAACTTGCAAGTGTGTCGAAGGCAGGTCACTGGCAAGCGTATCTTAGTTAGATCAAGGACACCAGGGAGCAGAAAATGAGTGACTAGTAGCATCTGCTGCCCTTCACCAGATGAGTTTTAGAACATAATCCTCACCTCCAGATGAGATGACTGGCTTTGGTACAAAAATGAGCAGCAGGAGGGGAGAAAAATGAGATCAATTAAATGCTGAAATGATTATTGCATTGTTCAGGGATAAATACAGTGTAGATTAGAATTCCAATCTTTCACTGTTAAAGAGCTTTCTATAGTATAAAAACAAAACAAAAACAAAACACACACACACACACACACACACACACACAAACAACCAACAACAACACAACCCTGAGATTTTGGTAAAGGAATTATTGAATATTGAATAAAAATGACATCAAAGATAGAATTAATCTAAAGTTTCTTGTATACATGCAAAAACCTAAACCAAACTCTTTACTGTTGAGTCGATCCTGACTCAGAGAAAGTCCCTTTAATGAGTCCCTGAATCTGCTGGATTTAAATAAGCAAATATGGCAGGTGTAAACCTGGAGACCATGAGCCAGATTACTAGATATCTCATTTCAATTCTCATTGCCACCAACTGAGAACCTTCTCACAGATGACCCTCCAGCAGGTTTTCAGAAGCTGTAAATCTCAAGAAAGGAAATATCCCATCTTTCTTCCACAGAATAGCAGGTAGATTCAAACCATTTGCTGCTGGGTTGGCAGCAAAACTTCTTATTCATTAGGCTACCAGAACTCCCTAATCTGACAAAAGAAAAAAAAATGCTCTCTACTTTTTTAACAAAAAGATCAAACAGAAATACCACACAGGCTAGATTTTCCTTAATCAGATCTACCCTTATTCATATCTTCACAGATTTGTTGGTAATCCTTATTAACATAATAGATATTAGAAATCAGAACACCTAGAACACTGAGGATCTTTACTATGTTGACAAAGAAAATTCTGAAGTTCTCCCATAAAATTCATGTTGCTGAATGGTATCATGTTGATTTCCACTCACAGTAACTCTGTGTGGCTAAGTATAATTGTTCCATAGAATTTTTTTAGCCTGTAGTCTTTTATCGGAATAGATCGTTGGGTCTCTCCCCAAGGAATCTCTAGATGGATTCAAACCATTAACTTCTAGGTTTGCTGCCTAAAATTTAACTGCTATGCTATCAAGGTTCCTTTTCTACTGTTTTATCTTTTGTATTGCTTCTGCTTAGCACCATGTCTTACACAGAACAGACACTAAATAAATTATTCTTTAATAAAATGGGTGAAGATTCTAAAGGGCCTTATAAACTGCATACCTTAGCCTCTTCTTAGCCTCTTATCTCATGGCCCTTCACTCTTCATCTTGTGGGTAACATTATCCTAATGTCCAGAAAGACTGATGAGCCACTTAAGTTTCAAATATAAAAGCTGGCAGTTAGGTTAGCATTGTGCAGAACCTGGCTTTTTAGTTTTTCATTTGTAAAGCATTTAAATTACTCAACACATGAAATACTGGGAGAGATTAAAATGGTCATTAGAGCAGTTTTGAATACAACAAGCATCATTGGTCTTAATGACACATGTAATTTGGATTAAAGACAATATTAGACAAAAATTTCTGTATGACACTTTTAAATAGTTTTAGTTGAAACACACTGAGATGGATGCTTTATTAAAAACAAAAGAGCTAGATCTTTTTATTTTCCTCCACAGATATACTGCTATCTTTATGTGTATTTTCTTAGAAAGAGAATCACAGAGCTGAGAAGATGTTTTGTCATGTAGTCTTCCATGTTGATGTAAGTTTGTACAAAGTAACCTAAAGACATGAAATTGGTAATTACATCAAACTGCTTTTGGCCAGGAGAATTTTTCTTTTGTTTAATGACCTGCATGATGGATCATAATTCTTTCATGTACAAGAGCCTTTATTAATTGTGCTCTTCATCTTTTTTTCCCCCTCTCTCAAGATTGTCTAGCAAAAAGATCTGGTACCATCAAAAATGTTTTATACCCTTTTCTTCATATCCTGGCTCAGAGAACATATTTCAAATGTTAGAAAGGAGCAGGTTTAAAAGAATAAGAGAATGGCAAAAGAGGTTAAAGTAAGCAGAAAACTTTCTTCTCCACCTGCATAAACTCTCTCTCAGAAGTACCAGACCTCTTCACCCAGCAGACTGACAGCATTTAAGTTATTACTGTTTTAATCCATCATTAGTCTAAAAGAAAAATAAACTTACTGAACTAGTGATGTAATCTTGGCCACTTTGTAAGAATCAATTACCATCAAAGTTATAAATCTCTGTGCATTTTCTTCTTCATTTTCAAAATTCACTAATGTAAGTGGAGAAAAAAATAAAACACAATAACTGTGATTTTTAAAAATTATTAGAAAATTAAGACAAATGGCACATGGAAAATTTGAAAAAGAATAAATATTTTTAATATTTAAGGGTTCAGGAAATTACACAACTTTAGAGAATAGGCTCAAGTGCAATGCTACTGAAAGAACCCCTCATGCTTCTTTTAGATTCCATGATGACAAACACACCCACTGGAATTGAATGAAATTCAGATATTGTTTCTATTTAAAATGAAATTAATTGAGCTTTCAATAGCTGTATGAAATTTCAGGCACGTATTTGTCAGAACTTTTTCTGAGAAAAGTGACCTGAGGGAGGAATTGAGAAGGCTGTCACGCGAGGATGAGGTGACACACCTCAGGTGAAATGTCCACGTGAACGTGTCTATCTAAAATCATGCTCTCAGTCAATACCTGTGCTGCTCTGATGGGACCTGCCTCCTCCATGCTGAACAGATTCCCCAGTACCAAAGGGCCCTCAATTATAGTATGTAGGAATTTTGTGGGCAATTTGTTTACACTGACAGCTTTATTTATTCTATCTACACTTATGCTCTCAAGGTCTGGGAAGAAATTTCTTCCCAAATGTAGTCTGACACGTACTAGTGTCCTTGGTATTAGAAAATGATACTGCTTCTTAAAAGAATTGGAACTGAAAGTGAAGATATGCATTCTACCTAAATTACCTTATGGGTGAAATATTTATTCTTGGCAACATATTACCCTTCTTGACTTATGGTAAATACAGATTACAAATTCTAAATGTAATGTTGGAATACTCGCAGAATGCACTATAATCATCAGTGAATGTATATGTAGAGCAAGCTTAGTTTGTTGGGTTTTTTATAAAGATGAAGACATTGCATCACATAATAAAGTCAATGCTTCAAATCTACTTCTGCTCCTTGGGAGAAAAATGGGCAGTCTTCTTTGTAAATATTTACAGCCTCTGAATCCCAATAGAGGTTCACTGTAAGTCAGAACTGAATGGACAGCAATGGGGTGGTATTCATTTTGGTTTTTCTATCATAAAGACGTTAAAGTGACTTTCTTTCTCTTCTAGTATTTATCTTTTAAAAAATTAACAAATATTTATAGCAGCATTATTCACCATTGCAAGAACATAGGAACAGCCCAAATGTCCAACCACAAATGAATGGGTTGAGAAATTATGGTCCATTCACACAATGGAATACTATGCAGCATGCAGGAGCAATAACTTTGTAAATTATTACCTAACTTAAGAGTGACTGGAGAGCATTATGCTGAGTAAATTCAGTACCACAAGGATAAATATTGTATAAAACGGTTATAGTAGAATGAGTATAAGGATCCATGAGGGAGAGTCTGGAAGCAGAGGGATATGGATGTGCTGGGAGAGGAAGGGATTAATCATTGAGTTGAACCATTTGATGGGTGCGGGGGGTAAAGAACTGAAAGAATTTGTTTAAATTTGTATTTAAATTTTGTAAATATACTAGTAAAACAAATTTAAAAATTAACAATGAACTTTCCTAGGATTTTGTGTTTAAGAAATTGCATAGCACACAGAAGGCAGCATGCAAAAATGAAAGTCAATCAAAGAGTAAGTTATCTTTCTTCCTTTTGTTATCATTGTTTGCTATATACTCACTTATTTTGAATTTAACAGATTGATTAACATTTGTTCTTATGTGCTGTTGAGTCAACTATGACTAATTCATAGTGACCCTGTGATAGCTCTAAAACCTGTCCTATCTTGAACCAATTTCACTGACTCTGAAAAATCTGACCCCATTGGCACAGTCATTCAGGGTCTTGCTCTCCTGTGCTGACCCTCTACCCTTCCAAGCATGATGTTCTTCTCTAAGGACTGGTCCCTCTAGTAACATGCCCAAGATATATGAGACAGAATTTCAGAATTGTTGCTCCCAAGGAGCAATTTGTCTTCACTCACAGAGGACAGATCTGTTAGTCTTCTCCAGCATCACAACTCAAAAGCATTGATTCTTCTTCTATCACCCTTAGTCATTGTCCAGCTCCAGATAAATAGCAAGAAATTGAGACAACCATGGCCCAGATCAGGTTCACCTTAGTCTTTAGACTGACACTACTGCTCTTTGGTTTACATTAGTATTTTTTAATCTAAATTATGTTAATTAATTTATAAGGACTTTATAGATGATACATATTTTTTCTTTTTAAATATATAAAATCAGGAAGACTAGCTAGTCTTCAGTTTTATATATTCTAAAATATTATACACTTATATTTTAATTTCAGAGAAATTCCTACTTGTGTTTAGTTATGAATATCTTCCTTCTCATTTAAGTGGCTTAGCATATAAGGGATGGTTTAATTCTGTGATGCAATTACCAAATATATTTTAGTCAGATCTAATTAATCAGATGATTTGTATTTTAAAACCATTGAAAGAGAATTTTAAAATGTACTGTTTTGAGTCAAGTCATCTTTTCTTTTTTATTTATTCTGTTTCAAACTTTCAATGTTAATTTTTGCATGCCTTTTAGCCCTCACTCCCTGTCTGTAAAGAACTAAAACTTTATATCTGGTGAACAACAAAGATTTCAGAACACCTCAAATGCAGAACACCTATGAAGCAGAGGAATGTTGCTTTTTAAACAGAAGCAAATTAAACAACAACAAAAATAGAAGATGCAGGACTCCTTCTGTTCCTCGTTAGTATTAGAAAAACTATCCATGATGCTGCTTCACATTATAAAAAAAGAAAAAAATACGCCTTGCATTAGAATCATTGAACATCTGCAAACTGCTTCACCCTGCTCTGCAGCAAATACTGTGTATTCTGTGTCAGGGTCTGTGTTCCTGTTGTAGTAATGATACAGTCTTCAGACCCTTCCAAAAGCTCTTCAATTTTGATTGAAGCTCCAGATTCATGAAACATCTGTTTAATCCACTGACCACCTAAGCAAATAATAGATCCCGCCGTATTTTGGGGAATAGTTCCTTATATAGTAATAATAGGTCCACCAGAATCACTGTATGAACCTTTCCCTCCTGCATGGGAATAATCATATCCAGAGCCACCCTGTGGATAGTAAGCCCTTTGCCTTCTCATGGGCTCCATGTATCTATTGCAGAATCCCAAGTTTTCTCAGCACTGAAATTAACCATACCACCATAATTGTCTCCAGGTCTTCCTCTTCTGTTATAAGCCATCAAATTTCCTCATAACAGTGATCGTGGGGAAGAGGGAGATTCGAAGCTCTGTTTTCATCCCAGCCAGAGGTGGAGAAGGAGGAGGCCCACCCCAACCAGGAGGCACTCTGTCAAAACCACGTCTTCCTCTCATTGGAAATCCCACAAGTCATACACAGTGGTTATTAAGCATCATCATAAAACTACCATAATCAGAGGTTTCATCATAGAAATTGGGATCACAAGGCTGTGCACGTCCTTTGACGGGGGACTAAGCTATAATATCAAGGAAGATCTTTGTGCATTCTACAAAACTATCAGGCACTAGTAAGAACAACTCACTCTGTGGAATGAGGACAGCGTTCATGAAAAACCTTGATTGTTGTCTGAGTGTTCCCTGGAAGTTCTTTGATTTTAGTACCTTTGACTTCAGTAATTCCTCCGGCCAGACACCCATGAATAGTTTGAACTCACAGTCTAAGTCGCTACTTTTATAGTCTTGGTAATTTAAACATTCCACGACATCAGACTCAAGCAGGAGCTGGCTGTTTGCAGTTGGGTGATGGCAATTGCAGGCCTTCTTCTTAGGTAAGGACGATTTTCTTTGGAATCTCTCCAATTGTTTGAGTATCAGCACTGATACTTAATATGGGCTTGGGGCCACTGTTGTCTGCACGGAAACACTGGCATTGTTTTCTGTAAAAAGACCCTTAATATTCTTGCCTTCTTTGCCAATCACGGCCCCAGTATTCTTGCTTAAAAGCAGAATACAAAGCTCGACCATTTCATCAGTGTTCCTTCATCTTTTAAATGCTTGCACCTCTTCCATATCTTCTGCAGGGCATTTACCAAATTCACCATTTATTTCTGTGTTGTGGACGGTTTTCCTCTGGCTGTTCAGTTTCCATTTTCTTGTGTTAATTAGACATACCAATCAGTTATTTTGTCTCCTTGCAGAGCAGAATGGAAGTGTTCTGGGCAGGACCAAAACCTGACACCCTAGTGCTACAGCAGCTTATTGACAGTGAAGGAGCAGGAGTGGAACACAGGCTAACACAGAGATGCTGAGATCTGTTTGGCAGAGAACAAGGGGGTAATGGCATCTGCAGTGTTTTACCAGGAGTGTCCTCCTCCATTCTTGTCTGTGCTCTCCATTCGAGTCAGGTCATCTTTTCACATTGCTCACTTTTCTTCCACCCTGAACAATTTTAACCTTTTTTGACACCTTTATAACTCCTTCATGCAGTCGGTCCTCTCTCATATTGAACCAAATCACAACATTCAAAGGTTTCACAAGTCTTCTGATCACTAGTTCCTTTAGGAATAAAGGAAATATAATTCCCTCACAACCATTTAACAATTTAAATGAAGTTGCATTTGGACAAGCAGAATTTTTACCAATAGGAATTATCTTTTGAAATTAAATACCAAGTGTTCCTCTATTTTTGATAGAGTTTTCAGAGGCCTGCTATTTCAGAAGTGGATGACCATCTTTCTTCCTAGTCTGTCTTGATCTGAGAGCTCTACCAAAACCTGTTCACCATGAGTGAATTTTATGGCATTTGATACATTTATGGCTCATCCATTTTTAGCATCACAGCACCCACAAGTTATTTCAGGACAGAAAATTGAGAGACAAGTGCTGTACTAATTAATTAGAGCAATGATAAGTAAGCAAGATTAGAACTACAAAGTAATTAACAATGTGCAGATTCTTCCTATAGTAAAACACACTGAAAGATAAGCACCACAGTTTAGATGGCTCCAAGCTCAAATCCTAGGTACTAGCTCTGGGGAAGATTTTCTCTCTCTGGTAGTTCTGAAGGAAGCTCCTTGTCACTGAGCGTCTGCTCCTGGACTGTTTTCCTGTTGTTATCTGGCCAGTTCTGTGATTGTCAAACAATAAACAGTTCTTGAGGAAGGTGCAAACAGAGTGCTCCTTCTGCAGGAGACCAGGTTGGCAAAGCTTCATTTCATATACTTTGAACATGTTGAGAGGGAAGTTGAGAGGAAAGTCTATTCCTTGGAAAGGGAAATCGTACTGAACGGGGGAGAGAAAGGAAGACCATTGACCAGGTGGACTGCAGCTATGGACTTGAGTATGTCAGTATGAGGTTGGCTTAGGAAAGGATAGAGTTCAGATCTGTGGTTCATAGGGTTGTTGTGAGTCAGACTCAACTCAACAGTACATATCAAGAAGAAGCAACAGCAGCTAGTGTCTTAATAGAACTCCTTCCAAAATTATAGCAACGCCCTCTTGTATTGTTCCATAGGAATTTCAAGACTAACTTTTGGAAAGGCTTACATTCTAAGGCACCAATTTTTCAGTTGTTGTTGTGTACTGTTAAATTGGAACTAACTCAGCTGACCCTCCATCAGGTTTACAGAGGCAGTAAATTAGATTGGAGGAGAATTCACATTTTACTCTTTCAAAGCAGCAGGTGAATCTGAAACATATACCTTTTGTTTGGCAGCACAATTCCTTATCACTAAACCACCACAGCACTTTAATTTTGGGGGGGAGGATATTATTTCAAAACAATAATTTCCCTACTCAACCAAGCCAAAATCAAGCTTGTTGCCATAAAGATAATTTTTATTGATAATTACTCCATCCAAAACCAAAACACAAACTCACTGCCATCAAGTCAGTTCTGACTTGCAGCAACTCTGTTAGGTTTCTCAGACTATAAATCCTTATGAAAGTAGATTGCCCTTCTTTGTTTTAAACAGCAGCTGGCAGATTGAACTGCTGACCTTCAGCAACAGTATAACCCGACACATTACACATGACACTATCAGTGGCCCTTCATGCCGTGTGCCATCGAGTCAGAACTGATCCATAACTGACCCTCCAGCAGGTGTTCAGAGGCAGTTATTCACATGGGAGGAATTGTCCATCCTTATCCCCTGGAACAGATGCTGGTCTTGAACCTCATGCCTTTGGGATTATAGCATATATTCTTAGCACTAAGTCACCAGTGCTCCTTACTGATCCTAAAAGACAGAGAAAAGAAACTGTCCCATAAGTTTTCTAAAGCTGATCAATATGGAGACAGATCACCACATCTTTCTTCATCTGAGAGGCTAGTGGGATCAAATAATAAAGCTTTTGTTAGCAAAGAACCACCCAAGACTCCTTTTTTATCTAGAATGTAGTATTTTCTTAACAAATATTTATCTGATAAATGAGTAATTACAGTATGTTAAGGAAAGCAAAGTAATAATTTTGAAATCACTTCTCATTTCATCTTAAGTTTCATCCCACTCAAGCTAAATATTTCCACTGAGGGAAGAAAATAAATCCAAAAGAATGTTTTCCATTTAACATTTCACTTTGGAATCCTCTTTTAAATTGTCCTGAGCCAGGTTCTTGTCAGTTTACTAAAGTACTTCAGTAGAACTTTTATTCTATTATTTGCATATGAAGAGTGTATTTACGTACAAAAGTACAGATCTTCTCTATTATTCAAAGGTGAATTTAACTTTGGGTTGTTTTTTTTTTTCAATTTGTTTACAACTATGTATTTCTTTAGGCAGTTGTTGGTTTGATAACAATTTCCTTCAGTGAAACAATATCATCACATCACACAGGTAAGAAATCAGCTCTGCTGTATTGGCTCTCTGGGCACCACCATGGTGGTCAGCAAGAAAAAGCACCTTACAAAAGACAGCAAAAAAAGGGAGCCAAGAAGAAAGTGGTTGATGTATTTTCCAAGAAGGATTGGTATGATCTAAAGGCACCAGCTATGTTCATTTTAAGAACTATTGGGAAGACACTAATCACAAGGACTTGAGGAATCAAGATTGTGTCTGATGGATTCAAGGGTCGTATTTTTTAAGTAAGCCTTGCTGATTTACAAATTGATGAGGTTGCAGTGAGAAAAATCAAGCTAATTACTGGAGATGTTCAAGGCAAAAATTGCCTCATCAACTTCCATGGCGTGGATCTTACAAGTAACAAAATGTGCTCCATGGTCAAAAAACAGCAGACCATGATTGAAGCTCATGTTGATATCCAGTCTACTGATGGTTTATTTGCTTCATTTCTTTTGCGTTGGTTTTACAAAAAATGCCACAATCAAGTTTGGAAGACCTCTTATGCTTAGCACCAACAGATCCCCCAAATCCTGAAGAAAATTATGGCAATTATGACCTGAGAGGTGCAAACAAATGACTTAAAAGAAGTGATCAATAAATTGATTCCAGATAACATTCAGAAAGACGTGGAAAAGTCTTGCAAGTCTATACCTCCTCTCCATGATGTATTTGCAAGAAAAGTAAAAATTCTGAAGAAGCCTAAGCTTGAATTGGGAAAACTCCTGGAGCTTCATGGTGAAGGTGGTGGTTCTGGAAAAGCTACTGGAAATGAGACAGGTGCTAAAGCTGAATGAGCTGGTGGCTCTGAGCCACCAGTTCAAGAATCTTTTACATTCAGGCTTTTAATAACGACAAATAAAAATTTTTATTTTGTGAGGGGGAAGATGATTAGCTCTGTAGGAACCACTATTGAATATCAAAGACATATTGTATAAATATTCTGACTCACTAAAGCTCTTTTGGCCTGTATGCTTTTTCATTCCAGTTCATCACAAACCCAATCTGAATGTTTAAAAATCTTGAAAAATCGTGCAGCAACCTTTATGGAAGTTAAACCCTATGATAACTGCACAGTAGTATCTGTCTTAATGATATTTAGAAAGTATGATAATGTTCCAAGTGATAAAAATTGTTTTCATAAATACTGGTAAATACAAACAACTCTAGTAAAACATCCGATATATAAACCAGATCTGTCACCGTTAGAACCATAATATTATGTATTGTAATTTATGACCAACAGGTGGCAGCAGTTCCTAGAATGTAATCACAAGAGAGCCTGTAAAATCACACAAATGTTAACATTTATCCTTTATTTTTCACTAGGGTTGTGTAAAGTGCAATATATTTAAACTGATTGATATATGCTTCTGTTTGATGCTACATAAATAAAACTACTTTATTCAATTGTGTTCAGAATTATGTGTACTGTGCATTTATATTTATTTTAATGTGTTGAAATATATATAATACACCAATAACTGATTTCCCTTTTGTAGAAAAAGGTTGAGAAGTAATGATGCATTGAATATATTAACTCTTCTTGCTCTTCATTCCTGGGGATGTTTTGAAGAAATTACTTCAGTGATTTTGTACAGATTTCTATTTGGTTACAATCCAGAACTTGATTTTAGTTGTTATTTAGAGACAGAACACTCCATTACCACAGGAGTTAGTAAAATTCAAAATAAAATGTAATGAAAAGACCATGTTTAATAGTCCTGTAGAATGCTCTCATTTGTCAAAAGATAGTGTATTTTTGTTTTGCCCTTGAAAATATATGACTACATATTAATTGATTACCTGATTTTGTTCTAATACACCTTTCATCACAAGGACACAGTAACATAACTGAACTTATCACTATATTTAAAAGCAAACTGTAAAATAATTCAGGGTCATTTGAAAATGAACTCTAATTATAGATCATCATTCCCCAGAAATAAGGATGGGGAAACCTTATCTCACACATTTTTGGCATGTTGTTAGGACAGACCAGTCCTTTGAAAAAGACATCATTTTGGGAAAAGTTGAAGGTCAGAAGGAAAAAAGGAAGACACTCTCCCCCCAATAAGATGAATTGACACAACTACTGTTACAATGCCTTGACCTTATCAGAAATTGTGAAGATAGTTCATGATAGGGTAAGATTCAGATCTGTTGTTCATAGGTTATTATTAGTGGTAGTTGTCTCTATGAGATCTAACATAAACATTATCACACCTCCAACTACTATCCATATCATATCATATCATATCATATCATATCATATCATATCATCATATCATATATAGATAAGAATATCCTCCAATATCTCTTTGAATGCATAACTCATTAGATCTTGTTAACTCTTAAGCCAAAGTATCTGACACTACACTAGAGCTTTTCAACCGTAATTATTTGTTTGTTATTATGTGCCATCAAGTCACCTGCGACTCATAGTGACCCTATGTACAAGAGCCCTAAACCCTGCTCTATCCTGTGCCAACCTCATTGCCTATGACACACCTACTCCCACTACCCCAATCACAGAATCAATCCATCTCACTGAGGGTCTTCTTCTCCTGCACTGTGCTTCCACTCTCTCAAACATGAAGTCCCTCTCCAAGGACAGGTCCCTCCTTGCAACATGGCCAAAGTATGTCCGATGAAGCTTCAGAATCTTTGACTCCAAGAAGCCCGGCTTCACCCCCTCCAGGATAAACCTATTTGTTCTCCTAGCAGTCCATGGTATATTCGAGACTCTTCTCCAGCACCACAGCTCAAAGGCATCAATTCTCTTTCTATCATCCCTAGTCATTGTCCATATCTCTGATGCATAGCATGCAATTGCGAAGACTATTGCCCGGATCAGACACAACTTAGTCTCCAGCCTGACATCATTGCTCTTCAGTACTTTGGAGAAGTCTCTGACAGCAGACTTTCCCAATGCAATTTGTCTCTTGATTTCCTGGCTGCTGGTACCAAGAGTGTGACTATGGAGCCAAGAAAACTAAAAACTGTTAACTGTATTTCTTCACTCTCCATCCTGATGATTCCAATTGGCCCAGTAGTGAGAACCTTTGTTTTGTTTTGTTTTCTTTCTTTCTTTTTTTTATGTTGAGCTTCAATCCATAGTGAAGGCTGTAGTCCTTGACCTTTTGCAGCAAACGCTTCAGGTCCTCCTCAGTTTCAGCAAGCAGGGTTGTGTCATCTGCATAATGCAAGTTGTTGATGAATCTTCCACCAATCCATATGCCACATTCCTCCTCCTATATACAGTTTGAATGCACTAGCTGTTTGTGGAGAAGGATTGACAATCATTTTCATGCTGTTTACTGCCTCTGAAAGCCTGCTGGATGGTCAGTGAGCATTCCATTCCATCTCAATGGCACATGACAACAGAGACATTTCTGTTGTTAAAAAATGAGAATTTGCTGGTGGCTTAGTAGTAAGAAATTGTGCAGCCAGTGCAAAGGGACATGATTCAAATACACCTGTTGTTTCATGGAAAACAGATGAACAATCTCTTCTCATGCAATTTACTGCCTATGAAACCCCATTTGAGGGTCAGCTATGGGTTGGCTTTAACTTGACAATATACAACAACAACTTGTATCTAGTGGGAAGAGGCCAGGGATGCTGCTAGCCATTGTGCAATGCATAGAAAAGCAAAGAATTCAGCTTAACTCGTTGTAGCCAAGTAAATGCCTACTAAACTTCCTATAGTTATGCTATAGGACAGAGGAGAACTGCCACAGAAGGTTTCCAAGGCCATGGAAGCTGACTGCCACACCATCTCCTAGGCAGTAGCTGTCAAGTTCAAACCATTGACCTTCTGTTAGCTGCAGAAGGGACTGCTAACCACTGTACTATCTATCAGGAATCCATAAGAAATAATTAAACACACTGATGTGGAGTTGAGGCTGTCAAATATGAAATTATTAGCAGAATCACAGTTTCATGCAAGATAGTAAATTAGAAAAACCCATTAGATATAAATCATAAGCTTATATACAGAGAAAAGCCAACAAATATGAATTCTGGTACACAAGCTAAAGAAATGTTGAAACTATAGTTATGGCAAGATTTTCAAAAGACAAAAATCCATCTATTCTTTGACATATTTTAAAATTTTCTTTTCTTGAAAATTATGAATGTGAGTTATTCAGATTCAGGATCCCCGAGTGGGACATTTATGTTCTTAACCTTCCACAAGAAATGCCTTCAGTAAAATGAAAAGATTCAGCATATCAAATTCACCTTCACTAGACAAAGTTTGTGCTGAACAGAACCACGAAAATGTCACTATATATGTAGTCACCATTGAATTCTTGACATACACTTCAATGACTCAATATAGACCAACCATTCTTTCCTTCTTTACCTTGGTTCTATTTTGAAAAGTGAACTTAAGGAAATTCTGTGGAGTAACTTTTCCTCTGTTGGCCTAACTTGTCTTTATACACATTGTGTGTGTTTGTACATGCATATGTGTCTACTTCACATGAAGACATCCCAAATACTGGAAGCCTTTCACAGACTGTCAAAAGAACAGAGAAATCTGTATTAGAAGACATACAGCTTTACAAGGGAAAATAGTGAGATTTTTCTCTCATGAACTTTGGGCATGCTATCAGGAAGATCCTCAAAGAAATGGATTGACACAGTGAGGGCAGTGAAGGTTTCCAATATTTAAGAAATTATGAAAATGGTACAGGATAGGTCAAGGTTCAGATCTGTTGTTCACAGTGTTGCTATGAGTCATACTTGGATAGAAGGCACCTAAAAACAACAACAACAACTTGTATCTAGTGGGAAGAAGCTAGGGATGCTGCTAGCCATTGTCAATTCCTACTCATAGTTAAGTGTTAGGACAGAGGAAAACTGCCACAGAAGTCCAAATTAGAAAAGGGAAGTCCATGGAGGGTGACATCATACTTGGCAGAGAGTCAGTGAATTCTCCACTGGGTGGATTTCCATAATGACCACAACAGTAGGCTTAAGCACAGCAGAGACTGTGAAGATGACTCAGGATCAGGCATAGTTTTGATCTTTCATACACAGAGTTACAAAAGATCAGAAGTGATGCGATAGCACCTAATCATAATATCCTTCCATACTCCAGTAAGTTTTAGTTGAAAAATCTTTCATAAATTTTGTGTCTATTAGTTGAAGACCTATATTGACCCTTTATATGGAATATTAAAATATTATTCATGTCTAATGAAATATTTATTAACTCTAATGAATAAAAAAATAGAACAAACAAGTCTGTGTTGGAAGAAATGCAACCAGGATGCTTCTTAGAAGCAAAGACAACGAAACTTTGTCTCACATACTTTGCACAAATTGTCAGGAGTGGTCAGTCCCTGGTAAATAATATTATGCTGGAAAAGGTGGAGGGTCAGAAAAGAAGAGGAAGACCTCCAACAAATTAGATTGACACAATGACTGTAACAAGTGGCTCCAGTTTATCAGAAATCATGGGAATGGTGCAGGATAGAGGTAGATTCAATTCTATTATTTATGGGATCACTATGAGTTGTAGTCAATTTTATATCACTTAACAACATTTTTTTTATTTTCCTCATTTTTTATTTTGTTTCTCTCATATACATTGTGATTTCTACAATCATTCATTTTTAAACAATCATGTATGTTTTGTTTTATATAATAAATTTTATACACTGTGTTTTATATAATCATGATCTTTGACTATGATTTGAGCTAAGAAATCTGGAAGAAAACTACTTGGCCAACTGATTGGAAGAGACCCATATTTATTCCCTTCCCAAAAAAGGTGATCAGACAGTGTGGAGATTATCAAACAAAATCTCTCATATCACATAAGAGCAAAATCTTGCTGAAGATCATCAAGAAATGACTGGAACTGTACATTGACAGAGAACTACCAGAAATACAAGCTGGGTTTAGAAGAAGTCGTGGCACTAGAGACATTATTGCCAGTGTCAGATGGATCTTGACAGAAAGCAAAGAGTAGTAAAGGAATGTCTATCTGTGTTTAATTGACTATGCAAAGGCATTTGACTGTGTGGATGACAACGAATTTTGGCTAACCTTGAGGAAAACGGGAATCTCAAAACACTTGATTGTGCTTTTGCAAAACTTGGACCTGGAAGCAGTCCTCAGAACAGAGCAGGGAAAAATTGCATGGTTCAAAATCAGGAAAGGAGTGTGTCAGGGATGCTTCCTGTCTCAATACCTTTACAATCTATATGTAGAACAGACCATTATGGACAGGATATTATGAGGAGGAATGTGGCATCAGGATTGGAGGAAGACTCATCAACAACCTACATTATGCAGATAACACAACCTTGTTTGCTGAAGCTGAAGAAGGCCTGAAGCATTTGCTGCAGAAGAACAAGAACTGTAGTTTTCAATATGGATTGAAGCTCAACATCAAGAAGACAAGGATTCTCACCACTGAACCAACTGATGGATAGAGAAGATAGTGGGGTTGTCATAAATTTCAGCTTGCTTGGCTACACAATCAACACTGTTGGCACCAGCAGTCATGAAATTAAAAGACAAATTGCATTGGGGAAATTTACTGTCAAGGATCTCTCCAGAATGCTGAAAAGCAACGATGTCAATCTAGAGACTAATGTGTGCCTAATCTAGGCCATGATCTTCGTAATTTCTTGCTATGCATTAAAGAGCTGGACAATGACTAAGGCCGACAGAAGAATAGATGCCTTTGAATCATGGTGCTGGAACATACCATGGATTGCCAAGAAAACAAATAGGGCCGTCTTGGAGAGGATGAAACCAAGTTTCTCCTTGGAGGCTAGGACTTTGAAGCTCTGCTTCATTTACTGTGTGCACATGGACAAGAGACACTGGTTCTTGGAGAAGGACATCATGCTTGGAAGGGTGGTGGGATAACCCAGGAGAGGAAGACCCCGAATAAAATGGGTTGATACAGTAACTGGGGCACTAGAGATAGGTGTGTCAGAATTAGTGAGACTGACTCAGGACAGGGCAGGATTCAGAGCTGATATACATAGTGTCATTATGGGTTGCAGTCGACGTGACTGCATATAACAACATTACTGTTTTGATCCATAGCTTTTATCTCCCTGTATCCTTAAGTACCTGTTGCACTTTCTCTGTCCATTCACAATCTCCCACTTGGCCACTAATTTTTGCTGTCCTAGTGATATCTGATTCCTTCTACTGAAGATTTTCTCCTCTTCCCTTTTGAACAGTTGCACGTATCTTGTTCCTCTTTGCTAGCACCAATAGCCTTATTATCTTTACCTTTTTTCTTCCCAGGTTGATCCTCCCTTGTCTTAGTCCTTACTGTGCAGAACCAAAGAACAACAAAGTATTTGTAAAATGCAATACAACATTAGAGAATCTATATCTAGAGCATTATTTTGAGTGAAATAACAAAAGTCACAAAAGAACAAATATAGCATCAGATCTCTTCTGTGAAATTAAGAGGGTAACTAAGGGATTAAGGGGAGAAAGAGAGAACAGAAACAGAACATATAATTTTATGATTATGTTGAACCACCTAAAATAATGCTGCTTTTATTATATTGGAATCTTAAAAATCTGACTTTGCCTACCCTTTTACATTTTTTAACAAAAATGAAAACCACTGATTTCATCCTTAAGAGGTTCAAATATCATTTTAGTATATGACCCACAGCTCAGTATACCTGAGACAACTGCTTTGCCTTCAAGCTTCTCAGATTTCCAACAACTACGCAACTTCACTTCTCCATCATGTAAATGGTTCACTTTCTCTGTTTTGTAATGAAGGAAATTCAGGCTCTGGGCTTTGGCTAAACTGATAAGCATTTTTCAATTTTCTTTTCAGTGCTTATTTATATGGGGTCTAGGTGGTATAAAGAATGAAAATGAGATTGGAAATACAACTTTGACCAGATGACATTTATATATATTTTAGGCTTGGAAATAAAAAAGAAAGGGAATCAAACAATATCTATGATAAATTTTGTATTTAAATGTATTGCATTAAAAAAGCAGGAGATATAAATTGTTAGGGGCAGCTAGTTGAAAGTCTTTGAGGAATGCTTTGAGTAATAGTATATAATTCAAAGAAGCAGCTTTGGGTTTTTTTCCTCCACATGTTCTCTCTATAATTGAAAACAGCTCATTTAACCCTCTTTTAAGTCTTTCATAATCAGATTTCTTGGGAAAAATATATGGATTATTTGTATCATGAGGTCATGATTATCCTATGAGGTTCAATTAGAGGCAATGCAATTTGTTTAATTTTTTTTTTTGCCATTTTTACTAATGAGGCAGAATAACTTAATTAGTCACATTAGAGTTTATGTTCATTTATTTAATGATTATTTTTTGAGCATTTGTTATATGTAATACTCTTCTAGTTTAGATGAGAGCATGAAGTGAGCTCTGCTCTCTTCTGATATACAGACCTCAATTACAACAACTTAAATCATGAACTTTGCTAGTTAGCAACACTAGCATAAAATATAGCTTTAAGAAACTAGTTTTAAATCCTCATATTTTAATGCCAGTCATATAACAGTGTGTTATAAATATTTTTTGCTTGTCAGTCATGAGATGTTTTTTAACATTTTCCTGTTTAATAATTAATGTTCTTATATTAACATTAATATAGCCTCCTCATGAATGAATGTGCTGATGACTTTGAGAAAAAGTTACTGTAATTATAACTGTGGTTCTCAAAATAATTCTCTTCTTACAAGTGGAATTGCAAATTCTGTTCTCCTTAGTGAGAGGCCATCATTGTTCAGAAATATTTTTAGTAGAACTTTGGATCCCAGAATTCTGAAGAGTAGAGTAAATTCTGTATATCCATAGTACTATTTTATAAATGCGACTTTCTAAATGTTTTCCAGTTGGTAAATAATCTTTAACAAAAAAAGTTTAGGTATGTGAGGTGAGTTTCATGTTTTGCCAGTCCTGAATAAGCAACCATTCATGTAATTTAGAATATGCTGAAATAAGTTTAACATGACTCATCAATGTTCATTGCATTAGTTATGGTTATTTCAACTCATAGTGACCCTATGCACACTAAAACAAAACGCTGCCAAATTCTGTGTCCTCCATCTTTACAGTCCTTTAACCTATTGTTGCAGTCGCTCAGTCAATCCATTTCCTATTCATCTGAAATTTGGAAAATAAGGAAGGGGAAAAAAAGAATGATGCCTTTGATTTGTGGTATTGTTGAAGAGTATTGATGACACCATGGATTGACAAAAGAAGCAACATATCCACCTTGGAGGAAGTACCGTTAAGGTGCTCCTTAGAGGCAAAGATGGTGAAACTTTATCTCACATGCTCCTGGGCTTGCTATCTAGGTGGAACAGAGCTTGGAAGGAGCCATCATGTTAGGAAAAGTCAAGAGTTGTGAAAGAGAGGACGATCATCAAGGAGGTGATTGACCCAGTAACTTTAACAATGGGCTTGAGCATAACAGAAATTCTTAGGGCAAGTTTTTGATCTGCTGATAGGGTCTGTCTGAGTCATAGTAAACTTTACAGCACCTACCAACTATTTTTTCTAAGAATGGTGCTCCTTTCCAGGAACTGGTTCTTCCAGGTACCATGACCTTGATGGCGTAGGTAAGGGAAGAAAATATTAAAAGTATCAATAGACTTATTTTCAGCCTTACTGTCTTAATTTACCTAAAAGCTGTGATATAG
The DNA here is from genome assembly GCF_000299155.1 of Elephantulus edwardii. Classification (NCBI taxonomy): domain Eukaryota; kingdom Metazoa; phylum Chordata; class Mammalia; order Macroscelidea; family Macroscelididae; genus Elephantulus; species Elephantulus edwardii. The sequence continues at coordinate 7,647,764 of NW_006399757.1, read as the reverse complement.
ATAGTAAGATATCAATCTTTTGTATAATCACAGTTGTTGTTACTATTGTTGTTATGTACTGTTGAGTCACTTGTAAGACAGATATAAGAGTTAATAATGTTTAACTTAGCTAGGCTATGATTCTCAGGTGTTCGGTAGACACTTAATAATCACATCTCATTTTATGATTAGATTGAAGAGGCAATCATTTGGAAAAGGAGTTACCCACATCTGTGTTATAAACAAATATTTTTGGAAAGTTCTATTTCTCTTGAACCTGAATTTGTCTCATTGACATCTGACTTTTTTACTTTTCCAGCTTCTGCAGCTCTGTAAGCCAGCAGTCTGTTGCCTGACCTGTAGATATGCCAGCTCCTGGAACCATGTGGATCATAAGGTGATAAAGCCTATAGCTTTACTCATGGATTTGGGACGTGCCAGCCTCCACAATCACATAAGCTATCTGTTGTAAATCTTTATATGTATATTTTTTTTCACACATATGCACTTCATTTGTTATTCTTCTCTACTCAGTTAAGATAGTATCAGAGTTTTTGTTTGTTTTGTTTTTAATGCTGTCAAGCTGGTGCTGACTCATGGTGACTTTACTGTGTGTAAGAGATTTTATATATATATATATATTTTTTTTTTTTTGTGGCTGATTTTTCAGAAATAGATCGCCAAGCCTTTCTTCCCAGATGCTTCAATGTAAACTTGAACTTTCAACCTTTCAGTTAACAGTCAAGCACCTAAAACTATACCATCTGGGGACTCTTTATCAGAAATAGTCAAAAAGAAAGGAGAAATTGAGGACATAGGACTGCATATTTCATCTGCTTTTCAAAATGTAAATTAATCTTCCATATTTCATCATTTGAAACAAGCTTCCTTCTCAAGAATACCTTATAATTTTTGGTAAATTTTCATCTGTATCAAATGTCTCAACTGGGGGATAAATTGAGCAAGAGGCCCTGGGCTCATCACCGTGCTCTCTTGTCATTTTGAATTATTTATATTTTGAAGAAGTAAAACAAACAATTGTGATTCATAATGAATGTACTGAAATATATACTTTCTAAATTAGAAACTAAGAGCTTCTCTATCCCTTATGAAGGGATTTGTATTTTAAAAAGTCATCTTTTGGAGAACTGAAACTAGATTTTGAAAGCTTAATCATCTGTATTAATAATAAAAATGTTCATAGATAACTTTTGCTAGATTTTTAATAACTATATTATGACATTCTTTTTAAGTAAATAGATCATATATGATGGTGATCATATAAATTTAATAGAAGACTGCTAGTATTGGCTTTTAACATTGCAATATTTTATAGATTCAAACCTAGAATCTGCCTAGTGAGTCAGTTCTGACTTACAGTGTTCTCCCATTGGGTTTTCATGGCTGTACACCTCATGGAAAAAGACTACCCAGCTTTCTCTTTGGAACCACAGGGGAAGTCAGGCAGTCAGGCTTTTGGTTAATAGCACAACTCTCTATGGCCTGTTGTTATTGTGTGCTGTTGAGTCTGAACCGACCTGTAGCTAATCACACAGGAGGAAACTGCCCATAAGAAGTAGCTGGTAGATTTGAATTGCATGCCTTTGTGATTACAGCACAGCTTCTTACAACTAGTTCACCAGAGCTTTGTACTATGCCTCTAGATTGTCGAGCAAGACACTATGTCTTCAATTTTTGTAAATAATATATTAAAAAATTAAATAGCTATTTAGATAAGGAAAATAGAAGTGATCTAAGAGGTGAAGCTATATGAAATTTCACAGTAACACAGGTGGTTCGAAAATTACCTGCCTTGATTCCTAAATACTTCTCTAAACTCCTAAATCTGTCTTTAAAAAGAATTTGTAAATAAGTAAAAACAGTTATGGTTCATATATGTTTGCTGAATTAGTTATGTGTTTATTTTAGTATACTTTTCTACATATATTGAAAGAAAAATCCTTCCAGATACAGTAAAATACATTTAACATCATAATACAGTATAATAATACTTGATGTGTTTCATAAGGTACTACTCATTTGTTATTATGAACAATTTTCTGTATCCCAAAATGTCAATGCAATAGACTTTACTGGGGTTGATTTACTACTGCAGATTATATATATAATTGAACATTTATAACCTAGGCACTATCTGTAGTGAAAACTAAAATTCTATTTTGAGATACTAGTTGTATTAAATTGTGCCACTCCTTTTGAAGGTTTTGTAAATTGCAATCTCTGTACCTACATTTATAATGCTATCTGGGAATGGGTTATTTTTGCTATATTAATGAGATAGAGGTGGTATATTGTTGTTGTTGTGTGCCTTTGAGTCACAACCAACTCATAACTTACCCTCCATCAGGTTTTCAGAAGCAGCAAATCACACAGGAGATTGCTCATGCCATCTTGTAAAGTAGCTGATGGATTTGAACCATGTGCCTTTGAGATTGCAGCACTTCTTACCACTAAGCCACCACAGCTCTATAGAATATATTTTATGCAAATTTCTTACAAGATATAAAAGGGACAGTTACAAACAAACAAACAAACAAACAAACAGACAAACGCCAGCGATAGATGCCAAGTTACTTGGAAATCTCCAAAAACCAGAAAATAGAAGCTGAAAGACAAGGAATTTCTCCCAGATCTGATAAGAAGAGAGATTTCTTCTAGAGCTAGAGTCCTGAATTTGGTTATCTACTGGGTTGATTCAGTGAGTG